>NC_084801.1:127812981-128126231 GCF_963169125.1 Humulus lupulus
CCCGACCCACATTTTTCGTGCCTCCGAATAATTTGGGCCGGGCTCATATTTCAATTCGTGCCTGGCCGAGTCGACCCATATTTGAAAGAGTAAGCCTAGCACGGCTCATGGACCCGACCCACTTTATTATTGCAAAAAAATGTAAGGATGGGAAATTAAATCATCCACCTCCTCTTTAACAATCAATTGACTCACCACCAATCCAAATACATTTCTTTGTTTAAATTATAGTATTAGATATTTTTATATACTTTTTAACAATACTTTGCACAAAATTATATCAAAGATAATTATTAGAATTTGAATATTTAATAATAAATACTAAAAAATTTAACTCATAAATCTTAAAATAATTATAAAAGTATAATATTGAGAAAAATAATAGATTTGTATTATCATTTTAATTTATAGATAATTGACAAATAAAAATTTATTGTCATTATTAATGTCAAAATATCGGGTTTTTTATCGTGTCGTGCTTTCGAGCTAGTTTGTTCTTGCTTTCATGTCGTGCCTTCGGGCTTGTCGTACTGTGTCGTGCTCAAGCTCATGTCGTGTCGTGTCGTGCCAATTTTCAATTCGTGTCGTGCCTGGCCCAAGCTCATATTTTTTCGTGCCGTGACGTGTTTGTGCCGGTTTCGTGCCATGCTAGAAAGCCTGGCCCGTATTTACAGCTCTAGTATGCTGTACATAATTTACAAGAATTAATATCTCAGGCATGTTATCTTGGGCCTATCCGGTGTTTAAAGGGAACCCAATCTTGTTCAGACGATATTTGGGCTTTAAAAACCAAATCTTATTACTGGGCCGTGGCCTGTTAAAAAAACTTGAAACACATCTCACCTCTTATTCTTCATGGCAAATTTTATCAACTTTATTAAACACACTCAACCCTAGAGCCATGTGATAAAAAAGGCATAATGTGAAAGAGACAAGACATTCGTCGGTTCAATTATGTGATAATAGATAGGATAGCCCTTATGGTTGTTGTATAATAATGAAATAATGTCTCAACTTTTTTCTTTTGTTTATTTTCAAAACAGTACGTATATATATAATCATAAGCTAACTAAATATATATATTATCATATTATTCATTAAAAAATAATAGCAATATCATAGCTATTTTGTGCACCGTTTTCTCTTGTCAAGTCTTGTCCTAATAATATAAAGACATTTAAGGCTTTTGTTTGGAAATCAGATTTTACTAAAAATTTATGAAATAAAATATTAATGAAAAGAGGGAGAAAAATATATTTTAAAAAATTCTATAGTAGACTTTTTTATGTATATATATTTTTAATATAGTTATATAAGTTCTAAGTTTTATCCTGACAAAAAGGAAATCTAAATTTTATCAAAATTATATTAAATTTAAGTCTTTTTTTTTCTTATACAGTTTATTTTTTTCCTCTTTAAAATCCAAATTCCAAATGAGAGAATTTAGTATTTTTTTAAATAATCATAATGTACAAAAAAAAATATAATACAATACAACCTAATACAACAATACTAATAACTTATATAATGTATAGTACAACATACCAAAAGATTTATATTATAATAAACATAGTCATTCCCTAAATAAATAAAAACCATAAATAATTATAATCTCCTAATTAAGTTGCAACGTATCATCATTATCGAGATATTAACCCTAAATTAGGCCAAATTATTTAAACTATAGTTGTTTTGTGTTGGTTGTTGAGGCAACATTATCATGTATAAAAATTTCATCTTGGTGAAAGCACATTTGAGCTTTGAGCTGTAAACCACCAAGAAGTTTTCAAGACTTTAAATTAAAATAAATAAATGAATAAAATAATTGTGGTGGTCCTATCCTAGACCTATATATAATTATAAGAAAAATTCAAGATAATTCATCTTAAATATTATATATTAAAATGCTTAAATGGATTAATGTATATAAATGGGAATATGTTACACCAAATTAGTCATTAATTATATGGTTTGAAATAAAGAACCATGTGAATATGCAATGATAGTGTTTTTTTCATAAGAAATTAAATGTGAATAATGTAAAATTAGATTGCAATAGTTTTATGTTAAAATATAATGGTTGGGTTGATCATTGGCATCATTCAAGGAAATTAATTTGGCATTTTGCTTTTTTAAAATTATTTGTATCGATGTTTATTGGTACGTGTACTATTTGCTTTTTTTTTTCTTAAATATAGCTAATGGTGTATCTGTATACAGCTTTATGTATAAATATATTTATATTGGCTCTTAATATGGAGGAAAAGTTGAGTTGTTTAAGCAAACTAACAAAAAAGATACTAGACTACCGAACAAGTGGTGTAGTGGTGATGTTAGTTAACTTGGGACTTAGGTGGTGGATTCGAACTTAGATGGCTTTCTTGGGAGTCTTAAATGTGAAAGGTTTGTCCTTGTTAGCTATAACAACCCTAATTGTTTATCGTTATTAAAATACTAGTTTTAACAACAGCTCAAAAGATTTCATAACTTTGTCTAAAAACACAGTAAGGCTTTATTGAAAATACATGCAGAGTTTGGATCCAATGTTTAAAACAAAAGAGAGCGTTTATGCGGTCATAAAAATAAATAAAATACATCACACTGATAAATTAACATAAGAAAGACTCTAAGGTACTACGGCATTTCGGATCGTTTCCTCGTTCATTGGCTCCTTGCAACATATATACACAATTATGGAAAACTGACTCAGCTCACCATGCATATCAAACAAATCTATCTATTTTCTACCTGGAAGGGGAAAAAGTAAAAGGGTAAGCTAAAATCTCAAAAAGGAAGTACAAACAAGACATACAACATATCTCATACATTCTTAACATATTTTTCTTATAGCAAACACTATCAACATAAGACATAATCATAAACATGAGATTATTTGCGACATAAGCATAATCGTACATCATAAGATCATAATCATAACCATAAAAGATTATTTGCAACATGAGCATGAACATTCAACATAATATCATAAGTAACATCATCATAAGCATACAACATAAGATCATGGCCCCATATGTCCAATGATCACATGTGACTCTCTTTTGGTCACTTCCATGGCACCTTTTTGGCCATAATTCACCTAGCACTCTTTTGGCCATGAATTTCCCTGGCACCCTTTTGGCCAGAATCTTAGGCACGTCTGCCTTTAATAATGCTACAACACTAGGTTAAGCAAACACAAACAAATTCATACACATTTCATAACTAGAGTCCATTAAAAAAAAACAAAAATCTAGCTAACTTCCTTGCCTCAGGTCCAAGCAAAATAAGTGTGTGAACACTTCACGATAGGAGTGAACATTTGACCCGCAAAACCCGCCTGACCCGAACCCCGAGAACCCAAAATTTTGGAAAACCCATTCATTTTGGGCTTAATCCGATCTGAACCCGACATATGTCGGGTCAGGTTCGGGTTTAAAATTTAGGCATTTCGGGTTTAAAATAAGTAAAAACCTGACATGTGTGAACACTTCATGATAGGGGTGAACATTTGACCCGCAAAACCCGCCTGACCCGAACCCCGAGAACCCAAATTTTTGGAAAACCCGTTCATTTTGGGCTTAATCCGATCCGAACCCGACATATGTCGGGTCAGGTTCGGGTTTAAATTTTAGTCATTTCGGGTTCGGGTTACACCCGAACCCGACCAAAAATTTAAAAAAATAAAATAAAATCTGAAAAATAAGTAAAAACAATCTTTATTTCTTTTCTTCTTCTCTTTCACTCTCATTCGCACACGGCCTCCCTCACTCAGCAGCCGCCTCCACCACCACCAGCTCTTCTTCTCTTCTCGCCTCCCTCACTCACACCAGCCCCCCTTCTCTCAGCATATATATATGGTGTACCTGCCAAGTCTTAATCCTAACTCCATTGGAGGTTTCATAAAACTTAGCTCTGCAGACGAATACATCAGAAACATGGGCTTCTGAGTTTCCAGATCCCAAACTTCCAACACTGCATGCATAGTCGTAAGTCACTATGTATATATATATATACATGAATATAAGTATAATATTACCTGATTCCATCACCTGGTTCACAAGTGATGTAAGTGGCTGTCACATTTTTGGATCCGCTCACAATAGATATGCAATGATCTCCTATATATAACATTAATTAATAATAGGTGATTTATTAGTGATAGATCTTTTTGAATTCTAATCATGAGTTTGAGTTTTCATATATATATATACATGTTCCAATGAGTCAATGACACAGTTAGAGATGTCAATGTTCTGAGTGTGTGTTACATGGATTCCATCAGTGTTAGGACTATGGGCTGGTGCAGTTACTGTGAGATGAGAAGCCTTCATTGTGTTGCAGTTCACAAACATTACTTGCATCTGTTGTGAGTCTTTTATACTTAGATTTCTCACCACCACCAAGTTTTTACAATTAAAAAAAGTCAAACCCTGCACTCAACAAAAACACCCACCATATATATATATATATATATATTAATAAAACTTCATTCTTCAATCAATAAAGAAAAAACCAAACCAAAATTATGATGTCAATTAATGTATCATTGGTGCTTTTGTGCAAGGCTGGTAATAAAAAGAAAACATAAAAACAAATAGAATTAGGATGTGAAGATATATATATATATATATGGTTAAATAATAAGCATATTATTATTGATTGATTACTTACAAGTGCTTTGTTAACTACGCAAGATTGTTTCCACCAAGTATTCCAATTTTTGCAAAATTGGGCTTTTGGGCCCAAAATCCAAAAGGCCCAGCCCAACCCAAAAAAACCCGAAACCCGAAAATTTCGGATCGGTTTCGGTACCATTTTTATCCACCCAAAATCCACAAAATCTGAATCCGATGAACTCGAAACCCAAAAATCCAACCCGTGTGCACCCCTACTTCACGACGAGTGTAGAATAATAGTCAAAACACTTTTCTTAATATCGTGTAAAACACACATGAACACGTCTAAACATATCACACGTGTGCATGGGCCATGCACTCACGACATCTATCTCATAACAAGTTGCACCACTTTCTAGATTCCAGCATAACTCATACACAAAATCATGCTTGCATGTCACACATAACATCATGAAAACAATGTCGATACACATATCAATCTTAAAGTAGTATAAATCATTTTGTTCGATCAAATTGCGTTGTTTACATGTTTTATTACATGATTAATTATTATTAATACAAATGTTTATAAAATCTCGAACATATGTATAGTTACAATTATAGTGACTCGGTCACGATGGATTATAATTGTAATTATGTGTTCAAAAGAATTTTGTCCTAAAATTAAGTTAGTACACTGGATTTTTACTAATTGGGTAATCTACGATAAGATCTACTTACACATCTGGTGTGATGTCATATCCAGAACATTGACTAAGTAGATAAGTTCGGATGTATTTTTTTACATTGAATTGGACCGATATTGATTATTGACAAGATAAATAAGTATCGTCATTATCTAATCTAATCATATCACAACGTTGACCATAGATCAATTCAATCTTAATTCTGAGTGATTAATAATCTGCTAATTATATTATTCAAGTCTTTTGATTTGTTCGTTACCAGCTTACCCTACAAACTAGCTCATACTTACATATTGGAGACTTGGTAGTATAATTCAGTGGGAGTATTTATCATAGATATGAAATCTATAGCTTTTGTTTAAGAAGTGAAATGATGATTTCCTTATAGTTTGGTTAAAGTGTTAAATGATAGAGTACTCATTTCTGTAATTAAATTTACGGAAATATCATTTACAAGGAACTTAGTGGGAGTTAAGGATAAAATACCAAATGAGGGGTAAAACGGTCATTTGCACCTGTCACATCAATAGATCATCTATAGAGGATTGAATGACAGTTATGGTTATAACAATGGATAATGTATTTACATTAGGAGTAAAACGTTCTATGAATTCAAGAGTGCAATTCTGAGTCTATAGTGGAGTCACGAGGAATTAATAAGTTAGTGAGATTATTTGTTATAAATAAACTCACGATAACTTATTGGAACTTGAGTTCATGGATCCACGATCCCCGTATCATCTATTATCAAAATGAACCTATTAGTCTTGAATAATTAATTTAATTATTAATTATAAAAATATCATATTGACTGGTTCAATGGAAATAAATAATATTAAATTATTTATTGATATTTTGTGAGAAAAGAAATAGAAGAAACTTTGAGGATTTATTGCGAAGTCTCAAAAATAGAGTATTATAGCCAATTTGGACAATTTTGTTAATATTGATAAATTGGTATTAATATTAATAAAATAAATTAAATAAAGGTCAAAAATATAATTAGTTAATTTTGACAAGTATTTAATTAATTATAATTATTAAATAATTATATTAAAATAGGTAACTAAAACCTATTTTATGTCCTAGCTAATTGCATATATATACTAGTGTTATAGAATGCATTAGGTCACATGAATTTGACAAGGTAAAAATTCACTATTAATATTCTATACCTAGCTGCCCACATTCTATTAGTTTTCTCTCTAAAAATTCTCTTCTCATGTGTTGAAACTTGCCCACACAAACACTAGGTTGTTTTAGAGAAAGACTTTGAAGATTGTGGTCTTATTTCAAAGCGATTTAGATTCCTTGCAATACCTAGCATTCAACAAGGACAAAATGTTAGGGAATCCAAAGAGTGTAGTCATTGTTCCACTACGCATCTCGTAAGTACGCTAATGGTTTTGTTATTGTATTTACAAATCTCTGTATGAAAATCACTTTTATGCATGTATTTATGTTTTTCAATTGTATGTTATTTTGTGCAATAGGGAGAATGCATATAGACTTATATAAATGAGATCCTACAATACATGAGACCATTCTTGAAAACTATGCCAAAGTTTACGATATCATACACTTATTTATTAACAATTTTACAAAAATTCAGCAAGCATTATTAACACTTAACTAATTACCTATTAATTTTTCTAGCATGCTTGCTACCATTTTGACATCTTAAAACCACTGGAAATCATGCATCAAGACTTAATCCTAAAAATCAAAATCAAAACTCACAAACTAATCATGACATAAATCGACAATAGGCAAAGGATATCAAACTTTAATCCAAATATATATACAAACTTGTTTAATATTCACAATTTTAAATACAATATCATCATGGCACAAAAACCACCGTTATATACACATGCTTGCTAATCCCATAAGCCTACAAATTTAAAATTCAGCATGTCATTCATTTATTTGCTTTTATCTTTTAAGCATATAAATTCACATAAAATCATAGGTTTTCTTAATGAAATGAAAAAACATAATATATGAAACTAATCATTTTTTTCTTTAGCATATATCATGAAATCATGGCATCAAACTCACTCCTAGTTTACTCATGATTCCTAAATAAATATATAAACAATAAAATTTAGCAAGTAACATAGAATTATAAAATGACCAATAAAACATTAATAATATACCAGCAATACATGGATAGGTCTAACATGCTTTCTAACATCTTATGCAAGTCCCTAATAATCATTAATCTCATTTACACATTTAGAACAATAACACACCATGCCATATAGCCTAGGCCGAAATACACCTAAGACTTAACAACCAAGTTTACCACAAAATCATATCATGTTTCTTTATTCAAATCATGAAGACAAGAATCATAGTACAACATGCTCATAAAATAAATTATAATACACAAAACCTAGCAAGTTTTTCTATTAGTTTTAGTACATAAATATTCATCATGCCTTGAATCAATTTAAAATAGATACCTAGGCCTAAAACAATATCATGGCCGAAACTCATAGAGCTCACAAAACAGTTTTTTGCTTAATAAGCAACTCTAACATGCTCCCCAATGTATGAAAATTACAACACAATAATGATTCATCCAAAACAAATCTGAAATCCCTTTAAACAATATAGTGGTCGAAACATATGGACCAAAATCAACAACATAGATCATGACATCCTAGCATGCATTCTGCTTCATAAACAATTCATAGAAATAAGTTAGAACAATCAAAATAATTTCCATAACCCATTTACCATGCTAGTCGAAACCCTATAAACCCATTTCTCAAAATCACCATTTCATACATGCTTGCATTAGAACCTCTAATCAATGAGACACAAAACCATTTGTACTAAGTTCCAAAATCCCACAAAATAAGGCAGCCAAAACATTATAACCATTTGCAAAATCAAAAGTCCAACAACACAAAATAACAAAAACAAACTATCATGCTTCTAGTACCAAAACTCATTTACAACTTATGGGCGAAACCTATATGTCCTTTTACCAAAATAATTTTCCAAAATACGAAAACAACATATGTATTCATAATAGCAACATGAACAAAACAACAAAAATAATATCATTAGAATATGCACCCAAGGCTTGGCCGGAATTTATAGGCTTAAAAACAATAATCTTCATTTCAAAATCCAAAGACAAGGACCCTTAGCATGTTTCTATGAATGTTAACAAAATAGAATCATGAAGATTTATAATCAAAAGGCATAGAGGCAAGCTTTCCAAACAACTACCAATAATTAGAACCATGACCACAATAACAATAGATCATCATGATAACAAAAATAGGATTCCCATTACCTCCTTGACTATGATCAAAATTCAATATCAAGAGCATGAAGGATCTCATTTATATAAGTTTATATGCATGCTCCCTATTGCATAAAATAACATACAATAGAAAACATAAATACATGCATATAAGTTATTTTCATATAGAGATTTGTAAATATAACAATAAAATCATTAGAGTACTTACGAGATGCGTAGCGGAACAATGACTACACCATTTGGATTCCCTAACCTTTTGTCCTTGTTGAATGCTAGGTATTGCAAGGAATTCAAACTGCTTTGAAACAAGACCACAGTCTTCCAAGTCTTTCTCTAAAACAACCTAGTGTTTGTGTGGGCAAGTTTCAACACATGAGAAGAGAATTCCTAGAGAGAAAACTAAGAGAGAGTGGGCAGCTAGGTAAATAATATTAGTAGTGAATTTTTACCTTGTTAAATTCATCTGCTTTTTTAATGCATTCTATAACACTAGTATATATATGCAATTAGCTAGGACATAAAATATGTTTTAGTTACTCATTTTATTTTAATTATTATAATTAATTAAATACTTGTCAAAATTAACCAATTATAATTTTGACCTTTATTTTATTCATTTTATTAATATTAATACCAATTTATCAATATTAACAAAACTGTCCAAATTGGCTACAATACTTGAAATTCCGTTTTTTAAGATTACCAACTTAACTATTCAAATTAAATAATTAATTGTTGAACTGTTACAGAAATGTTTAAACAGTTTGTGACCAGAAGATAAAAACGAACATAAAGTAAGGAACACACGAATTTTTATGTGGTATCAGCAATCTTTGCAGATTACTACTAGTCCACGAGGCCACACCCAGAGAATGAAATTTATTAGAAGAATATCTAAACGATTACAAAACCAAATTGACTTATACAAATAAAGACTCCCTCTTGAATTTGTCGTAACTGTTGTAATCTAAACTCCTAATCAAATTTCTGAAGTGCTAAGATCTTGAACTCCCTTCAAATCATAACACTTGCACTTTTCCTCCCGAAAAGTGACTCACGAACAAGACTTCTCCCGAATCTTGATGACCAATGTCCAAGTGTGTTCAACCTGCACAATTAACACAAAGAAAAAAATACAGAAGTACACTGGAATAAACCACGAAGAACTTGCTGGACTCAAGTTCTTCACATAATAAAAAGTCTCTCTAAAACTTGAAAAAATATTTGGAAAATAATACACCAAGAGAGTTAATCAAAAACCAGCGACCTAAGGATGATTATATACTTTTTAGAATCCCTTTAGGTCGTGGAAAACAAATCAGAAATCAAACAGGTAATAAATGGAAAATTTTCCAAAACAGGAAAGTCATAATCTATTCAAACAGACTGGCAATCCGTTCAAACAGATTCATTGAACCTGGACAGTTTTTCAACCCAGTTTCCTTAAATAAATAAGGAAACAATATATACATTATCACTGCAAGCTGTACACGATTTCTGGGCAACCAAATCAGATCAACAAATAAAAATAAATACTAATAATTTCCATATAAACTAATTTCAAGAAAAGATATTCTTTTATAGGAAATTATATATTTATTTTATAATCATATATAGAATAATCTGATTATAGAAAACTTATCACAACAAAACACGAAATTACCTATTTTCGAAATTTACCACAAAATATTACAAAACAGGAAACTACCAATTTCGAAAATACTCTTTTAATTAATTTTGTCATTATTGTCAAATATGCCAATAAAGGATTTTACAATACTCTTTTTTTTTTAGACTTTTCAATAAAAACCTCAAATTTTCTTCTATTTATTTTCTCACAAAATATCAATAAATAATTTAACATTATTTATTTCCATTGAACTAGTCAACATGATATTTTTATAATTAATAATTAAATCAATTATCCAATACTACTAGGTTCATTTTGATAAGAGATGACATGGGGACCATGAATCCATGAACTCAAGCTCCAATAAGCTACCGTGAGTTTATTTATAACAAATAAAATTCCCTAATGTAGCTTAGTGCTTGGATTAGGGGGCCAGGAGGGCCATAATTAATTTAATATGTGATTATATGCATGATTATGTGAGTTATGTTATTTTATGATGATAATTGCATGCATGTGGGCCAACTTCTTATAAGAAGGGAATTTTCGTAATTTTGGCCCGTTGAGAGCATAATTGTATATTTATGTGCATGTATGTGATATCTAGGTGAGATCACATTATTATGTGGATATGTTTGAGCTATTCGGCATGAGACGATCCTAGGATGCAAGTTAGCGGTTTGGTCATAACGGGGTTAATTACTGGGCTCGGGGTAAGCCTGGGGGTAATTTGATGCTTACTACATTACCAGGAATGAGCGGGTAATGGGATATGATTTAATAATTATTTGAGAATATTGGAGTAACGGGAATTGGAGGAAGTTAATTATGATTAACAGGATAGGTGGGGAATGACCATTATGCCCTTGGATGGCTTTGAAAGATTAGATTAGTTTTAGGGGAAATTTGGTCATTTGGGTTATTAGATAGGCTTAATTAGGATGGCTGTACAAGGTTTAAGGCAAAAACAGAGTTGTATTCTCCATCTCTCGATCATCTTTTTCTCTCTCTTCCCGTTGGATTTTTGAAGCTTGAAGTTGGGATTTGAAGCTATTTGAGCTTAAGGCTTGATGGCTTAGGAGTTTGTTCACCAACTTAAAGGAGTTTAATCCATAACTGGGGTAAGAATTCTAAGGTTTAATTTCTAAGTTTTTACTCTGTTTTGAGGTTATTTGAAAGCTTGAGATTTTTATTTTAGAAGTGGATATTTGTTGATGTTTTAAGTGTTTCTAGGCTTGGGTTTTGTTGTTTGAATGGTGGTAATATTGTGGTGATGATTAATTGTGATATTGGGATTGGTTTGTTGAAGATTTGACTGAGTTTAGAATTGAGGAAAATGCAGGGGAGCTAGGTTCGCGGGATCAAGTCACGACCGAGTTCATGCAAGTCGCGACTTGAATGAACCCCAGAGCCTCCCCTGGGCTCTGTCTGGCAGGTGCACCGCAACCCTTAGGGTCAAGTCGTGGCCCGCCCCTGGCACCCAGACAGGGGGCTTCCTGTCTTGGGGGCGTGCCACGGCCCTTGGGGGCAGGTCGCGGCCCGCCTATCTTCCTTATGCCAGGTTGGGTTTTAATGAGTTTTAGGCGCGGGTTTTCGATTCTCAAGGCTCTGGATCAAATCTACTAACCGTTTTAGTAGGATTCAAGGTCCCGGGACTAGGTTTTAGTCCATGAACCTTTTATTACTTATTTTATTGATGGGATTTCCTACTTGGTTATGATTAGGTGACCGCTAAGAGGCCTAAGGACAGATCGTTCTCAAGGGTCGTTCTTTATTTATTTACGCTTGAACCTGAGGTAAGAAAATTGCACCCAGTATGTGACATACATGATTAATGATGAGGCATGTTGAGTGCTCTATATATGGACATTGGTTGCATTGTGAATTCCTGGCAGGGTTGCTTACTTATGAATGGCATTAACTTATTAGTCAGAAATGACAATGGTGTTTAGTACTGGTCGAGAAATTCTGACTTGTTAGTCATGATCGAAAATAGTACTGAGCTCTGGTCGTATAGAATTGACTTATGAGTCAAGAACGACATTAGCGTTCTGACTGCACACTGAAATGATTAGATCTAATAAACATGAGCATTAAATGCTTGACCGGCCTATTGGCTGAAGAAAACTAAAGCGCTTGGCTAGTCTAAGGCTAGTTACTCAGAGCCAGGGCCAAAAGGCTCAAGTGATTGGAACGTCATATGGCTTAGGGCACAGGTCCCCAGAGAGACTTATTAGTCATCTATTCAGGGCATAGGTCCCCAGAGAGACAAATTAGTCATCTATTCTGGACGTGGATCCTGTTGATGGTGAGAACTCGTCAACTAAGTTGAGTTGGAAGAAATTATCAAGTTAGGATCGTCAATAAAAAAGCTATAGAAATCAAAGCAATAACTCAAGAATTATGACAGAATAACAATGGAGAAATCAATCAATCTTTCATTAACTCTCAAGCCTTTGCTACAGTAAAAACTTCCAACCCCCTTTCAGGTGGTCTTAGAGTTCATTTTATAGTAGGCTCTAATGGCCTTAGATACATGGTGGTCCAAGAGACCAAGTGGTACATAAGTACTATGTCAGGGGAGTGGCTTCAGAGGTTGTGGTCGTACATCCAATACAGGAGCAGGTGTTAGGAGGATGTCTCCACTACTTATCCGTACCTATGTCTGACGAGTGGTGGCAAGCGTAGTGGCGCAGGTGGTTGTGGTGTCGACCCTGGCCCTTGGCCGTAGACGTACGGGCCATAACTCTTATCCCAGCAGTCCCACTGGCACTGGTATCCGTACTCAGTACTAGGTCGTACAAGTGTGTCCCATTCGACTCGTACTGGAGCCTCTAAGCATAGGGGTCTCAAGGTGTAAGGAATGGGACCCTTGATGTGTGTTATGGTCTTGGCGTGAGGTGGAGATTTTGGGTCCTTGGCACGAGATGCCTGAAGCCTCCCGAGGTCACTCACGAGTCTGGTTGATAGGCATGTGGCCTTGACGGATGTCTAAGGATGCGTAGCGAGACGCCCTCCTTGTGACCCCCTTAGTGACGCGACTCCCTAGCTGCTTACGAGGCCCTCCTCCTCTCGCGAGGCCACGCGAGGCCAGGCTTGGGCGAAGCCACGCGAGGCTATGCTTGGGCGAGGCCACGGGAGGTCATGCTTGGGCGAGCTTGGGCGAGGCCACATGAGGCCATGCTTGGGCGAGGCCATGCTTGGGCGAGGCCACGCGAGGCCATGCTTGGACGAGCTTGGGCGAGGCCACGTGAGGCCATGCTTGGGCGAGGCCATGCGAGGCCATACTTGGCTGAGGCCACGCGAGACGTCTGGGGCGAGGCCCTCGGATGCGAGGTGGCTGGTGCGAGACGATGGCACGGGCTCTGCAGCTGGGCCATGACAAGGGGCCTCACGCATGGTGGCCGAGCGAGGCCAGGGAGCGCCGCGCGCGGGTGGCCGAGCGAGGCCGTGGGGCGTCGCGCGCGGGTGGCCGAGCGAGGCCAGGGAGCGTATAGGGTGATAAGGAGGGCAACACGGTGGCGGATACATGTGACACGGTAGTGCTTCACGATCTCCTTCAATTTGTGGAGCAACACGGTAGTGCTTCACGATCTCCTTCAATTTGTTCGCAGACACATGTGACACCAAACTGGACGCCAATAAAGGGGCATCGTCCTCTTCCTGGACAGACACCTGTCTGCATGCTTTCGGCATACCTGCAAAATCAAAAGAAAGATGTGAGGAAGAGGCAGAACACTTAACCCTCCATTTTTTCTTCCTAGCAAGAGTTTTCCATCGAGGGAGCGATGGCGGAAGCACTAAGCTAGGATAAACTGGGACTAGGGGCTGGGGAGAGGAGCTAGCAGCCCCATGACCGTCATCAGGCGAGGAGGGAGTGGGAGGTTATGGCGGAAGGTGTCCCTCCATAAATTCTAGCTCCCACCGCAATTCAAAAAGGGTCGTCCTAAGACGCGCTATATGGTCACTAAGGTCTGGGGGTGAAGGTCCTCCATCTCCTCTCGACACCGAGTCAATTTCACTCTCCACAACCCAAATTTTGCGCCTAAGTTCAGCAATGTACTCAAAGTGGGGGATACGGGCCTGCCTTAAGGAGTCATAGTCTTGGTAATGATTGCCCTCAGGGGACTCTGAATCTGAGGACAGGTCGATAAATTCAGCCCCCGGAGGTATGTTGGACGGGCTGTCACTGGCCATGAGACCTCGTCCCGAAGGCAAAAAGGGGGTTCACGTATAAACGAGGGAAAGGCTACAAAACACAAAGGAATAGGCTTAATATCTCTAGATGCAAACGCCCTAAATGGCCCACTACAGGGTGTAAAAAAAAAAGAGGAGGGGCGTGCATATGGTCAAACTCACTACAAGTTCAGGCTAAGGTACCCCATCCCGAGAACTGCTAGTTTGGACCAGACAAAAAATAAAAGGGAAAAGGAAAGAAAATATACCTCAAGCGGTTAAGAGAGCGAAGTTGGGGTCAAAAAGAGGTCGAGGAGCGAAAAGCACCAAAGGGTCGAAAATGCGTGTCTGCAAAAATAGGCAAAAAGGATGTGTTAGTCACTAAATAGACACACCATAATACTAGCTCCTATGTAAAAAAAAGAAAAAAAGAAAATGATGATGAAAAAATGAAATGAAGTGAAAAAAAAATAATAAAACAAATAAAAGGAACTATGGTAAAAATGAGGTTGTGAGGGATTGAACCCCTCACCTCTTGAAAAAAGAAGGGCTCTCCAAACCAATAAGCCAAAGGAGTAAGGTGAAAATATTAGGCCATGCATGAGGGCCTATTTATAGGAATCAAGGTGAATAGTCTACAAGAGCACCTAAAGGTCCTCTCCTAGACTGGGGGGCAAGTGTGGACGCCCAAATTCCACCAAGGAAAAATATGAGACTTATGTGAGGTCCTCGGGCCACCACCGTCTCGGGAAGTCATCATGCTATCACGCCATGAATCTAGACCCGTGCCTCATGGGGTCATTGCCATATGGCCCCCATTTTCAAGACGTAGACATGAAGCTGCCCTGGCCTCGCTGAACCCGCGCGCGACGCTCCCTGGCCTCGCTCGGCCACCCGCGCGCGACGCCCCACGGCCTCGCTCGGCCACCCGCGCGCGACGCTCCCTGCCCTCGCTCAACCACCATGCGCGAGGCCCCTTGTCATGGCCCAGCTGTGGAGCCCGTGCCACCGTCTCGCACCGGCCGCCTCGCATCTGAGGGCCTCACCCCAGACGTCTCGCGTGGCCTCAGCCAAGTATGGCCTCGCCCAAGCATGGCCTCACGTGGCCTCGCCCAAGCTCGTCCAAGCATGGCCTCGCGTGGCCTCGCCCAAGCAAGGCCTCGCATGGCCTCACGTGGCCTCGCCCAAGCATGGCCTCGCGTGGCCTCGCCCAAGCATGGCCTCACGTGGCCTCGCCCAAGCATGGCCTCCTGTGGCCTTGCCCAAGCTCGCCCAAGCATGGCCTCGCGTGGCTTCGCCCAAGCCTGGCCTCGCGTGGCCCCGCGAGAGGAGGAGGGCCTTATAAGCAGCTAGGGAGCCGCGTCACTAAGGGGGTCACAAGGAGGGCGTCTCGCTACGCATCCTTAGACATCCGTCAAGGCCACATGCCTATCAATCAAACTCGTGAGTGACCTCGGGAGGCTTCAGGCATCTCGTGCCAAGGACCCAAAATCTCCACCTCACGCCAAGACCATAACACACATCAAGGGTCCCATTCCTTACACCTTGAGACCCCTATGCTTAGAGGCTCCAGTACGAGTCGAATGGGACACACTTGTACGACCTAGTACTGAGTACGGATACCAGTGCCAATGGGACTGCTGGGATAAGAGTTATGGCCCGTACGTCTACGGCCAAGGGCCAGGGTCGACACCACAACCACCCGCGCCACTATGCCTGCCACCACTCGTCAGACATAGGTACGGATAAGTAGTGGAGACATCCTCCTAACACCTGCTCCTGTATTGGATGTACGACCACAACCTCTGAAGCCACTCCCCTGACATAGTACTTATGTACCACTTGGTCTCTTGGACCACCATGTATCTAAGGCCATTAGAGCCTACTATAAAATGAACTCTAAGACCACCTGAAAGGGGGTTGGAAGTTTTTACTGTAGCAAAGGCTTGAGAGTTAATGAAAGATTGATTGATTTCTCCATTGTTATTCTGTCATAATTCTTGAGTTATTGCTTTGATTTCTATAGCTTTTTTATTGACGATCCTAACTTGCTAATTTCTTCCAACTCAACTTAGTTGATGAGTTCTCAGATCCCCAAAGAGACTCATTAGTCATCTATTCAGGGCGCAGGACCCCAGAAAAACTTATTAGTCACCATCTGATTAGGTCTGCAAGCCCCAGAACGATTTATTAATATTTGTATACATGCAGTAATAAGTTTTCTTGCTGAGCCTCGGCTCACGGGTGTTATGTGGTGCAGGTAAAGGGAAAGAAAAGCTCACCCAGCCTTGAGTGGAGAGCTTAGGTGGAGACGTGTACATATGTGGCCGCTTGATCACCACGACCAAGGTGTTTCTCAGGGGAATTAGGGTTTAACCCTATTTTTACCGCTTAGGTCGGTGGATTGTAACTTTTGAACTGCAATGACCATTTTGGATTGTAAACAACTTTGTAAACACTTTTATGGGATCCCATGTACAGTTTAGTGTTTTAAATAAAATATATCTATTCCTTTTGATCGAGATTTTCACCCCTGGCCTATTAATAACATTTAGATGCACGTTTATAACCTAATGACTTGTTTAGCGAGTTAAGCACTATTTAAAGTACACAGTGTGACAGTCTTGGGTTATCTAGGGTGTTACAAATAATCTCATTACCTTATTAATTCCCCGTGACTCCACTATAGACTCAGAATTGCACTCTTAAATTCATTGAACGTTTTATATTAAATATAAATATGTTATCCATTGTTATAACTGTAATTGTCATTCAATCCTCTATAGATGATCTACTAATGAGACGGGTGCAAATTATCGTTTTACCCCTCATTGGTATTTTAACCCTAACTCCCACTAGGTTCCTTGTAAATGATATTTCCGTAAACTTAATTACAGAAATGAGTACTCTATCATTTAACACTTGAACCAAGCTATAAGGAAATTATCGTTTCACCTCTTAAAAAGAAGTTATAGATTTCATATCTATGATAAATATTCCCACTCAATTATACTACCAAATCTCCAATATGTAAGTATGAGCTAGTCTGTATGGTAAGCTGGTAACGAACAAATCAAAAGACTTGAATAATACAATTAGTAGAATATTAATCAATCAGAATTGAGATTGAATTGACCTATGGTCAACGTTGTGATATGAGTAGATTAGATAATAACGATACTTACTTATCTTATCAGTAATCAATATCTGTCCAGTCCAATGTAACAAAATACATCTGATCTTATCTACTTGGTCAATGCCTTGGATAAGACATCACACACCGAATGTGTAAGTAGATCATATCGTAGATTACCATATTAGTGAAAATCCAATGCACTAACTTAATCTTAGGACTCGTTCTTTTGAACATATAATTACAATTATAATCCACTGTGACCTAGTCACTATAATTGTAATTGTTAATATGTTCGGGATTTATAAATGTTTGTATCATTCCAATAATCATGTAATAAAACAAGCGAGCAACACGATTGTCAAACTAAATGATTTCTACTTCTTTTATTGACAATATAAAATTGTGTTACATGCTGACATGGTTTTATAAAGGCATAAAACCCAACAAACTCCCACTTCCCCTTTTAAAACAAATGGGACATGTTTCTCAAAACCATTCATTCTACATGCTTCACAATTATGCTCTTTTCTTATATATTTGTAAAGGGATATGAAAGATTGCCTTACAATGCTATCTTCATCACCTTCACTTCAAGATTTTACCACACATCTCCAATAATGTGGTACTTTCTCTCTATATGCTTTGCTCTTTTGTGGCTTCGAAGTTCGTTCAAATTTGCTATTGCCTCATTATTGTCACTAGACAAAATGAGTGGTTTATCCATTTTTGGAATAACAACGAGATTCGTATAGAACTTCCTCAGCCTAACTATTTCCTTAGTCGCCATAGACGCAGCTATGTACTCAGCCTCCAAGGTGGAATCTAAAATGGCAGATAGCCTAACGCTTCTCAAAATCATAACTACTGAGATGGCAGATGTACGCCCTGATATTCAGCCCAGGTATTTTATGCAGCTCGAGTATAGCTGGCTAGCTAAGAACAGTACTAGAGGACCCACAAGTTGATATTTCCTCTGTGAAGGCAGTGGAACTCCCCAGGTAATAACACGAGCTGAGGAATACGAAGCATTAAGGCACGAGCTAGAGATGGATATAAAACACAGCAATCTGGGCACGAGCTGGCTTTATGTTCAGGTCATGGTACTCTGACAACCTGCCATGTCCAGGAGTCTTTATAAACCTGGACACGTTATTTAGGAACGTGCGTGGTCAGACATTACATGTCCGTTATCCCTGAATTCTCGGACACGTAACATAAACTTGCATGATCAAACATCACATGTCTGATTATGCTAGACGACCCATGATCAATTTTACCTAATGATTAGACCATACCTTAATATATATTGTAATGTTCATCATTTGTGCAAGACAGGTCACATATAGGATGGGTATCCATGTGATGACCCCTGCCCCTATCCTGGGATGGTTCTTCTATAAATACCAAGACCTTGGATAGAAAAGGGGTTGGGTTTTCTCTGTGTAATGCAAATACTCTGTGAAAATATAGAGAGATATACAGTAATAATATCGATTTGTGGACTAGGGGGATTTAAGCCTCTGAACCACGTAAAAAGGAACGAGTGTTCTTACTATATCATTATAAGCATCCTTAAGAGTTATTATTCTTATTACGATTTATCCTTAAGCACTAGTTTATTCCAGCTAATTACGTAATACACTGTTGGTGAAAAACCGCATCAACAGTTTGGTGCTTTCATTGAGAGCTGCAAATTAGTGCCATTGAAAAAGGTTCAGAACAAAGTTCATCATGGTGGTCACTCGTTCAAGGCACGGTAACGAAACAGATCAACATGGTGGGCAGGAGGCTCACCATACTGTTGTTTCCGATGAACAAAACCCGGAGATTTAGTAGTGGTCGGGAAAACAACCAATGGGCCACAATGACACCGGAAGTTCAGCACCTCTACTGCCAAATCCGAACCCAGATTACTTGACTGCAATGGAGTTGGAGAACATGCAGTTGAGGAGCCATCTAGCCAAAGCAAACAAGAAAATCGAGGAAGTCTTGGCTCGATTACCCCCTCTTGCAACCGACGTTAACGTCGGAAAGAGGCAAGGCGGGACTTGGATAGTGGACCCAGGCCCAGTCAGTTGGTTAGAACCTCAACTCCAAGTTCTACGCCTGTTTCGCACAATCACCAAGAAACCCCGTTTGGTGGCTTTCCCAGAGATCATCAATGAGTCAAGCGGTCGGTCAGAACCTCAACTCCGAGTTCAGCGCGACCGTTAAATGCCCTTGGCAACCCACACAGACGGTCAAGGATGAACTCGCAAAGACGACATGTCCCAACCGACTTCCCAGCACCGCGATTAGATCGCCAGGCGCAGGGAACCAGGAATGGTGGAGTGGAGCGACCCCAGGCTAACTTGGTCCGACCTGATGGGACGAGAATCGCCTCACCAATCAGACACCCTCCATCGCCAATAAGGCATCTGTCCCCACCTCGTTCAGCTTGAGATGTTCCTACCTACAGAAACAGTAGGAGGAATCCTCCTCCCGCTGCCCCTGCTCATGTCCCACAAGCACGCGAGAATATCCCTGATCCTCATCCTCGGCCACAAGCTCTGAGCTTTTCTAATGGAAGCTATTGGACAGAGGGTCGTCGAAGTGATAGGACCAGCGCAGATTTGAGGAATCAGCTGAGTTCGGCTCAGAACCCTCGAGTTAATCCACATACCAATTTGCGAGATCGCCTAAACTCACAAAGAATCAATCCAGCTCGCGATGGAGTCAGCGGCACACACCACGAGCGAATTCCTTCCGAAGTGCGCGATAACATGAATGCCCCATGAAACCAAGCTCAAACTTGGAGGGACAATAACCCGCCAAACGCATACGGTCGAATAAGAGTTGTTGAACAGCCCTAGGCAACCAAGGACCCAACCCTCGAAAGGTTGGCCCAGATGGAGGAACTGATGAAAAGACTCCTATCAGAAAA
Source organism: Humulus lupulus (assembly GCF_963169125.1). Classification (NCBI taxonomy): domain Eukaryota; kingdom Viridiplantae; phylum Streptophyta; class Magnoliopsida; order Rosales; family Cannabaceae; genus Humulus; species Humulus lupulus. The sequence continues at coordinate 127,833,453 of NC_084801.1, forward strand.
GGAGAAAGACGAGTATGATTCAGGGGACGAGCTTGAGCTCTTCACCCCCAACATCACGGCAACCCCATATCCGCCGGGTTTCAGGATGCCCCATTTATCAAAATTCAATGGAGATGGAGATCCGTCCGACCACTTGGGGATGTTCAATACCCTGATGATGGCCCATAACATCAGACATGAGTTAAGGTGCTTGGTATTCCCCTCAACCCTGGTCGGACCGGCTAGGCGATGGTTCAAGCAATACAAAAAGCATTTTATTAGCTTGTGGAAGAGCTTCTCCGCTGACTTCAAGAGAGCATTCCGAGCTTTTCAAGCAGCTCGGATAAAGGCAGACTCCCTTGCAAACGTAAAGCAGCCGCCCGGAGAGTCTCTGAAAGCTTACTTGAGTAGGTTCGCCAACATTGCTACGCGAGCTAGAGACACGGATGAAAGCTCTAGGCTTATGGCGATGAGAACAGGAATCCTTGTTGGAGGCAACCTGTGGAAAGTGGTAGGAACGAGTTTCCTAATACGCAGCGGAGTGGTGGTGGGGTTGGCCCAGTGTACAACAAAATTTTTGTAACATATTTAAACTACCTTTAAATATGCGGATCCATTAATATACATACATTAATCATAAGCAAGATCATAATAGAAATCATACCTCTTGAAGCCTATCAAGTGTCCTTGCTATCTTTTCGTATTTAGAACGATCTTCCTATCCAAGCCGCTCCCACGTACTCACACCAAGATCTTCCAAAGCGTTCTCTACACCTCAAGAAATGTGTGGGCACTTAGAGAATGAAGGATAGTTTATTTGTGATTCTACTTGATGTACTCAACACATGAGATCAAGAGAATAGGCCTGAGAATTTGTTCTTTATTTTCAGGGAGAGAAAACTATCGTTCTATTTTTCACAGAGCGAATGTTCAGAGTTGTCTCACATCTCCATCTCTAAATATTTTTCTGATTAGTCATACTTAAAAGAAAATATTCAAATTTGAAAAAATAAATTTGTAACCATTTTACAATTTACTTTTTAATTAATTAATTATTCTATTAATGAAAAAAATCCAAAAACCAATTTTTGAATTATCCATTAATTAATTAATTAATTAATTATAAATGAAAATATCATCCCTGAAAATTGCCTTACACGCCACACACAGTCCATGGACTGTGTGCACGTGTAGCTTCCCTAATTTTAGGGATGTTAGTTTTTCAATTTTTATTTAATTATTTATTCAAACTACTTTGTCAGATAAGATCTAACAACCTGATAACTAATTCAAATTTGAATTCAAATTAATTATCTTTTTAATTAATTATCAAATTTAATTAATTATTTGAATAAATATTAATCTTTTAAATTCAAATCCAATTTGAACTTATCAGATTATTATCTCCCACTCAAATAAAGATATTTAATTAATTCTACCAATTAATTAAATCCAAAATTTTCGAAAATAAATATTTAATTTATTATAATTTCGAAAATTATAATTAATTATTTAATTAAATTTCAAAATTAATTTAATTATTCAATATAATTTCGAAAATTATACAATAATTAATTTTGTTAACTACAACTAATTTGTAATTAATTAATTAATCGCTATTATCATATAATTGCATATTTGGCCTGAAGAACAAATTTCTTCTTAAATATGTCTTTAAACTATTTTTCCTTCATATCAACTCTTACCTTGAACAGTGTTGATAGAGCCGCTATGGGGACCTATGGACCTATAATTCCAAGCTCTAATAAATTTGAGATTATTAATTAAACTCTTTAATTAAATAATCTTAATTTATCAATCTCATGATTATTCCACTATAAATATGAGACTGCACTCTTGTAATTATAGACATTTCATTTACTAAGTACTTTATAATCATAAAGCGTCCATTGATATAATCATTTCATACAACTTGACCCTCTAATAATGGTTCATAATTAATCAGGAATAAAATTACCGTTTTACCCTTTTAATTATCTCTTGTTTCCTTAGGTACCATTGACTATACTAGTGAAGGTTAATTCATAACTAAATTATGAATTTGAGCTCAATAACCTTTCAGTCCCAAAAGTCAACCCTTAAGAGAACCATCATTCAATCTCTTGCGAGAATGCATAGATTCCATATCTATACACTATGTCCCCAACCATCTACATTAATGAGTTCCCAAAACAAAAGTTTCTAGCCTGATCATTCTGACAGACACTAACAAGTGAATCAAAGAACTCATATAACATAAATAGGAGTTCATAGTAACTTCAGGATTAAGATCTATTTGTATATGATCATCATTTGATATATTTAATTAATACTTCGAAACGGTATTTAACTAAGTATTAATAAACATATCTGGTCCAGTTCTATATATTCTCTAATATATAAAGCACCTCCACTAAAGTGTCGTACCATACTAGTGATCCGGATCTAGATCACATGTATTCATAATACTAGTGGACCGTACTTGTAGTAATTAATCTAAAGATTCCATAACTTTATCTTACTGTGAACTATTCAAGTTCATTTATCTCAAACACAATCCTCCCATACCAATACGTGTTTGAGATCATATATATGAACTTAGGAATTTTCCTGATATTTACTTAATATTATCACAGAATAATATATTCCATAAAATATATGCATAACAAATTCAATTCATTTATTCATTTCATAAAAATAATGTCTACTACATATGCTTTCAGGGCACATTTCCAACAATCTCCCACTTGCCCAAAAGCAAATGATGCATGTCTCTCATTCCCATGTTTCTTACATGCTCCTTAAAAGATTTTATAGATAAAGTATTTGTGAAAGGATCTGTAAGATTATGCTCTGAAGCTATCTTCATAACTACAACATCTCCTCGATGAACTATCTCTCTTAGCAAGTGATACTTCCTCTCGATGTGATTTCCCCTCTTGTTACTCCGTGGTTCCTTTGAGTTAGCTACTGCCCCACTGTTGTCACAGTATAGGACTAGTGGCTTATCCACACCTGGTACAACTTCCAGATCGGAATAGAACTTTTTGAGCCACACAGCCTCCTTAGCTACTTCACAAGCCGCTATATACTCGGCTTCCATGGTGGAGTCTGCAATGCTGGTTTGTTTAATACTTCGCCAGACTACCGCTCCTCCTCCAAGAGTAAACACTGATCCAAAAGTTAATTTCTGACTACTCTGTCTGATTGAAAATCAGAATCAGTGTAACCAGTGGGGTTCAGGTCTCCACCTGAATATACAAGCATATAATCTCTAGTATTTCTAAGATACTTGAGAATATTCTTTACTGCAGTCCAATGACTCAATCCAAGATTGGATTGATAACGGCTGACTATCCCTACTGCATAACAAATGTCAGGTCTTGTACACAACATGGCGTACATTAGACTGCCTGCTGCTGAGGCATAGGGATATTGTCTCATATCTTCCTCTTCCTGAGGTGTTTTGGGACACTACTCTTTGGAAAGGAATACTCCATTACGGGTTGGCATATCACCCTTTTTGGAGTTTTGCATATTAAAGCGTTCTAGCACCTTATCAATATAAGTTGCTTGAGACAATGCCAAAGTTTTGTTCTGTCTAATTCTAAGACTCTTAATGCCCATAACATACTTGGCTTCTCCCAAATCTTTCATTTGGAATTGTTCAGCTAACCAGTTCTTTACTTTTGATAATGATGTTACGTCATTTCCAATCAGTAATATATCATCAACATAAAGAACGAGGAATACTACTACACCATCTTTGATTTGCTTATAGACACAAGGTTCGTCAACGTTTTGTTCAAAACCAAACATTTTAATTGTGTCATCAAATCTAAGATTCTAAGATCTAGAAGCTTGTTTGAGTCCATAAATGGACCTAAGAAGCTTGCAAACCTTTTGCTCTTGACCTTTTAACTCGAACCCTTCTGGTTGAGACATGTAAATGGTTTCGTCAAGGTAACCATTCAGAAAAGCTGTTTTGACATCCATTTGCCAAATCTCATAATCCATGCACGCAGCTATGGACAAGAGTATACGAATGGATTTTAGCATGGCTACAGGAGAAAAAGTTTCTTCATAGTCAACCCCTTCTTTCTATGTGTAACCTTTGGCTACAAGCCTTGCTTTGAAAGTCTCTACTTTCCCATCCGCTCCTCTTTTCTTCTTGAATATCCACTTGCAACCAATGGGTTTGATATTCTCAGGTTGATCTTCAAGAACCCAGACAGAATTGGAATGCATCAATTCCATTTCTTGGTTCATAACATCTTGCCATTTGTCCTTGTCAGAATCATTCATCACATCTCTAAATGTTAATGGATCGTCTTTATTTGTGTCAGACACAAGCATTTGAACTTCGTGTTCATAGCGTGTGGGTTGCTTGCTAACCCTCCCACTACGACGAGGGTCACTACTATTCTGACTAGAACTAGCAGTTTCCTCTTGTCGTTTTTCATTGGTTGTTGCTGGTGACTTTGCAACTTCATTTGAGACCATCTCCTCCAGAACAACCTTACTGCAAGGTTTGTGGTTATTCACATAGTCATGTTCAAGAAAAGTTGCATTTGTCGATACAAATGTTTTATTTTATTTTGTACTATAGAAAATTCCACTTCTGGTCTCTTTGGAATAACCCACAAACATGCACACTTCAGAGCGTGATTCCAACTTCCTGGTCTTTCCTTTAAGCACGTGTGCAGGACACCCCCAAATTCGAAAATGGTGTAAACTAGGTTTACAACCATTCCATAATTCTATGGGCGTCTTTTGGACAGACTTAGATGGAACAACATTTAATATGTATAGAGCACATTGAATCGCATAGCCCCATAATGACAGTGGTAATGATGAGAAACTCATCATTGATCTAACCATATCTAATAACGTTCTGTTCTGTCTTTCCGAAACACCATTTTGCTGTGGCGTTCCAGGTGCTATGAGTTGGGATTGAATGCCATGCTCACACAGATGGTCCTTGAATTCAAAATCCAAGTACTCTCCTCCCCGATCAGATCGAAGAGCTTTTAGTGACTTACCTAATTGCTTTTCAGCTTCTGCTTGAAATTCTTTGAACTTTCCAAAAGTTTCAGATTTTCTTTGCATTAAATATAGGTAACCATATCTTGAATAATCGTCAATAAAAGTGATGAAGTATTCATAACCTCCTCTTGCTTGTACATTAAGTGGACCGCAAACATTCGTATGTACTAGCTGAAGTGGTTCTGTGGCTCTTGAACCTTTGGCAGAGAAAGGTCTCTTGGTCATTTTGCCTTCTAGACAGGATTCACAAACAGGGAGAGATCCAACAGATAGTTCTCTTAAAGGACCACCCTTTACAAGCCTATTTATTCTGTCTAGACCAATATGGCCCAATCTCAAGTGCCACAGATATGTATCACTATCGAAATCAGTCTATTGTCGTTTAATAGATCTTGGATTGGTTGTTTTAAATAATTCAGAATTATTAACAGATTTCTCTTTAGCTTGCAGTTTATAAAGCCCATCGATAGATTTTGCAGAACATATCTTAAAACCATATCTTGAAATAATAATCGAATTATTATTAAAAGATATTTTAAAATTTTGTTCATGCAACATAGAAACAGAAATTAAGTTTCTAGAAAATCCAGGAATATAATAAACATTTTCTAAAACAAGAAATTTATTATTCTCAAATTCCAAACAGGTTGTTCCAACTGCTGCTACAGAGACAATCTGACCACTGCCTACCCTCATAGTCACCTCTCCATCAACAAGCTTCCTCGTTGAACTAAGAATCGGAAGAGAAAAGCAGACATGGTTAGTGGCTCCTGAATCTACTATCCAGGATGAGGAATTATCTTCCACTAAACAAGCTTCTAACACAAGTAAATCAAATTTACCTGTATTTTTCTCTTTGAGGTCAGCGAGATACTTTGGACAGTTTCTCATCCAGTGACCATTTTCTCCACAATGAAAGCAAGTCCCTTTTGGGGTCTTCCTTTTGGTGGTTTTAGTGTTCTTGTTATCTTTGCTTTTGGATGACTTTTTAGGCTTCTCATATATTAATGCAATGTTCAAGTTTGATTTCCATTTCATGTAGTTTTCACCAGTCAAATTTTCATTAGCAAGTAAAGAAGATACAGGATTTGAGCTAGACATAATTGCTGAAAATAAATAAATAAACAAAATGAATCTATGCATATAATAAATATAAGTTATTTTCGGAATAGTAAATGTGATGCATGAATGCAACAAAAAACACATAAAAAATAATTACTAATTCCACGATTAATTAATTTGAACATTAATGGACCAGCCTTAGGGTATGTCAGACTAATTCCAAATTAATTTTGAGACAAGTTCTCAAATTTATAAGTTAAAACTTAAATCAATATTTCTCTTTTGACTTATAAACAACCGCTTGTTTGGTCAAGAATACACTAGTCCACTTGAAAGCCTAATGTACCTTGTGAGTGTAACCCATTATTTTAGATCAATGACTTAACTCAAGAGTGTGCCTTAGGGTCAGTCAAACTTGAAATACATCATTAAATCCTATTCTTGAAAAAGAAGTTTTCCTTGAGAATAACACAGTCGGAAGCCTTTCTTAGGGGGACACAAGCAATGGTGCCGCGAGGCCCTTTCCATGTTACCTCGGTGCTAACTAATAATGGAGACCATGAGACTTATTGTCATAACTCCCTCTCCCACTCACTATTTTAGAACATGTTTTTTCTCAAAACATCCTATGCTTTTTAATTGGTTGTAAAAATAAAGTGATCTATTTTTACCAAATGATATTCTAATAATTACTAATCAAATTAAGCAAAATTAAAATTATAGAACTATGCCCTAATTAGTTCAATTTTATTTTGCTATAATTACTAAGAATATCATTTATAATTTAATAAAACAATTTTATTAAATACTAGAAATTAAACAACTTTTAAAATATGTTTCCGCTCTTGAACTAGTTAAAAACTAGATTTTTTATTATATGGACCATCATATAATCACATAGGACAATCCTAAGGCATGTTTCTACTCATATGAGATGCATGCACAATTTTAAATACTGTGTGGGTTATATGTATGGCATGTCAAAAAATGCATGATAAAATATTAAACAATTTAATCACATTCAAACATTTAAATAAATAAATACTAGCTAAATAAATAAATGCGGGCCGAGTGTCTTGGGTATTTCTAGAAAAAATTACAACACTTGCAAAAATATACACAAAAATGTAAGAAACTAAATAAGACCTAAATAGATCTCTATCTATTACTTATGGCCTTCACAAGTAATCTTGATCTATTAAGCCACTTATCCATTTAATTTTGAATTAAAATAACTTTTGATTATCTTAAAAAAAAATTAAGAATAATTAACTTGGGTTTGATGCCCGATAAGTTATTAGGCCCAGATTTGAATTTGGGCTCATACAATTAATTCAAAATAAAACAATTTTTAATTATGGGTTAACTTAATTAAGCCCATAATTTAAATGGACAATTTTTGGATGCAAATCCTAGGTTTTAAAACCCTAGGGGCGGCTGCATATGGTGGCTCGGCATGGGGCATGTGGCTGGGGTGCACGGGCTGCTGTTGGGTGCGGCATACAGGGGCGCACGGCTGGGAGCAGCAGCAGCTGGCGCTAGGGCGCGCAGGCGTGCAGCTAGGTGAGGCGCAGGGGCACGTGCTGGGTAGAGGCGCAGGTGCGAGCTGGGCTCGCGGCAGACGCAAGCGCAGGGGCGCGTGCACTCGGCTGGGCGAGGTGCGCAGGGCGCCTAGGCGCAGCACGCCGGGGCTGGGCACGCAGCAGTCCGACTGGGTGAGGTTCGAGCTTTGGGGCTCGGAACCCGGGGCTCGAGCCTTACATAATTTTTCAAATAATTTTAACACAGAAAATTAAAATTACAAAAATTCCTATGCCCCAAAATGGCTTACATTTTTCATCTAGAATTTTAAGAACATTTCCTAAACCCAAAACACCATATAATTAACGACCCTTAAGAACAAACTATTATCATACATACATCCATCCATTCACATATATTACAATAACATAAGAATGCATATTATGTCCACACAGTAATTAATGTATGCAGAGATTAATGACCGCTCTAGTACCAATTGTTAGGAACGAGTTTCCTAATACGCAGCGGAATGGTGGTGGGGTTGGCCCAGTGTACAACAAAAATTTTGTAACATATTTAAACTACCTTTATATATGCGGATCCATTAATATACATACATTAATCATAAGCAAGATAATAATAGAAATCATACCTCTTGAAGCCTATCAAGTGTCCTTGCTATCTTTTCGTATTTAGAACGATCTTCCTATCCAAGCCGCTCCCACGTACTCACACCAAGATCTTCCAAAGCGTTCTCTACACCTCAAGAAATGTGTGGGCACTTAGAGAATGAATGATAGTTTATTTGTGATTCTACTTGATGTACTCAACACATGAGATCAAGAGAATCCTCCTCCCGCTGTCCCTGCTCATGTCCTGGAAGAACGCGAGAATATCCCTGATCCTCATCCTTAGCTACAAGCTCTGAGCTTTTCTAATGGAAGCTATTGGACGGAGGGTCATCAAAGTGATAGGACCAGCGCAGATTTGAGGAATCAGCTGAGTTCGGCTCAGAACCCTCGAGTTGATCCACATACCGATCTGCGAGATCACCTAAACTCATAAAGAATCAATCCAGCTCGCGATGGAGTCAGCGGCACACACCACGAGGGAATTCCTTCCGAAGTGCGCGATAGCAGGAATGCCCCATCAAACCAAGCTCAAACTTGGAGGGACAATAACCCGCCAAACGCGTACGGTCGAATAAGAGTTGTTGAACAGCCCTAGGGAACCAAGGACCCAACCCTCGAAAGGTTGGCCCAGATGGAGGAACTGAGGAAAAAACTCCTATCAAAAAAGGAGAAAGACGAGTATGATTTGGGGGACGAGCTTGAGCTCTTCACCCCCAACATCGCGGCAACCCCATATCTGCCGGGTTTCAGGATGCCCCATTTATCAAAATTCGACGGAGATGGAGATTCGTCCGACCACTTGGGGATGTTCAATACCCTGATGATGGCCCATAACATCGGACATGAGTTAAGGTGCTTGGTATTCCCCTCAACCCTGGTCGGACCGGCTAGGCGATGGTTCAAGCAATACAAAAAGCATTTTATTAGCTTGTGGAAGAGCTTCTCCGCTGACTTCAAGAGAGCATTCCGAGCTTTTCAAGCAGCTCGGATAAAGGCAGACTCCTTTGCAAACGTAAAGCAGTCGCCCGGAGAGTCTCTGAAAGCTTACTTGAGTACGTTCGCCAACATTGCTACAGGAGCTAGAGACACGGATGAAAGCTCTAGGCTTATGGCGATGAGAACAGGAATCCTTGTTGGAGGCAACCTGTGGAAAGTGGTAGGAACGAGTTTCCTAATACGCAGCGGAATGGTGGTGGGGTTGGCCCAGTGTACAACAAAATTTTTGTAACATATTTAAACTACCTTTAAATATGAGAATCCATTAATATACATACATTAATCATAAGCAAGATAATAATAGAAATCATACCACTTGAAGCCTATCAAGTGTCCTTGCTATCTTTTCGTATTTAGAACGATCTTCCTATCCAAGCCGCTCCCACGTACTCACACCAAGATCTTCCAAAGCGTTCTCTACACCTCAAGAAATTTGTGGGCACTTAGAGAATGAAGGATAGTTTATTTGTGATTCTACTTGATGTACTCAACACATGAGATCAAGAGAATAGGCCTGAGAATTTGTTCTTTATTTTCAGGGAGAGAAAACTATTATTCTATTTTTCACAGAGCGAATGTTCAGAGTTGTCTCACATCTCCATCTCTGAATATTTTTCTGATTAGTCATACTTAAAAGAAAATATTCAAATTTGAAAAAATAAATCTGTAACCATTGTACAATTTACTTTTTAATTAATTATTTATTTTATTAATGAAAAAAATCCAAAAACCAATTTTTGAATTATCCATTAATTAATTAATTAAATAAATAAAAATGAAAATCCCATCCCTGAAAATTGCCCTACACGCGACTGTGTGTGCACGTGTAGCTTCCCTAATTTTAGGGATGTTAGTTTTTCAATTTTTATTTAATTATTTATTCAAACTATTTTGTCAGATAAGATCTAACAGCCTAATAACTAATTCAAATTTGAATTCAAATTAATTATCTTTTTAATTAATTATCAAATATAATTAATTATTTGAATAAATATTAATCTTTTAAATTCAAATCCAATTTGAACTTATGAGATTATTATCTCTCACTCAAATAAAGATATTTAATTAATTCTACCAATTAATTAAATCCAAAATTTTCGAAAATAAATATTTAATTTATTATAATTTCGAAAATTATAATTAATTATTTAATTAAATTTCAAAATTAATTTAATTATTCAATATAATTTCAAAAATTATACAATAATTAATTTTGTTAACTACAACTAATTTGTAATTAATTAATTAATCGCTATTATCATATAATTGTATATTTGGCCTGAAGAACAAATTTCTTCTTAAATATGTCTTTAAACTATTTTCCCTTCATATCAACTCTTACCTTGAACAGTGTTGATAGAGCCGCTATGGGGACCTATGGACCTATAATTCCAAGCTTCAATAAATTTGAGATTATTAATTAAACTCTTTAATTAAATAATCTTAATTTATCAATCTCATGATTATTCCACTATAAATATGAGACTGCACTCTTGTAATTATAGACATTTCATTTACTGAGTACTTTATAATCATAAAGCGTCCATTGATATAATCATTTCATACAACTTGACCCTCTAATAATGGTTCATAATTAATCGGGAATAAAATTACCGTTTTACCCTTTTAATTATCTCTTGTTTTCTTAAGTACCATTGACTCTATTAGTGAAGGTTAATTCATAACTAAATTATGAATTTGAGCTCAATAACCTTTCAGTCCCAAAAGTCAACCCTTAAGAGAACTATCATTCAATCTCTTGCGAGAAGGCATAGATTCCATATCTGTACACTATGTCCCCAGCCATCTACATTAATGAGTTCCCAAAACAAAAGTTTCTAGCCTGATCATTCTGACAGACCCTAATAAGTGAATCAAAGAACTCATATAACATAAACAGGAGTTCATAGTAACTTCAGGATTAAGATCTATTTGTATATGATCATCATTTGATATATTTAATTAATACTTCGAAACGGTATTTGACTAAGTATTAATAAACATATCTGGTCCAGTTCTATATGTTCTCTAATATATAAAGCACCTCCACTAAAGTGTCCTACCATACTAGTGATCCGGATCTATATCACATGTATTCATAATACTAGTGGACCGTACATGCAGTAATTAATCTAAAGATTCCATAACTTTATTTTACTGCGAACTATTCAAGTTCATTTATCTCAAACACAATCCTCCCGTACCAATACGTGTTTGAGATCACATATATGAACTTAGGAATTTTCCTTATATTTACTTAATATTATCACAGAATAATATAGTCCATAAAATATATGCATAACAAATTCAATTCATTTATTTATTTCATAAAAGCAATGTCTACTACATATGCTTTCAGGGCACATTTCCAACAGAAAGAGATCCAGAGAAAGGGCGTCAACACTGTGGATGAGTTCCTGAATAGGGCTCAAAGATGGATCAACCTGGAAGAGGCGCGAGCTTCAGTCGCAGGCACCAGCCAAGTCCCTGCCCAACCCGTTGGAGCGGTAACGGACGTTGCAACTACGGCTCAAACTGTTACCCAGAATAACCAGGGGGGAGGAAACAAGAGGAAGGGAAATGGTGAGGGCAGCCAAAACGGTTCAAAGAAGAATAATCCCGTGGAGAATTTCAAACCAATCTATGCAACTTACACCGACCTCACGGATACCAGGTAGCGCATCTTTTTGGCAAATTCTGCCCGCCTTCCGTGGAAGAAGCCGAAGCCTCTAAAAAATCAAAGGGCGAAGATAGAATCTTCGAAATTTTGTCAATTCCACAATGACATTGGTCACAACACCGATGACTGGAGGCACTTAAAAGATGAGATCGAGACATTCATCAGAGCTGGGCCTCTGGCTCAATACGCTCGAAATCGACTCACCCCTAATTAGCTCGCTGGGCAAAACATTCAAACAGCTCCAAAAACCCCCGCAAATCATACCGGAGCTCTGGTGAATCAGGGTACCCCTCCTCCGATAACAGGGGGAGAGATAACAACCATCTCTAGAGGACCTCATCTAGCAGGAACGAGCAAAAACGCTCAGAAGAGATATGTCAATGAGCTAAGGTCTCACAATGGAGTTGAGTTCGTCCTGGAACAACGTTTATCTAAGCAGCAATGATTGGAGAAGCAACCCATCAGTTTTACTGAAGAAGACGTCGTCATGTCCAGTTCTTTCATAACGACCCTCTGTTTATAACCGTCCAGCTCGCCAATCGGAGAGTTAGGCGGACACTAGTTGATAATGGGAGTTTTGTGAACCTACTATTCAGGTCTACTCTGGAGAAAATGGGATTGTCTGTGACCGAGCTGAAGGCAACCTCCTTGATGTTGTATGGATTTTTTGGTGAGGGATCGGCAGCTATCGGGACGATCGACTTGGTGATAACTTTGGGGGAGGAACCACGAACTGTTTCCAAGCTGCTCAAGTTTGTGGTTGTCGATTGTCCGACCGTATACAATGCAATCTTGGGTAGGCCCACGCTAATGGAATTTGAAGCCATAACTTCTGTCCGCCACCTTGTGGTCAAGTTCCCCTCTTCTACGGGAATATGTACTATCCGAGGCGATCAGCTCGCTGCCAGGGAATGCTATAGCATTTCCATGAAGGGAAAATCTTAACCCGGACAGCAAACGATGGCCGTGCAAGATGGAGGCGAGGAATCCCAGGAAATCAGAACTGATCCTGGGATAGAAGAACCTCAGCAAAGTCAGTTGCAGGGGAACCACCCCGGGTGAGGATATTGATCCCCGAATAGGCGAAGACAGGTCTGAGCTCCAGGCTATTGAAGAACTCGAAGAAGTAAAAATCGATTCCAACGATGCTTCGAGGGTGGTTAAGCTCAGGAAAAATCTTGACGCTGAAAGAAGGGCGGAGCTAGTAGAATTTTTACAAAAAAATCTAGATGTTTTTTCTTGGTCCCATGAAGACATGGTAGGGATCAGTCCGAATGTCATCATGCATACGCTTAACTTGGACAAAAGCATGCCTGCAAAATTCCAGAAACAGAGGCGTCTGGGTACAACCCGTGCTGAGGCCCTAGAAGAGGAGGTATCTAGGCTTTTAAAATGCGGTTTTATTCGTGAGGCAAAGTACCTGATCTAGGTCGCCAATCCTGTTTTGGTCCCAAAGCCAAATGGAAAATGGCGGACCTGCATCGATTTCTCAGATTTGAACAAAGCCTGTCCCAAGGATTGTATCCCCTTGCCAAGGATTGACCAATTGGTGGATGCCACCGCCGGGCACGAGCTCATGTCCTTCATGGATGCATACTCTGGATATAACCAGATCGCTATGAACCCCGCGAATCAGGAGCATAACAGCTTTATGACTCAAACCAACGTTTACTGCTATAAGGTCATGCCCTTCGGGCTAAAGAACGCTGGGGTGACCTACCAGAGATTGGTCAACAAAATGTTCGCTGATTAGATCGGAAAAAACATGGAAGCGTATGTTGATGACAAGCTAGTCAAGTCAAAATCTGTCGACAACCATGTTTCCGACCTGAATGAATGTTTTGAGATCCTGAGGAAGTATAGTATGAGGTTAAACCCCCAAAAGTGTACTTTCGAAGTGGCGTCGGGAAAATTTCTGGGATTCATAGTCAACACCAGGGGGATAGAGGCAAACCCCGACAAAATCAGATCACTGCTAGAAATGCCTTCGCCCAAGTCGCATAAAGATGTCCAGAGTCTGACAGGAAAGGTGGTAGCCGTTAATCATTTTATTTCTAAGTCCACCGACAAGTGTTCGCCATTTTGCAACCTGCTCCGGGGTAACAAAAAGTTTGAATGGACTAAGGAGTGTGAGCAGGCTTTCCTCGACCTAAAGACACATTTGGCCAAGCCGCCTATGTTATCTAAACCAACAGCAGGAGAGCCCCTTTTTCTTTATTTGGCTGTGACGGAGAATGCGGCCACCGCAGTGCTAGTTAGGGAAGAGGACCGAGTTTAAAAGCCAGTGTATTACATAAGCAAAAGACTGCTCGGTGCTGAATCACGGCATCCCCTGATGGAAAAAATGGTATTTTGCCTCATTACGGCCTCCAGGAAGCTTAGGCCATATTTTCAATCCCATTCAATCCACTTCATGACCGATCAACCTTTAAGGCAGGTACTGCAGAAACCTGAGGCATCGGGACAACTATTGAAATAGGCAGTCGAGCTCAGCCAATTCGAAATACTATACGTAACCCGAACTACGATCAAAAGCCAAGCCGTGGCTGATTTCGTGGCTGAATGCACTGGATTCCAGGAAGAGCCCTTGAGAGAACCAGTGCGGGAGTTGTGGAGAATCTTCATGGATGGCTCATCTAATGAGAACGGGTCCAAAGCTGGGATAATTTTGATATCCCTAAAAGGGCATTGTTTCCACTCCACGCTGCGGTTCGGATTCGTAGCGTCCAACAACGAAGCCGAGTACGAGGCATTATTGGTCGGGCTCAGAGTGGCGAAGGAATTGAAGGCCAGGGTCGTCTAATGCTACAGCGATTCCTAACTCGTGGTAAACCAAGTGTCTGGGGAATATCAAGCACGAGGGACCAAGATGGCGGCTTACCTGGCAAAGGTAAAGAATGAGTTGTCCGAGTTTGAATATGGGCTAGTCGAGCAAATCCCTCGCGAGCAGAACGCCAACGCCGATGCTTTGGCTAGACTCGCTACCTCCAAAGAAGCCGAGACTCTGAGCATAGTACCAGTTGAATTCTTGGAAAGTCCGAGCGTGGCAGAAAGTGCGATGGAGGTCGAGATGATCGATATCAGGCTAACCTGGATGACTCCCATAATAGAGAATCTTGCAACAGGGAAATTTCCTGATGAGCGAAAAGACGCGAGGAGAATACTCTATCAAGCTCCAAGGTATACAATCATAGACGGGACGCTGTACCGACGTGGCCATTCCGTGCCTCTTCTGTGGTGTGTTCTGCCAAAGGAAGCCAAAACTATTTTGCAGGAGGTGCATGAAGGCTTCTGTGGGGATCATGTTGGGGGGCAAAACCTGGCCCTAAAGATATTAAGGTAGGGGTACTTTTGGCCCACGTTATCAAAGGACTCCATCTCCTATGTCCAAAAGTGTGACAAGTGCAAGCGATTTGCCATAGTCGCTCGAGCTCCACCGGTCGAGTTGAAAATGATTTCTTCCCCATGGCCATTCGCAGTGTGGGGAATCGATTTAATTGGAGCCCTGCCAACGGGGAAAGGAGGAGTTCGCTATGTCGTGGTGGCCATTGATTATTTTACGAAGTGGGCAGAAGCGGAGCCCCTGGCAACAATCACCTCAAAAAGAGTCCTTGACTTTGTAGTCAAGAATATCGTTTGCCGGTTCGGACTGCCAAGAAAGATTGTATCAGACAATGGAACTCAGTTCGATAGCGATCTCTTCACTGAATTTTGTGAGAGGCATGACATAATTAAAAGTTTCTCTTTGATGGCCTACCCGCAGGCCAACGAGCAGGTTGAGGTCGTAAACAAAATTCTCAAAGCAAGCCTTAAGAAGAGGTTAGACGAGGCCAAGGGAGTCTGGCCCGAGCAGCTCCCGCAGGTACTATGGGCGTACCGGACCTCTCACCAAAATTCTACGGGGCATACCCCATTCTCCCTGACTTTCGGGAGTGAGGCTGTCCTTTTCGTCGAAACAAAGATAACCACGCATAGGCTCCAGACCTTCAGCCAGGAGCGGAATAACGAATTGCTTAGCGCATCCCTCGACCTGATTGATGAAAAACAAGAAGATTCACAGCTACGGCTCGCGCATTATCAGCAAAAAATCACTCGTTATTTTAATTCAAAGGTCAAGAAGCATATCTTTGGTTTAGGCAACTTGGTACTCCGAAGGGTATTTTACCAAGCAAGGACCCCAAAGACGGTGCCTTGGGTCCAATATGGGAAGGGCCCTATTAAATAGTGGAAGTCATATAGGAGGGAACCTTCAAATTGGCTCGGCTCAATGGAGAAACAGTTCCGCGGACCTGGAACGCTATGCGTCTAAAAAAAGTACAATCAATGATCGTACCACCTGTCTATGTAAGGCTCGATTATAAAAGCCATTTAATTTAAGAAATAAAAATTATGGTATATTTTTTGTATCTTTGTATGGGTTCATCTGCGTGTTAGTTCGGAGGGTAGTGTTGGTCCAAAGTAACCCAGAAAGTTCACTTCCTGATTACTTGGGGGGCATATAACCCGAGAACTAGGTTCTGAAGCTTAGAAGTTGGTAATATTGATTAACCAGTATTTTTTCTAAAAAAGGCGAGGTGTCAATAAAACTAACACGAACTAAGTTTTAATTAAATATCCTGGATATGACCAGGTTTCGAAACTTAGAAGTTGGTAAAATTGATTAACCAGTGTTTTTTCTAAAAAACGCAAGGTGTCAATAAAACTAACACGAACTAAGTTTTAATTAAATATCCTGGATACGACCAGGTTCCGAAACTTAGAATTTGGTAAAATTTATTAACCAGTGTTTTTTCTAAAAAACGCGAGGTGTTAATAAAACTAACACGAACTAAGTTTTAATTAAATATCCTGGATACGACCAGGTTCCGAAACTTGGAAGTGGGTAAAATTGATTAACCAGTGTTTTTTCTAAAAAAAACGTGAGGTGTCGATAAAACTAATGCGAGCTAAGTTTCTAATTAAAAACCCCGGATACAACCGAGTCCAAGGCCTAATACTTGATAGGTAGGATATAAATCATCATTTTTGGTTACGACCAAAATTAAAGTATCTATCTCGACCTAAGAGTCATTTCCTAAGGTTTTAAATGTATAAGCCATGAAGCATAAGAAAAATCAGGGAATAGGTAAAAGGTAGATGCTGGGATTATAAATAAATTGTTTTGAGGAAAATAACCTCGTACCGAGCCAAAAGCGGCAAATGTTTACAAAAAAAATAAATAAAGGAAAGAGAAAATTAAGCCCCTTCTGGGCGCTCAGAGGATGTCACCTCCTCGGTCTCCTGCTCGCCAGTAGTGGAGGTTTCCCCAGTCTCGGACTGCTCTTGTTGTGCCCAGGCCTTGAACTTCTCAAGATAAAGATCCCACACGTCAGAGGGAAAAAAGGAGAAGTTACCTTCTTGGTTGTAGGCCTAGCAATGGTAGAGCATGCTCTCCATGGAGGATATTGAGGCCGCCTTCTCCTCCTTAGTAGCAACCTCTGCCTCCAACTGCTTGGCCTTGGCCTTTGTGTGCTCGGCCTGTAGGGCAGCTAGGGAAGCCTTTGCTGCCTGCTTGCCCTCTTGGGCCGCCACTAAGGCAGCCTTTGCAGCTTGCTCGCCTTCTTATGCCGCCGTCAAGGCGGTTTTGGCGCTTAGTTCGCCTTGTTGGGCAGCTGCGAGGGCAGCTTGGGTAGTAGACAGGGTGGCCTGAGCGGTCTGAAGCTCGGCCTTGAGCTCTTCATTCCTAGCTCTGGCCCGAGCTATGCTACAGTTCTGAGCCAATACCGTCTGCAAGGAGCGAGAAAACAAGTTAGGCATGTACTGGAATATAATCGAAAGAGCGTATTCGAATAAGAAAAATGGGCTTACTGTGAGGTTCATTCCCCGAGCTAACTCCATGACGTTCTCTGGGATCCTCTCCTCAATCGCCCTCAGGTCCGTCGGTTTGGCCTTATAAAAGTGCTCCACCGTGTGGTTTGCCGTCTCGTAAATGGTCCCCCAAAATGTGTCTGGAATTTGTTCCAGGTCCTGAGCATTGACCGAGATGCGTATGGTGGTGGCAGGGATGACCGGAGTTGGAGGATCAACCGATGTTGTCTGGTCCCGAGCAGGACCGGAAGGAAACCGAGGTGGAGGTGGGGGCGGACTCCTTTTGTATTGAACGGCAGCAGCTGGAGCTGTCGAGCTCTGGTCCTTCCCCTTAGCTGGGGATTTGGAGGTCGTTCCTGCCGCAGGTGGCACCTTCTTGGATGAGAACTGGGGCTTCTTTACCGTCAACCCCGAGCTGGATTTCCCTTCCTGAAACATCGTGCGGATGTCGGGAATCCCTTGTTGTGCCATCTCCTCGCCTGAAAAAGAAAGGGAAGTACGTAAGTATGTGTACAAATCCTTTAGTTCACAAAGTATGTATGCATGTATAGGATATAACAAAAAATCCCACCCTCCGAGCTAGAGGAGGAGTTTACTGCCACGACCTCCGGCCTTAGAATCACTATAGGAGTATGGGAACCTAAGTCTATAAATTTTTGGATCAGGGAAGGCTCGGGCTCAGGTTCTACCTCGAGGCTGGATTCTTCTACATATTGCCTAAGCCCAGGGGCAACGACACCTTGGAGAAGGGAAGGCCACGACCTAAGGCTGGTCTCGTACTCTTCAAACAGGGCCAACCTAAAGGAGAGGGTGTTATCTACAACTATAGTTCCCCTAGGATGGCCCATGTCGTGGCGAACCACTAGGTGATCCACACACTGAAGTAGGGTTATGTTGCGGTCGGGGTCATTAGGATGGCGGTGCACGAGCTGGTTTGGGTTAAACCTAACTAACCTAAGGTCAGCAATAGCTCTATCTAAGTCCCTAAAGGGGTACGGGTTACCTTGGCCGGAGGGGCCGGCTACTGCCTCCGACGAAGCTCGTTCCATGTCTGGGCCCCGAGCGGCCTTAGGAGCTCGCCTCTTTCGCACGAGCAGAACCTCGACCTCTTCTTGCTCTTCATCGTTATCGGCCTCAACACCCCCTTCGGGGATGGACGCTAGCTCACGGACGACCAGGTGGTTAGCTCGAATCCTCCTCAAGGCCAGAGTCTGGCCTTCAGCAATCAACTTACACGCCAACATCGTGTCATCAGACATGAGCTGGTGATAATCCTTCTCTTTGGACGGAAGCCCCGCCAAAGTGGCGTATTGACCACCAAAGGT
Source organism: Humulus lupulus (assembly GCF_963169125.1). Lineage (NCBI taxonomy): Eukaryota > Viridiplantae > Streptophyta > Magnoliopsida > Rosales > Cannabaceae > Humulus > Humulus lupulus. The sequence goes on from NC_084801.1 coordinate 127,852,541, forward strand.
CACTAATTTATCCGTCCTCGCAAAAATGGTTGCACGAAGATACTCCAGTCAGTATACACGCGAGAAGACTAAGTACGAAGAGAATAATTAATCGAGCTAAGAAATGAAAGAATACTTACGAGGACGGTTGAAATATCGGTGTTCGTAGTTGCGAAACCCATTCGACATAAAGAACTGGTCTTTGAAATCGTTGGGGTGGCTGGGCAGCTCGATGACTGCGGGTGAGTTCGAGAATCGGATTAGATAGTAGAACCCGTCGCCTCGTCCCCGCTGATCCGGACTGGCCTTGAGGCAGAAGAAGTAAAGGATGTTTGCAGGGGTGGGGACCTCACACTCATGCTTCAAGAAAAGGTACTTCAGCCCCGCTAATAGCCAATACGAGTTCGGGGGGAGCTGGAACAGCGCCAACTGCACATAGTTGAGGAAGTCGGCGAAATACTGGTCGAGGGGAAGGAAGGCCCCGGACTTTAGATGCTCATCACTCCAGGCCACTAAATTATCCTGGAGTGGTGCGCAGCTCCTCTCCCCTTCGAAGGGAGGTCGGGCGATGAGGACGCCAGTCCCAACCTCGATATTGTGGGACAGCATGATCTTGTTGACCCTTCCTTGGGTCGTGATCTTGGAGGCTATCCTCTCTGCCTCGAAGAAGGCATCAGGTCCAACTACGACCTCCTCCTCCACCACGGGGCCGAACTGGGGGATGGGAGATTCAGAGGCGACCTCTTTTCCTTTGTTGGCTCGTTGAGATGATGAGCCAATTGCGTTCTTCTTGGGCGCGCTTTTATTGGGTGCCATTAGCTCGCCTATCGAACAAGAACGATGGAACTCTTAGTGGGTGACCTAGGATTGTTATACATGCAAGAAATAACAAAGAAAGGCTGAGGATTCTAACACACAAGCTGATACAATCTCAGCCCGCGATAGAGTAACACGCGCTACCTATGCTACGCGCCTAGGTTTCCCAGCAGACCCCTGATGTTTAGGGATCTGTGTGTCAGAAAATCAGGCCACTACCCTCCTTGGGAAGCGGTTTAGAGCAAAACCTCCCAAGAAGCGTAGCCCCTAAGCAACCTAATGTCGAGTCCTGAAAACATTTCATCTTTTACATGCCGAATGGGTATTTTCTAAAAAATTACCCAAGAATCACCCAAAGATTTACCCAGTTTATGAACATCACAATCCTAGATATGTTTTAGGACCTACTCAATAAACCTAAACCGAAACCTATGTACCAAAAATGTTTGGGAACATCCTAATGCTAATGGCGGTGAATTGTAGATTAGCATGATAAAGAAAGAAGAGAAACACACAAAAACAAGTAAAAGAAAAGTTCTAGTAAAACAGAAAACTTACAGTGTACTCTTCGACGAAAGGAATGAGCAACGTAGAAGGAAATTTCCTGGAGAGATCCTTGCTGACTGGGTTTTCGAAGGTTTTGGTGGCTGATTTATGGGATTTTATGAAAAAAGGAAGAAGGGTTTTTGAAGTTCAGAAGAGAGAAAATGAGGAAAAGTTTCAAATGAAAGGTGATGAACATTGAAAATTGCCAGCCCTATTTATACGTAATAGGCATAAAGAAACGTGGACCGTCCGATCAAGCTAATGCGGGATACGAGGGACATGTTTCGAAAGATTAAACGGCAGCAAAATGGTAGCCAGGCCATTTAATTCAATCCTCGAAACCCGAACAAACGCCAATCACGGTATTCCACGTGTCCAATACTCAAGTAATAAACAACATGAGCAAGACACCCAGAAATTCCATAATGACGTAAACCAGGTTCACAACCATTCCATAATTCTAGTGGTGTCTTGGAGACAGCTTTGAGATGACACAACATTTAAAAAAATTCTCATGCAGTCTAGGTAGTATGTCTCCATAAAAGATCTAAGTAAGAAGCCGGTAGAGTTGAATAGCTTATCATAGAACACACATTTTCATTAACACGCGATTCACACTACTCAGCAACATCGTTCTGTTGCGGAGTCCCTGGGGTAGTTTCTTTAGACAATTCTCCAAGTTCAATTAAATGATCTTGGTTCTTATTATCCAAATATTCTCAACCCCTATCAGATCACAAGATCGTTAACGTTTTACCTAATTTGGTTTTAAAGTCATAGCAATGAGTTCTTTGAACTTCTTAACAAATTCTCAAAATTCCTACGCTTTAGGTACTTACATGAGTCTCTAAAGCAATCATCAATGAAGGTGACGAAATACTCATAACCACCCCTCTTTTGAACATTCATTTGTCCCCAGACATCTTAATATACTAGCCCTAGTGGTTCTTTGGCCCTTTCTCCTATCACAGAGAATGAACTATTTGTCATTTTGCCCTCAAGACTATATTCACAAACAGGTAGGTCACCCTAGGTGAGTTCCCTCAAAGGTCCAGCATTTGTTAGTCTTTGAATCCTATCATAGCAAATATGACCAAAGAGAATATGCCAAAGGTACATCATTTCTAACGTTATTGACCTTTTATCGTTTAACGGTCCTAGGTTTAGCTATCTTAAAAAACTCGTTATTTAGTATATAGGGTTCGTTTGGTTTCAATAGGTATAGCCCATTTTCCATACATCCACCCCACAATTTACATCCATTTAAAGAAATATGATTTTATTACTTGTGAAAGTAACTACAAATTGTTGTTGGTGTAATAAGGAAAACGGAAATTAAAATTTCCACTGAAAAAATAAACATTGTCTTAAAACAATAGATTTATTTCCAAAATTCATTCAAGCTTATTCTTTTGTCTTGTCTGATACGAGCAACCCTTGTCAAATTCCAAGCTTTAGCTTTCCATCCTTCATGGCTTTCCTAATGCTAAAAGGTTGTAAAAAGGTATATGCATGTGTTAGTAGATCCTGGTCCAACGATCTAAAACCGAAGAATCATCATCTAAAATCACATGCATCCAAGACAAATATTTCATTATCTTGGGTTCCATATGCCTTTAGTACCAGGCATTCTTGTCCCAATTCCCAATCTCCTTGCAGTTGGAAACACTCCCCTTTAGTGTACTTATAATCGGGTCATGCTCCAAGATGCTTTGCAGCATTTAGTGTCTTGCCATTCGACTTCTTGTTCTTTTTGTTTAAATTTCTTTCTCATTTTCTCTTCGAAGAAGAAGCTTAAGGCAGCTTCTCCTTGAACATGTTTGGTAGTATTAGCCTTCTTTCCTTTGCTCGGTCTACCATCTACAATCCTCCTTGAAGGATTTGGTGATCATTTCATAGGAAAAATAGGAATATCTTTGATTATCATGAACTCATTGTTGTCCATAATCAACAACATGTTGATGTTGGACAAACATTTCGTGAGGTTCTCATCATAAAGTAACATTTTAGAGATTAGAGAGAGTATGTGTTGTGAAGCCTAGAGCTATAATTATCAACTAAGTAGAAACTAACGCATTGCTTGACAAACATTCATTCAACAAATTTTTAGAAATAACATAACATACAAAATGTTCTTGAGAAAAACAAAATACTAAAACGCTTATTATTTCTTAGGTACTTTAACTAGCCATGAACCCATGTGTCTCGGTAGGCGAAACTCACAAATATTCACTTAGTTAAATAGAGAAACATCTCAATTAATAAAATATCCTAGACTTTTATTAACTACCTATCCATTCAATCAAAGTAACGAAAACCTGTGTGTCCCGGTAGGCGAGAGTCACAAATATTTCTTACTTTATGAGTTTGGCCCACGGTTTCGATTATTATAGACTTAATTCATATAGTCATCTTAGGGATGAGTCTATAAAAGGTTCATCTATAACCATCTATCCTAAGAAATTTAACCATATTAAGAAGTCCAGTGAACACCTTTCGTAGGGAGACGAAATCAAAGCGCCATGAGGCCCACTGAACTCTGACCTTGTTAAATCAACGTTGGAGATCGAATTTAGATTTTAAAAATTCATTATTAAATCTTTTATTATTTTATTCTTTAGAAAAATACCAACTTTGGTTTTCCAAATTATTAAAATAATCAATAAACCATAGTTTATAATTTTCCAATTAATTCTAAAATTACCATTGAAAATGAATCCAAAAATTAGAATTAATTTGTTTCTAATAAATTATTAGGTGCAACTAAAAAGATTAATCTAATACAATTAAGTCCGACTTATGTAAATAGGTCTTAACAATTCGAGCTTGCATGAAGGAGAGCTGGGTTCAGTATGTCGTGCCCACTACAAAAACTCCATAACTTCCACACAAAACCAAAAAAGACAAGAATTTGAACATTCGTTTTATTAATTGTTATTCAATTGATTAGACTCAATCTAGTAATACAAAGCAAATGAGTCTTCACAAGTGGAACCACCCACAAGAGATAAATTTAAACTTTACATGTTCAATTGGGCCCAAATAAAAGCTATCAAGATTATGACCCGTTTTATTTAACATTTTTCTCATTATCTAAAATAATGAGTCATCACTATAAGTCCATCATCTACGCACAAATTTGCAAAAATGACAATTAGAATGATGCATGACATGTTAATTAATTGGATGGGTCTAGCATACAATCTATATGTCATGTTACTAATTTATGCATGTACACATTTATTACAAAAATAAATGAATAGCTAAAAAAAAAATCAATCAATTTCATGAAATCAATTAATTAATTAATCACAATTAATTTTAATTCAATCAATCTTAAAATATTAATCAAATAAAAAAATTAATTCAATTGTTCCCATTTTGAATATTTTTATCTTTTTAGAAAAAAAATATTTATTTGCACAAAAATATATCATTTATTAAGTAATTAAATATACAATTCCAAAATAAATAATTTTTTAAAGCCTTCCATATATAAAAATATATTACCAAATATATTAATTAACCTCCGTATATAAAATATATGTTAATTAATATATATACATACTTTCCTAAAAAAAACTTACCAAAAAAATGCGACAGCCATATTTTTTTTTTTTTTTAATTTATCTCATAATAATATATATAATGTTTACCATACAAATTTCAAAAAAAAAATGTCACTCCAACAATTTTATTTTTACGTCTAAAACAAATTAAACATATATATATATATATATATTTATATATGTCCTTAAGGTGTAGGTTTAAAAAAAATTATTTTTGTGCAATTTTCAAACTTTAATTTTATGTACAAAGTTTATAGGTTTTATCAACCAAATAAAACACACATAAACAATCATAAACAAACAAAAATCTTAAACAATATTCTTTTAGTCTCACACATACATAAAACTTAAATATGCAAATAATTATGCTACCATCCAATTAACATATCTATCATGTCAAAAAATCACATATATGTATATAAACTTATAAACTAGCAACCATTGGCTCTGAAGCCAGTTGAAGGATCTCGTTTATATAAGACTATATGCATGATTCCTATTGCACAAAATAATATACAATAGAAAACATAAATAGATGCGTAGAAGTGATTTTCATACAGAAATTCGTAAATACAACAATAAAACCATTAGAGTACTTATGAAATGCATAGCGGAACAATGACTACACCCTTTGGATTCCCTAACCTTTTGTCCTTGTTGAATGCTAGGTATTGTAAGGAATTCAAACCGCTTTGAAACAAGACCACAGTCTTCCAAGTCTTTCTCTAAAACAACCTAGTGTTTGTGTGGGCAAGTCTCAACACATGAGAAGAGAATTCCTAGAGAGAAAACTAAGAGAGAGTGGGCGGTTAGGTATAAAATATTAGTAGTAAAATTTTACCTTGTCAAATTCATTTGATTTTTTTAATGTATTCTATAACACTAGCATATATATGCATTTAGCTAGGACATAAAATAGGTTTTAGTTACTAATTTTATTTTAATTATTTAATAAATATAATTAATTAAATACTTGTCTAAATTAATCAATTATAATTTTGATATTTATTTAATTACATTTTATTAATACTAATACCAATTTATCAATATTAACAAAACTGTCCAAATTGCTACAATACTCTCTTTTTGAGACTTTACAATAAAAACCTCAAATTTTCTTCTATTTCTTTTCTCACAAAATATCAATAAATAATTTAACATTATTTATTTCCATTGAACTAGTCAATATGATATTTTTATAATTAATAATTAAATTAATTATTCAAGACTACTAGATTCATTTTGATAAGGGATGACATGGGGACCATAGATCCATGAACTCAAGCTCCAATAAGTTACTGTGAGTTTATTTATAACAAATAATCTCACTACCTTATTAATTCCTCGTGACTCCACTATAGACTCAGAATTGCACTCTTGAATTCATAGAACGTTTTACACCAAATGTAAATATATTATCCATTGTTATAACCATAATTGTCATTCAATCTTCTATAGATGATCTACTAATGAGACGAGTGCAAATTATCGTTTTACCCCTCATTGGTATTTTATCCTTAACTCCCACTAGGTTCCTTGTAAATGATATTTCCATAAACTTAATTACAGAAATGAGTACTCTATCATTTAACACTTGAACCAAGCTATAAGAAAATCATCGTTTCACTTCTTAAACAGAAGCTATAGATTTCATATCTATGATAAATACTCCCACTTAATTATACTACCAAATCTCCAATATGTAAGTATGAGCTAGTCCATAGGGTAAGCTACGAACAAATCAAAAGACTTGAATAATACAATTAGTAGAATATTAATCACTCGAAATTAAGATTGAATTGACCTATGGTCAACGTTGTGATATGATTAGATTAGATAATAACGACACTTACTCATCTTATCAAGATCAATATCGGTCCAGTACAATGTAACAAAATACATCCGATCTTATCTACTTGGTCAATGCCTTGGATAAGACATCACACACCGAATGTGTAAGTAGATCATATCGTAGATTACCATATCAGTGAAAATCCAATGCACTGACTTAATCTTAGGACTCGTTCTTTTGAACATATAATTACAATTATAATCCACTGTGACCTAGTCACTATAATTGTAATTATTTTATATGTTCGGGATTTTATAAATGTTTGTATTATTCCAATAATCATGTAATAAAATAAGCAAGCAACACGATTGTCAAACTAAATAATTGATACTTATTTTATTAACAATATAAAATTGCGTTACATTTCCGACATAGTTTTATAAGGGCATAAAACCCAACAGAGCACACCTTTGGGTACATATGATTTTCGAACCCAACAAGACAAGAAAAGAAAGAATACTTCGAATGGAGGGAAATAGTTATTCTTAGAGAATAAAAAAACCACAAAGATTAAAGCATACCTAGGATTTCGAAACCCTATCCTCCTTCTTCTCCTTTCCCTCTTTCTTTCTCTCTTCTTCCTTCTCTTTTCTGTGCCCTTCCTATTTCTTTCTCTCTCAAATTTGATAGCCACACAACAAGGGTTTTCAAGGCTCATATGCCTTCTATTTATAATCCTTTAGTGACCTGACCCTAAGAAGAGCACCCCAAGTGTGAAAAACTCAAAACATATCCCACAAAATAAGTTAAATCCCACCTATTAAGCCTAAATCCTACCATTTCCTCTCCTTACACCTCACCTGAACCATATCTCAATGTAAACACAATCGAAAGTTAAGCATTGTCATCTTATCCCAAAAGATGACAACCCATTTCATTTTTCTTTTAAATTCTTAATAAAAAAAAAAAAGTATCCACGCACACACACTCAATTCGACACACAACACAATTAATAAAAAAATGTAACCTATTCTAATATCATAATTTGTTACACCTAATGTAACCTATTCTAGTATCCACACACAATTAATAAAATGTTTCACTTATAATAAAACAAACAAGTTACACAATTATTCCAAATAAATCAATTAAATCCTAATTCATATAAAGTAAACAATTCAAATTATTTTATAATAAAAAACAATCAAATAAAACATAACAAATAAAAAAAAATAGATCGCTACATTAGCCCAATGCCCCGCTCTCTATTTCACGATGTTGTTCAAGTAGGGCTCGGGTGATACACTCCAATGTTAGTAGAGGCGATCCGCCATAAAAGGGTCTTAATGAACATTTTTTAGTGTTTTAACATGTGATTTTTCATTGTAAATAACACTAAATTTAAAAGTATTTAAATTAAATGTGGTTTTAAATTTGTATTAAGAGTAATACTAAGAACACAAAAATTACATATCCTAATACATAATTAATTTAGTTTTTAATATTCTAATTTAACATTATTTTGAATTGTGTAATTAAAATTAATTACACAAATATGTATAATTTTTATGTATCTCTAATATTAATCTTGCATTAATTATAGTATTTATCATTATTTGGAACTAATAAATTTGATAATCTTGAAGATAGAGATCGCACCACCATCTAAGTTTTTTAGTACAAGAAAAGAAAAAGTTAGAGCAATTGAGAAAAGTTGTGGGTGATCATTAATTATGAATTCATGATGTGAGTTTTTTTTTTTGGTAGAATAGAAATTCAACTAATTTACCTACCATTTTGTGTAATAAATGCAATCACAAGCTCAAATAAGTGCACTAATCATTCTAGTACTAACTTTTTGTGTAATGAAAAAAAATATATCAATTGCTTATTTAGAAGATAAATATAACCTACTATTTTATTTTCTATATAGTATGTTGTTAAAATTTCATAATAATAAGTGATAAATGGTGATTAATTTAGATTTTGAGGTGAAAAATTATCATAGTAGGGTCGGATCATCACTACACGTGGTAAAACAAATATTTTTAATTAAAATAAACAAATAAAAAATGTGTATGAGATACATTAAAAAAAATTGTAATAAATATAAACTCTTAAAAGAAGTGTAAACCAAAGTAATGAGTAAAGAGAAAGGAAGGTTTAGCGTTGTAAAATAAAAAAGAAAAGGAAAGGAGAAAAGAGGTTATTTAATAAATAGAATAAAAATTGGGTGAAAAATTCAATAAAAAATTATATTAATTAAAATATTTTAAAAATTAAATTAAATAAAAAAAATTAACAAAAGGTGGCAGACAAAACCTAAATAGGGTGGATAAGGAGCGTTGTCACGGGTTACTAAATTCCTCCACATTACTTTAATAATGATATTCTTTTATTATTATTGAAAAGGTATATGGTTTATTTTCATTCTTATAAGAAAATTCAACTGTTATAATTACATAGTTATCTCTAAAATTTTATGTCATAACAGTTAAGTTAGTGCACTCACATTAGTTTCTCTACTCTATCCTTCAAAATATATTATAAAAATTTCACTTTTTTTATTTTACATCAAATTTTTACACCACTTCATACATCAGATTCTCTATATTTTTCTTTACATCATTTAAATATTATTGTTATCCCTAAAAAATACGATGATGACGTGGCGAATGAGAATGCAGCACGTGACATCACAAATTAGGGAAAAACGAAGAAGTATTGAGAAAAGACCAACGAGCAAAAAAGATAGGTCCAGGACCTATAGGGAAGTCGACCAAGCCTATACCCCCTAGGGGGGGTCAGCCTGACCCCTATCCCTAGGGGTGGTCGACCTAAGCAGGCCCAAGAGCCCTAGGGGTGGTCGGCCTGATCCCTACCCCAAGAGTGGTCGGCCCTAGTATGCCCAAGGACCTCTAGGGGTGGTTGGCCTGACCCCAACCCCAAGGGTGGTCGGCCTGACATGCTCAAGGAAGGTCGGCCCACCCTATTCTCCGTAGGGTGATCGGCCTAAAGCCCTAAGTACACTTCACTGAAAAATACTTACTCTCGTTCAAACTGAGATCACCAGGCCTAGCATCCAGAAGGTCACAGGCCTAGCACCCAAGCTCGGGTCATCGGGCCTAGCACTTAAGTCTCATATACCAACAGAGACTTAACATTTTCCCAGAGGTTTCTATCGTGCATTATCCACCACGATCTAGAGAAACAATGAGAAGACCCACGATCTCATAATCATGGGGAGGTGGACACGTGTCTCCACTACCTGATAATCGCATACCAAACCACGATACCAGTATTACTGGTCATGTAACAGCCCCTGGGTACTATAAATAAAGGACCCAGGGCTTCATTTCAAAGGATCATTTTTCTGGAATTTTGGGGAGAAAATCTTTTTGACGAGTGAACTCATCAGTTCATGCTTGAAATTGTCGATTGAGTAATTCAATACTAAAGACAAAGTGGATTAAGTTATTACTGTTCATCATAATAGGGCTAAACCATTATAAAATTTCTGTGTGTTTATGTAACACCCTGGTTACTCCAAGACCGTTACTGTGAGCTTTAAACCGTGCTTAACTCGCTAGCCGAGTCATTTGGTTATAAACATGCATCTAGGTGTTATTAATAGTCTAAGGTGAAAAAAATCTCGATCAAAAGGAAATGATATATTTTATATAAAACATAAAACTGTACATGGGCCCATAAAAGCATTTACAAGTTATTTACAATCCAAAATGGTCATTACAGTGTAAAAATTATAACCCGCTAACCTAAGCGGAAAAAATAGGGTTAACCCCTAGTTCCTCTGAGAAACACCTTGGCTGTGGTGGTCAAGCGGCCGCATATGTACACATCGCCAAATAAGCTATCCACTCAAGGTTGGGTAAGCTTTTCTTTCCCTTTACCTGCACCACATAGCACCCGTGAGCCAAGGCTCAGCAAGAAAACTCATTACTGCATGGATACAATATCAATTGATGATTATGATAATCATACTGGGCTTGTAGCCCTAATAAGATAATATTAAGATTCTAATAATCATGCTGGGGCGTGTAGCCCTAATCAGATGGTATCAAGATTCTAATAATCATGCTGGGGCGTGTAGCCCTAATTAGATAAGTGACTGATGAGTAAGTCACGAACTTGGGCTCCAATCCCATAGCCGTGTGACGATGCAGTCACCTGGGCCTTCTGGCCCCGACTCTAAGTAACTAGCCTTTAGAATAGACAAGCGCTTTTATTTTCATCGAACTTAAGGTCGGTCAAGCATTTCATGCTTATGACGATAATGCTTATGTCGATTAGATCTAATCTTTTCGGCTTGCGTTAAACACGCTAATACTGTTCTTGACTCATAAACTAATACCATACGACCAGTGCTCAGTACTATTGCCGAACTTGACTAATGAGTCACAGCTTCACAGTCAATACTGACACCATTGCCGATTCCTAACTCATAGGTCAGTGCCATTCACAGATAAGTAAGATGGCTAAGCATTTAATATGTAATCAATGTCCACATGTATAACACTCAACATGCCTCATTAATAACCATGCATGTCACATACTGGGTGCAGTTTTCTTACCTCTGGTTCGAGCGTGGAATAATAAAAGAACGACCCTTGAGAATGATCAGTCTTTTAGTTCCTTAGCGGTCACTTAGTCATAACCAAACATAATTCCCATCAATGAATATGAGAAACAAAAGGTTCTCATGCCAAGACCTAGCCTCCGAGACATCGAATCCTACTAAACTAGGTAGTAGGAACGATCTCGAGGCCTAAGGTTTGGATTCCCATGCTGAAAACACAATTCTGGCCAAAATGCCACTAAGGGTCGCGGCCCTTCTCCACCATGCCGCGGCCCGCCACCCAAACAGAGGCGCCAACCTCCCTGCCATCAGCACACGTCGCGGCCAGCCTTCCCCATGCTGCGGCCCTACGACCCTTCAACACTACCCTTCATCTTCATCAAGCTTGGGTCGCGACGCTCTAGAACAGAGCCGCGACCCCACCTGAAACCCAGCCAAAAACCCTTGTTTTTCCTCTTCGAACTCATTTCAAAAACCTACTAAAACACTTCCAATTCCACAAAGCAAAGTTCCCAATTATTACCACAACTTATCCATCTTATACCCAACAAAACCTAAGCTTTAAACCATTCAAAACCTCATCAAATTCCCATCCCTATGATCAAAACTCCAATCTCAAAAATAACACAAAAACATAGCAAAGAACCAGAAAATCGAACTAAAATCTTACCTTAAACTCAAATTGAATCCTCTTCAATGGCTGAACACTAGCCTAGGACCTCAAGCTTCAATCTCCAAGTTTGAATCCTCAAGCTTGCTTCAAAATTTCAAAAGAAGGAGAAAGATAATGATGATCGTGAGAGAGGAAGGAAAATGGCTCTGTTTTGCTTAAGCTTTCTACAGCCTTCCCTAGTTAAGTATAACCATTGGTCAAAAGACCAAAAATACCCCCAAGCTTATGTAAAACCCTTAACAGCCACCAAGGGCAAAATCGTTATTTCTCCTCTAATCTCATTAATCATAATTAACGTCCTCCAATTCCCGTTATTCACAATACTCTTAAATGCTAATAAATCATATCCCATTACCCTTTAATTCCTGATAATGTACTATGGATGCTCAAAATTCAACACCGGTAAAGAACCCACATCTCATGCCTAAGGTCCCTGGAAGGTCCAAAGCAACCATGTTTGAAGTCCATTTGAACCCTCAAATTAGTGCTCAAAATGACCCTGCTCTCTCCACCTTGGACACTGGTAAAGAGCCTAAGCGTCCCGCGTGCCCCAGGTGCCTCGCGCGCCCAGCGCACCCCACGTGCGCCTAGGCGTCTCGCGCGCCCTGCGCGTGCCCAGGCGCCTCGCACACCCCGCGCCTCACGCTCGCCCAGCGCCTCGCGTGCCCAACGCCTCGTGCGCCTTATGCGCCCTGTGCGTCCCGCTCACCTCGCGACACCACCAGGAGACAAGCGTCTCGCGACCCCCAAGACGCCACGCGCAACAGTCACGCCGTGGTCCTCATGGTGGCCTCCTCTCACACACCAGCCTCATCCTTAGGGGTGTCCACGTGGTGACCATGGAGCAAGGAGAGTTAGAATACGGATGATACGGTGTCCATGCTAGACAGGTAGTGGCAGTACAAGAATGGTACATGGTCAGGATTCCCTCAACATGCTTATGAGATCCGTACCCAACAAGTAGTGGAGGCATAATATGGTACCAAGACAGGAGTACTTTTGCAGACCCCTGACACATACTAGAGCAAACCCCCACTCTTCCAACACCACTACCCCTGAAACCACTCTCCTGACAGTGTACTTGTGTACCATCTGGTCCCCTAGACCACAATGTATCAGGGGCCATTAGAGCCCACTATAAAAGGAACCACACTTCCACATGGGAAGGGGTTGGAAAAAATACTGTAGAACTACACCATATGAAATACAAGTTCACTTCACCATTTTCTTTCTGCAACTATTCTTTGAGTTCCCAATTAGATCTTTGAAGTTTTTCTTTTGATAATCTCTACATTTCTATTTTTCTAACTTAACTTGGTTGACGAGTTCTCACCGTCAACATGTACTAATCCTCAAATTACCCCGAGACTCACCCCGAGCCCCGAAATTAACCTCGTTATGACCAAACCGCTAACTTGCATTCAAAGATCATCACATGCCGAATAGCTCGAACAAATCCACTTTATAATGTGGCCTCATCAATAATCACCAACATGCATGAAAATGTACAAATATGCCATCGACGGGCCAAATTATCATAATACCCTTATAATGAAAAGTGGACCCACATGCATGTATTTATCATCATATAATAATATAATTCACATAATCACACATATAATCATTTAATGGCATAATAAATCAATTATGGCCTTCCCGACCTACTAATCCAACCATAAACCTCATTAGGGATTTTGAGGCATTATATTTTATTTAAGATAATCGTACTCTGTCGTTTATTCTATTTAATTCATACTGTACATACGACCATTGGCCAATTTCACAGGTCAACATTATGGTGCTTTCATTGAGAGTACGAAATCAAGAAACATACTTTCATCAGTTTATGATGCCTCCAAAACCCAATCAGACAAAGAAGATGAATCCCAGGGATTCCAACACTCAGGATCCCATTGATCCCATTAACGAACCTCAGGTGGAGGTTGGAGACCAAACTGATGTAGAAGATCCATAGGATACTCACCAGGAGGAGATGGCGCAATTTCTGGCGAGGCAGGAGGCCTTTTCTGCAGAAATTGCCCTTCAGAGGGCGACTATGAAACGACAACGGTGGGAGATAGATGACTAGGTCCAGAGAATGATCCAGAGGGAGAAGGAAGCTAACCAAAGACACCAGGAGGTTGTTGTGGCCTTGGAGACGGCTACTCAGTCAGCACGAGCTAATGATGAAGCTGTTGCTCAGGCGGCGAGGGAGGCTTAGGCCAAAGCAGCAGGAATACGAGATAGCAGTAACAGAGAGTCCCAGGAGAGGAGTAGGACCCCAAGGACACTCTCAGAACCACTTTCCCAGAGACAGAATGAAGAGGCATAGTCCAAGACTACCTCCTCCATGACTAAGAAGAATAACACTTCATCTCGGAGTAGGAGTATTGCCAACCCGAAGGCCCCCTCCCAGGGGGACAGATGAAACAACGCAGGAGATGAGGGTAAAACATTTGAGAGGCGTGACAGGAATGGAAATGGTCGCTCAAAGTCTTAAAATCATGTAGGAGGAGAGGCTCGGGGGCAGGGTCACACCGACAGGGGCAAGGCAGACCTACCACCCCTACACCCTCAGTCTCGCAAGGGAAAGGAACCAATGAATAACACCAATATTGTGTTCGATAGGCTGGGGAAAGATGCGCAACCTCAGGATTTGAAGGAGGCCATCACAGGAGGACCAACACTCAGTACCAGGGACATCTACCCCACCTGGAGCAGTGATCCCACCAGCAGTGCAATCTCAAATTTATGCACTCATTATGGCTAATCAGGGTCTAACAAAGAAACCATCAGATATCAAGCTGGCTCATAGAAGTGGGAGTCCTTTCAGTGTCAAGATCCAAGCTGCCCAACCACCACCGAAATACAAGACCCTGAAACTTCCTACATACACTGGGAAAGAGGACCCAGTACGACACATTGGGAAGTTTGAGGATAAGATGGAGTCACTAGGTGTGGAGCATGATTATAGGTGCAGGGTATTCCCTACCACTCTCTCTGACTCAGCTCAGGAATGGTATTAGAAATTCAAACCTGGATCCATCACTTCCTGGGAGTAGTTCAGGAAGGAATTCTGCAAGGTCTTCAATGTCGGGCGGATTCAACCAATTTATGCCAATCAGTTAGCTGACATCAAGCAAGGGAAAGATGAATCCCTGAAAGACTACATTCAAAGATTCATGAGAGAGGCAAACCGAGCATCCACGGTAGGAGATGAAGGGAAGTTCGTTGACATCTCGGCAGGAATAATTTATCGTAGTCCCTTGTGGGATAGTATACATAGGAACCCTATCAACACCTTGCAGGAGTTCCTGGATCGAGCTGACAAATACATGAAGCTAGATGATGCTATCATGAAGGAAGAAAAAGGCATAAACCATCTGACCACTGTCAAGGCAGATAAGAACGGCGCAAACCCTCAGGGCGACAATGGGGGCAACGATAAGAAGAGGAATACCTCAGGGGCCGAGCAAGGTGGAATAAAGAAATCTAAGTCAGCACCTACCAACAAACAAGCTAAGCATCAACCCTGCCATCCTAAGTTCACCGATTATACCATCCCGACCACATCAAGGGTTGAGATTTACTTGGCAACATACCAGGAGGTACCATACTGAAAGCCACCACCCTTGCGTTCAGAAGGAAAGAAGGACAAGAATGTGTTTTGTCATTACCATAATGATTATGAGCACGACAAAAACGAGTGAAAACAATTGAAGGATGAGAAAGAGTTTCTTCTTCAATCAGGAAAACTCTCGAGGTACCGATGCAAGACCGAAACCCCAAGCAGGAATCCAGAATTCCGAAGGCAGAGGAGTCCACAACTGGAGCCGACAGCTGTAGACTTCACACTAGATACCATATGTGGAGGGATATGCTAGGGGAGTCTTCCCAGTGTATGGCAGTTGAGGAGCGGTCTCCAAAAAATCCAAAGTATGAAAATGCAACTCTCACTTTTAGAGAGGATGATGCCAGGCATGTGAGGTACCCCTACAATGACCCTCTGGTCCTTACCATTCAAATTTCCAATGCCCGAGTGAAGAGATGCTTGGGGGATACATGAAGCTTAGTAGATATCATCTACAATTCATCCCTCGAGAAGATGAAGCTCACGGTCAAGGACCAGACACTGTTTTCCCAAGTGATATATGGGTTCACGGAAGAATTACTAGCACCAGTAGGAACTATCAGACTACCGGTCACGGTGGAGGATGCCCCCTGGCACAAGACTGTGATGACAGAGTTCCTGGTGGTAGATTTCTCATCAGCTTACAATGTAGTGCTCGGGAGTCCCCTCCTGATGGCGTTACACGTAGCAGTATCTATCTGGCATCTTTGAAGTTCCCCACAAGCCCAGGGCAAGGATGCATACAGGGTAACCAAAGGGAGGCACGAGAATGCTATAATGCGTCAGTGGTCAAGGCAAAGAAAGGACCATGCATAAATAACATGATAGTAACCTGCTGTGAGGAGAATGAAAGAACCGATGAGGTTGTCAACATGGAAGTTGACGTTGAAAGAAACACTCTACTGGAGCCGGGGGATCCTTTTAACGAAGATTTGTTATTATAGAAAGTTTCCCAAAGCGATGGAAACGACATCGATCCTCGCTTTGGGGATGACGTCATGGGGGTAGGACCAGTCGAAGATCTTAACAAAGTCCTACTAGATGAGGAGGACCTGACTAGAGTAATCAAAGTCGTAAAGGAATTAAAGGTGGAAATTAAGACACGGTTGGTGGAATTTTTGAAGAAAAACCAGGACGTCTTTGCCTGGTCACATAAGGACATGGTTGGAATTTCTCCATTCGTGATAAGTCATGTCCTCAATGTAGACAAGAACTACCCACCAGTGCAACAAAAAAAGAGACTGCTTGACAAAGACCGACCTCAAGCCCTGAAGGATAGGGGTGAGCATCGGTCGGTTTGGGCGGTTTTTTCACAACAAAAAATCCAGAATTCGGTTTTCGTTCCGGATTGGTGCAATCCAAAAACCGACCGAACCAAACTAGTTTTAAAAAAAACCGACCATTTTGGACCGAGGTTTGGTCGGTTAAACCGACCAAACCGAATTGATTATTGTTTTTTTTTTTTGAAAGTTTTAGTTAAAAAATTAAAAATTTTGGATTGTTGGAATCCATTTTTGTGCGTTTTTAAAACATAAATATATAGAACATAATTACATTTACAAATTTTAAAGTTTGAAACATAATTAAAAGTACAAATTTTAAAAATTTTAATAATTAATAATTATATAATATTATATTATTATTTTATTATGTTCGGTCGGTTTCGGTTTTATTGGTCGGTTCACCCAAAATTTCAAAACCGACCGAACAGTGGCGGTTTGCACCGTCGGCAGTTTTTTCAGTTTAAATGGTTTTGGTTTTTTCGGTGTTCAGTAGGTCGGTGCACACGGTTTTTTCGGTTTTTCGGATTTTATGCTCAGCCCTACTGAAGGATGAGGTTGAGCAACTCAAGGAAAACAGTTTTATAAGGGAGGCCTACTACCCAGATTGGGTATCAAACCTCGTGCTGGTCCCAAAGACAAATAGGAAGTGGAGAACATGTGTGGACTTCAAAGATCTGAACAAGGCCTGCCCCAAAGACTGCTTCCCACTACCCAGAATAGACCGACTGGTCGATGCAACGACAGGACATGAAATACTCTCATTCATGGATGCGTATTCTGGGTATAATCAAATAAGTATGCACCCTCCCGATGAGGAACATACCAGCTTTCGGGCACACAAGGGATTGTACTGTTATAAGGTGATGCCATTCGGCTTGAAGAACGCAGGCGCCACCTACCAGCGTTTAGTAAATGGCATGTTCCGAGACTTGATCAACAAAAATATGGAGGTATATGTCGATGACATGTTGGTCAAATCCAAAGAAACTGGAGGGCATGTTCGAGACTTTAAGGAATGCTTTGCAATACTTAGAAATTATAACATGAAGTTAAACCCTCTCAAGTGCTCGTTTGGAGTAGGTTCTGGTAAGTTTCTCAGATACATAGTCAATTCACGTGGAATCGAGGCTAACCCCGAGAAGATCAAAGCATTGATTGACATGAAGTCACCTACCACAATCAAAGAAGTTCAAAGCTTAACAGGGTGAGTAGCTGCCCTCAGTAGGTTCATATCAAAGTCTACGAACCAGTGTGCCCCTTTCTTTAACTTACTGAGGGGCAGCAAGAAGATCCAATGGACCGAGGAACATGAAGAAGCTTTCCAAGCCTTGAAGAAGCATCTCACTCAACCTCCCGTCCTAGCGAAGCCAATATATGCTGAAGTACTATTCATCTATTTGGCAATCACCGAGCATGCAATCAGTGCTGCTTTGGAAAAGGAAAAGAACAGGGTACAACACCATGTATACTATATCAGTAAAAGGCTAGTAGGTGCAAAGTCTAGGTATCCCCTCTTGAAAATCTACCCTACTATTTAGTAATCGCCTCTCGAAAGCTACGTCCATATTTCCAAGCTCACTCGATCCGAGTCCTGACCGATCAAGCGCTGAGACAGGTTTGTGCATGATCCTATTTATGCTAGCAATTGCTAAGTAAGCATGTTGAATGCCCTACATTTGGATATTTGACATATGATATGTACCTGGTAGCATTGCTTACTTGTGCGTGGCACTGACTTACTAGTTAGAATCGGCAATGGTGTCAGAATTGAATGTGAAGCTGTGACTTACTAGTCAAGTTCGACAGCAGTACTGAGCACTGGTCGTACGTTGTTGACCTATGAGTTAGGAGTGACATAAGCGTCATGAACGCAGAGCCAAAAATATTAGATCTAATCGACATCTGCATTGAATGACTCATCATGAGCATTAATACCGGACCGACCTCAAGTTCGATGAAAACTATAAGTGCTTGTCTAGTCTATGCCTAGTCACTCAAAGCCAGGGCAAGAAGGCCCAGGTGACTGCATTGTCACATGGCTAATGGTACGGAACCCACACTAGTGACTCCTCAGTCACTCATCTAAGGGTGCGGATCCCATATTAGTGACTTGCTCTTCAGTCACTCATCTAAGGGTGCAGATCCTATGTTAGTGACTTACTCCTCAGTCACTTATTTTATTAGGGCTATAAGCCCCAACATGGTTATCGGAACCTCAAGTGTTAATCACTCATCTGTTTAGGATTGACTTGTTAGTCATCCACATAGGAGGGCAAGGCCCATAACCATCATTATTTGAACTTATTTGCATGCGTGATTAAGGCTATCATTGCTAGGCATGCACAATATGATTTGATGACATGTTATTACTGTTCATGAGCATATTGAGTTTTCTTGTTGGGCTTTGGCTCACGGGTTCTATGTGGTGTAGGCAAAGGCAAAAGAAAGTTGGACCATCCCTGAGTTGGAGAGCTTAGGTGACGATGTGTACATATGCGGCTCCTCGACCGCCACGGCCGAGGGTTGAAAGAGGAACTAGGGTTAAACCCTATTTTTCTGCTTAGGTCGGCTGGTTGTAAATATTTTGTTGTAATTATCCTTTAAATTATATTTTTGGGATCCCAATGTATACAGTAAACATTTTAGTGAAACGTTATATCTTAACCAAAAATTTTAACCCTAAATCGCTAATCATACTTAGTTACACGATTATGGCCAAATGACTCGATTAGCGAGTTTAACACTGTTTAAAATGCACACTGTAACGGTCCCTGGAATTTAGGACGTTACAACTTGGTATCAAAGCGAGCCAAAGTTAAGGGTTCCTGAAGACAAGCTGGGCATGTACACTCGTCATCAAAGATAGCTTCATTCAGGGAAAGGTAACTATTTATGTAGTTATGTGCTTAACTGCTTAAATAGAATGTAAATGTTTTACCTGTACATTGTATTAAGGAGCATGAGATTCTGATAGAACCTAGCTCTTGATTATATGATTACCTGCTCCATGAATATATTTAACTGTGATATTTGCATGCTAGAGTTGGAGGCATGGTAGGTATGTTGGAAGAGCAGGGATTATAATGATGTATGAATGTTATGAGCATGTTTTTAGCACTACAGTGGTTTGTGAATGTAGTGTGGTAAGATTGATCCCGTGGGGAATACTCTTGTTATGCTCATCATGTTTAATAGGTCAAGTTATTGAATGCAGATTCGGTCAGCATGTATGTATCCAAGGCAGATAATGAGGCTTGATGGTGGTTATACTGAGGCTGGGAGTTTCAGCCAAGGGTTGAGTTCTTTATCTGCCCCTCAGAATTTCCAGCAGGTGCTTATAGATGTGCAATTAAGATTGCAGAGGCAGGAGGAAGAGATCAGGTGTTTGAAGCAACAGCGGAACCTGTCGGGGAGCACCTCTTCCTTTGCTATGCCAGGAGTGGCACCAATTTTGGCTCAGCCTAGGGTTGAGAACAGATGGGAATTTCTCTGTGGAATATTCCAGGAGTATTACCCTCCAGTCTTCGAGGGAGGCCTTGATCCATTCAGAGCTGATCAATGGATAGGCATGATCAGTTCCATTATTGACAGCATGGGGCTGGTAGGTCATGATAGGATGATCTATGCGACATATGTATTGTGGGACGATGCCCAGATGTGGTGGGAAGTAGTATTCCAGACGCGAGATACAACTGTGATGGATTGGAAATAATTTAGGCAGCTGTTCAATGAAAGGTATTACTGTGATGTGGCCCAGACTGTTAAGATGAATGAGTTTATGAACCTGGTTCAGGGCAATGCAACAGTAATCGAGTATATTAAGAGATTTGATTGGTTGGTACCCATAGATGCAGCTCGAAAGAAAAAGTTTATTCAGGGATTCCCCATAATAGCTCAGGGCATTAGAGTTGTCCCAATGCATGAAATCTCTACCTACGCTCAGGTGGTAGGGAAGGCTTTTGCTATTGAGAGCGCAGGAAAGCAGATTGGGCAGGAGAGTGCTAGAGAGCATGGAGCTCAAGCAGTGATGCCTCCATTTATGGGACCAAGCAAGAAGAAGGAGTGGAGGACCCGTCCAGCATGTGCTCAGTGCACGAGGCATCATCTGGGAGAATGCCGAGCAAAGACATGTTTCTTATGTGACATGGTTGGGCATTTCAAGAAGGATTGCCCAAGGCTAAGAAAGGATGAGCAAAAGGGGATGGACAGCTCGACTCTAGCTCGAGTGTTCATCTGATGCAGTCAGAGACTGAGACTAGTTCCTCAAGGGTGGCAGGTCAGCTTTCTAGTTCTGATTTTTGTATTATGCTGACTGGTTTTTGGTGCCATGTTGTTTCTTTGTTTGTTGCATATAGATAAGCATAAATATGATATGAAGATCACATGGTTATGTTATGATGGGAATGCGATACTGTATTGGTGACTTAAGAGATGAGTTAGGTTATAATGAAAAAGACTCATCAGTGGTTTTGATAAAGTTAGTTATGATTGGCTTCGGTGTGATCCAGGATATCGATTGGTTAAGTAAGTGTGGGGCAATGCTAAATTGTAAGGAAAATAATAGTAACTCTTGAGCTTGAGAGTGGGAAGCCTTGTGGTAGTTGGCACTGTGCATGGATTTTGTATGCTTAGGACATCTGTATCTAGAGCTAGAGATCTATTGCAGGAGGATGCATAGAACTCCTAGCTAGTGTGGTGGATACCACTTAGATTGTGCCAGTGGGGTCAGGACAGACTGGATTAGTCTGTGAGTTTTCGGATGTGCTTCTAGGGGATTTTTCAGGGTTACCTTTATATGAAGAGATAAAATGGTGATTGGATTAGTGCTAGAGGATGGAATCAGATCTAGGGCACTGTATTGAATGGCTTCAGCAAAGTCGTAAGAACTTAAGGCTCAATTATTGGATAAGATGGTATTCTCCAAGGTGGATCTTTGATCTGGTTAGTACCAGTTAGAGATCAGGGAGAAGGATATGCAAAATATTGATTTTGTATCAGATAAGGGCACTAGGAGTGCTGAGTATATTTTGAGGATTTGGTTAACGCTAAGTTATGTCTGGATGGATTATATGATCAGAGTAATCAAGGTTTATCTAAATTGAATTTGTGATCGTGTTTATCGATGGTATTGTGATATATTCTTGATTGAAATTTGCCAAGGTCAAGGAACGCCTTAGGGGCAGGAGTTTCCTTGGACGGGAAGGATATTATATGTGCTTCAGGAAAGAGTTCTGAGTCATCTTGCAGATCAGAATCAGTTTGCAGGTTGTTATGACACCTCAGTGATAGAGAAAAAGGGATTCCCTATGCATCATATTGGTTAAAGGATCTGACCAGAACTAGAGTAGAGTTTCTGGTGGGCCAGGTGGTCAGCTTTATGTTAGAGATTATCATTTCAGAAAGGATCAAGGGAAAACAATTAAGTGAACCACAGATAGAAAGATTGAGGAGAATGTCTTAGCTGGATTAGCTAAGGGTTTTACAGTGTCAGGTATGGGTTATTATGGTATAAGGATCGGATTTGGGATCCGATGGACACTGAGATTAATTGGGAGATTTTGAATGAATCTTATACTACTCTTTTATTCTCTTTATTCAGGCATCATGACAGTGTACCAAAGTTTGAAAGTTTTATATTGATGGCCTAGGGTGGAGAGGGACATAACAGAATATGTGGCAAAGTTCTTAACCTGTTAGCAGGTCGAGGCAGAGTATTAGAAATCAGTAAGGCTATTGTAGCCTTTGAGTATTTTATATTGGAAATAAGGAAACATCACGGTGGGTTTCGCAGTGGGGCTGCCCACTGTTATATTATTTTAAATAATATAATGTTAGATTAAATAATGTGACATAATGTGATTTGTCACACAAATGTGATTTGTCACACCTTGTAACATATTATTGAGAGTCACAAAATTGGACACATGTATGTGCCCAAATGTGACATATTTTGGAGTTACAAACTTGTAACTCCCAAATATTACCCAATAATGTGTAGATTTGATATTACACATTTTGATTTGAATTTCTTAAAGATATACGTGAAATATGGCTGTTAGAGATGTGATTTTAACTCCCATAATGTGTATGGAAGTTACAAAATCAAGTGGGAATGAATTTGGAACGTTTTGGCAAATTTGGAAAATTGGTTGCTGAAAAAACGACTTAGGCCGCTGCCTATGTTTTTCAGGTCGCGGCCCAAGAGGCAAAAATAGGCAAAAAACACATCGTAGGCCGTGGCTCGTGTTTTTCAGGCCGCGGCCTGAGCGGCTGACAGCATTTTCCAACTTCGGTTTTTATCCAATTTTGAATGTTTCCAACAGCCAAGTAACTCCCAAATCTCTATTTTAATTCCATAAAACATCCAATTAATCATTGGTAACAACCATGGGGGTTGGTGGAATTTGAAATTCAAAGGGTGTCTCAAAACTCTATAAATAGGAGCCTAATGCTCACTTGTAAGACACACCATTTTTCATCCACAAAGCACTTGGCTGAAAAATACACCTTGAGGCTTGATAATTCCAGAGAGCTATTTCCTAGAGAGATCCCTTAGTGCTTAGAGAATAGGGGGAAATAAGCTTTTGGACAAAGGTCTTGAACCTTGTTCAAGTTGGTGATCCCCACTACTCTACACTTTGGTTGTGTGAGAGTTTGTGTTCTTTTTATTGTTCTTTTCATTCTTTTGATCTTGTTATTCTTATTTACTTGTATTATTATAGTTTTGAGTTTGTAATCTTCTTCTTCTACCTCAATCTATTTACTTGTATTTTGAGCAATTGAGTTGTAATATTTCTTTAATCTATATTATTTTGTCCATTGTATTTTTGCATAGAGTTGTATTTGGTTTTTCCATAATTCCATTGAGCAATAATATATATTCTCTAACACCCACGATAGTGGGTCAGCATGATTTGATCTGGGTCAATGTGGACCAGTATTTAAAGTAAGTTCACTTCTATCAGTAAGGACAAGTAACACAGCTGATCAACATTCAGATCTCTATGTGAGAGAGATAGTTCGCCTTCATGGAATCCAAAGTCTATCTTATCAGATGAGGACTCAATTTTTACTTCCAAGTCTTGAGGAAGGTTGCAGAAGACCATGAGTATATAGATGGAATTTAGTACAGTTAATTATCCTCTGACTGATGATAAATCAGAGAAAGAGAGGGTTATCCAGCTATTGAAAAAGCAACTTATGAGATGGGTGAGGTGTTGATTTTGGATCCTGAGGTAGTTAAGGGGACCATTGAGATTATTAGAGGTTAGAGCTTGGATGTTCACTTCTCAGAATAAATGGAAAAGTTCTATTGAATTGAAAAGCAGGAACATGGAGTTCCAAGTAGAAGATTGTATCTTCCTTAAAGTATCATTATGGAAAAATGGATGAGGAGTTAAGGGCAAGTTGAGCCTTAGATTGATATGACCGTTTGAGTCCTGGATAGGACTGGTCAGGTTGATTATGAATTGACCTTATCTTTGACACTATTAGCTGTATACAATGTATTTTATATTTCCATGTTGAAGACATGGGTTGGAAGGAAGCTCATGAGTTGAGTTATGAGAATCTGGAGATTGAGGCTAAGATATCCTTTGAGGAGTAGACAGTTCAGATTTTAACAGAAAGAATAAGGTTCTGATGAACAAAATTATACCTTGAGTCAAGGTAATGTTACAGAGACAGTACTTGGGAAACTGGAATCAGTTGTGCGGAATTCTTATTCCGGGCGATGCAGGAGGACGAAATTTCTGTAAGGAGGGGATAGTTGTAATGCCCCAAATTTCCTAATAAGGTTTAGGACCTTGATTAGGGGGTCGGGAGGGCCATAATTGATTTATGGTATTATTAAATGATTACATGCATGTTTATGTGAATTATATTATGATATGATGATAAATGCATGCATATGGGTCCATTTTTAATTATAAGGGCATTTTGGTGATTTGGCCCGTTGAGGGCATAATTGTGTATTTTCATGCATGTGGGTGAATTATGAATAATACCACATTATATGTGGATTTTTTCGAGCCATTCGGCATGAGACGATCTTTGAATGTAAGTTATCGGTCTGGTCATAACGGGGTTAGTTTCGGGGCTCGGGGTGAGTCTCGGGGTAATTTGGTGATTAGAACATTACCGGGAATTAAAGGGTAATGGGATGTGATTTATTAGTATTTGAGAATATTGGGAATTGGAGGACGCTAATTATGATTAGCGGATTAGATGGGAAATGACTATTTTACCCTTGGGGGCTGTTAAGGAAAGAAGATAAGCCTAGGGGCATTTTGGTCTTTTGACCTAAAGGATATATATAACTTTAAGAAGTTGTTGAAGCTTAAGAAAAAAAAAACAGAGTGTTTCCTTTCCTCTCTCTCCTCGATTATCTCCCTCTTCCTTCCTTGGGAATTTTGAAGCTCAAGTTGAGGGTTCAAGCTCGGGAATTAAGGCTTAAGGGTTTAGGCTTGTGTTCAGCCATTGAAGAGGATTCAATTCGAGTTTAAGGTAAGGTTTTTGTTCAATTTTTTGGTTTTTTACTCTGTTTTTGGTGTTAGTTTTTAGGTTGGAGTTTTGATCATAGGAATGGGAATTTGATGAGGTTTTGATTGGTTTAAGGCTTAGGTTTTGTTGGTTATATGATGGATAAGTTATGGTAATAGTTGGGAACTTTGTTTTGTGGAGTTGGAAGTGTTTTAGTGAGGTTTTGAATTGAATTTGAAGAGGAAAAACAGGGGTTTTTGGCTGGATTTTGGGTGGGGTCGCGGCTTTGTTCTAGAGCCCCGCGACCTAAGTTTGATGAAGAAGCAAGGGGGGTGCTGGAAGGCTGTTGGGCCGCAGCATGGGGGAAGGCTGGCCACGGCCCTTAGTGGCCTTTTTGGCCAGAAGTGTGTTTTCATCGTGGGAATTCAACCTTAGGCCTCGAGATCATTTCTACTACCTAGTTTAGTGGGATTTGATGTCCCGGAGGCTAGGTCTTGGTCTGGGAACCTTTTATTGATTGATTTTATTGATGGAATCCCATATTTGGTTATGACTAGGTGACTGCTAAGGGATCAAAGGATTGATCGCTCTTAAGGGTCATTCAATTATTATTTCTCGCTTGAACCAGAGGTAAGAAAACTGCACCCAATATGTGATGCATGTGATGCACGAGAAACAAGTGGTTAGGGCATGCCATGAAGGTTGAATATGAAATTGATCATAGCTTGATTCTCTGTGTTTGTGCATGATCCTAATTATGCTAGCAATTGTTAAGTAGGCATGTTGAATGCCCTACATTTGGATATTTGACATATGATATGTACCTGGTAGCATTGCTTACTTGTGCGTGGCACTGACTTACTAGTCAGAATCGACAATGGTGTCAGAATTAACTGTGAAGCTGTGACTTGCTAGTCAAGTTCGACAGCAGTACTAAGCACTGGCCGTATATTGTTGACCTATGAGTCAGAAGCGGCATAAGCGTCATGAATGCAGAGCCGAAAAGATTTGATCTAATCGACATCTGCATTGAATGACTCATCATGAGCATTAATGCCGGACCGACCTCAAGTTTGATGAAAACTATAAGCGCTTGTCTAGTGTATGGCTAGTCACTCAGAGCCAGGGCAAGAAGGCTCAGATGACTGCATCGTCACATGGCTAAGGGTATGGAACCCACACTAGTGACTCCTCAGTCACTCATCTAAGGGTACAGATCCCATGTTAGTGATTTGCTCATCAGTCACTCATCTAACGGTGCAGATCCCATGTTAGTGACTTGCTCATCAGTCACTCATCTAAGGGTGCAGATCCCATGTTAGTGACTTACTCCTCAGTCACTCATTTGATTAGGGCTATAAGCTCCAGCATGGTTATCGGAACCTCAAGTGTTAATCACTCATCTGTTTAGGATTGTCTTGTTAGTCATCCACATAGGAGGGCAAGGCCCACAACCATCATTGTTTGAACTTATTTTCATGCGTGATTAAGGCTATCATTGCTAGGCATGCACAATATGATTTGATGACATGCTATTACTGTTCATGAGCATATTGAGTTTTCTTGCTGGGCTTCGGCTCACAGGTGCTATGTGGTGCAGGTAAAGGCAAAAGAAAGCTGGACCATCCTGAGTTGGAGAGCTTAGGTGACGATGTGTACATATGCGACTGCTCGACTGCCACAGCCGAAGGTTGAAAGAGGAACTAGGGTTAAACCCTATTTTGCCGCTTAGGTCGGTTGGTTGTAAATATTTTGTTGTAATTAATCTTTAAATTATATTTTTGGGATCCCAATGTATACAGTAAACGTTTTAGTGAAACGTTATATCTTAACCAAAATTTTTAGCCCTAAATCACTAATCATACTTAGTTACACGATTATGGCCAAATGACTCGATTAGCGAGTTTAGCACTGTTTAAAATGCACACCGTAACGGTCCCTGGAGTTTAGGATGTTACATACCACCTTAGGCAGACCACCCCAGGGATGCAAGCCTTAGAAAAATGCCAGAGGACTGTTCAAGTCTCCAGAAAAAGTAATTTTTACAGTATAAGGAAGACCCCCAAGGAAATCAATTGAGAGGTAGAAAAATTATTTTTAGGGTCCCAAGTGGTTGGCTTATGCTTGGGCCGACCACCCTGGATCCCTAAAAATCGCCCAAGGGGAGGTACTCGGCCCATGAGGTGTACACTACTCGGCCCATGAAGCTCTAGGGGTGGTCGGCCCTAACCCTAGTTCTAGGCCTGGAAATCGCCTAAGGCAAGGGAAGGGAAGCCCTGGAGATACTCGACCCATGAGGTGTACACTACTTGGCCCATAAAGCTCTAGGGGTGCTCAGCCCAAACCATGTTCCTAGACCTGGAAATCGCACAAGGAGAGGCCCTGAAGGTGCTCGGCCCAAACCATGTTCCTAGACCTGGAAATCGTACAAGGAGATGCCCTGAAGGTACTCGTCCCCAACCCCGATCCTATCCCTGGAAATCGCAGGTACCAGGGTTTGGAGTCCCAGAAATCGCCAGGACTAATGAGGTGGTCGGCCTAGGGCCTTACATCCCTGGAAATCGCCCATCCTAGGGTTTATAACCCTTGAAATTGATGGACTCAAAACGAGTATGTTTTAAATATTTATATCGCAAGCGCACGAATCGTTCATATAGAATAGTGATCGTGTAAGTAAGGATGTCGAACCCAAATGAGTTGTCTAAAATAAAAAAAGAAAACTATTTTAAATCAAAATTAATAAATTCTAACCTAGCTCCAAAGATTGATGATAATTTGTGACAAGAAAATCAAATAAGAGACAATAATAAAGAAATTTAAGAAAATAAATTAATAGTAGAAATCAAGATGGTAAAAGAAGATTATTAAGGTATTAGAATCCACAAAATATAGGTTCAATAATATTTATAAGTACATTGATTCCCAAATTTCATTAATAGTATAAATTAATCAACTATCACTTATTCAAATTATATATTCTATTTAAGCACAAATTATTATAGAATTGTAGGATTTATCTTCACTTTTAAAATTATAATTTCAAAGAATTTAATGTAAATCAATCTAATGAAATAACAAATAAATCAATGAATATTATTTATAAGGCAAACATAATATTTTTGTTCTAAGCATTTGATGTGCACAATTTAATGACACACCTTAATCAAATAATATTATGATTTTGCACTAATGAAGAACAAAGTGGAAATATGATCTAACAATCTAAAATACAAGATATTTAAGATGAAAGAAAATATTTGAAAAAGAAAATCTATAAACTTTATTGCACAAAATGGGAAATCAACACATAACATAAATACTATCTAGTTACATATTGTTTCATCATCACCTTAATAATCTTAAAAAGATTAGAAACTCATAACTAGAATAGAAATTACAAACCAAAAAATTACCAACAAAAATAGGAAACTTTGGAGGAGGAACCCCCAAAATTTTCCTCTAAAAACTCAGAAAAATTACCAAAAAGAAGAAAAAGATGAAGAGAATGGAGTGGTCTTGAAATTGTAGGAATTTTTGTAGTGTAACCCTCCTAAAATAAGCACACCCAAATGGTCTTGAAATTTTCCTATTTAGAGCCAAAATGAGAGTATTAAAATAATAAATTTAAATTAATTAAATTGATTAAATTAATAATAATATGGCAAATAGAGGTAAATTTTAGAGTGTGATGATGATTTTGGGGTAAATTTTGTGGAAAAGTTCGGGTAAAAATATGGTATTTTTAAACAAAGGGACAGGGGACAAGGTGCAATTTATGGGCTCAAGAAAAAGTGGCTTTGTGGCTATTGGCAGTTGTGGAAGGGTGTTGGGCCGAAGGTGGCAGGCTGGTGCGTGGGCTGCTTTGGGCTTGGAGCAGCAGGGAAGGGTGTGCATGCGGGCTGGGCCGAACTGGGCAGTGGACTTTGGGAGGCTGGGCCAGGTGGGCTGGTTTGTGCAGGAAGGGCCCAAAGGCTGGAGGCAGCAGGAGGCACGGTCTTGGCGTGTGGGCCTAGCTGGTGGAGGTTGGGCTGGGCCGAAGGATGGCAGGCCCAAGCGTGAAGGCGCTGCTGGAGGAAGGGAGCTGGCGTGGAGAGGCTCACGATGGAGAAGGCTGAGGTGGTTGCGTGGGCCTGGGACTGGGTTGTTGGGCTAGGCGGCTGGAAGGGAAGGATATGGTGTTGGGCCTTGGTTCAAAATCATCGATTTTTCTTTCTTTTCTTTCAAAACTAACACTTTTCTTTTCTTTTCTCTTCTTTTCAAAGTACCAAATTGCAACATTGTTTCCTACAAAATAATTATAAACTAAATTAAAATTAAATATTTTCACTAATAAAATATACCATATAACTTCCATGAAAATATTAATTAAAATTTAATTTACATAACATTTAATTTCAATAAAATCATATTTTTAGCATTCAAACTAACAACACTAATTTTAAATTAAATTACAACATAAAATAATAAAATATCTATAAAAACATATAAAAATCTAGAAGTTTACAATAAGACTAATAAATACAAAATTACTTAAAAACTCAAAGACTAAGCAGCAATTAGCATAAAAAATGTGGTAAAATAACTCTATTTTGTAGAGTTATCAGAAATCGCCCAAACTAAGGAATTTTATAGAAAAATCTTGATTCAAGTAAGTCTATTATTTTGGATCAAAATACAACAAAACAAGAAGATTCAGACAAAAGTTCCTCAAAAATTCAAAGTGTTTCTTATAAATCTAAGCACATTTAACTTAAATGGTGTGAGGATTAGAAGAAATTACTTACCAAAGATCTGAGTTTGATGAGGAACTGGAGAAATCAGGCTTGGAATTTGTTTGGAAGTGGCGCATAGAGCAAGAATGAGGAGAGACGACCTACTTATAACCTCTCAGGCAGACAAGATATTTTTAGGAATTCAAATTTCCTTGAAATATATCTGGTATGGTTAAAATTTCAAATTCCTTGAAAAATATCTATATTTTTAGGAATTTAAAATTCCTTGAAAAATATTTATAATTTTAGGAAATCAAATTCCTTGAAAAACTATCTTATATTTTTCAGAATTAAAATTCCTTGAAAAATATTTTGTATTTTTAAGAATTAATATCCTTGAAAAATATATTATAATTTTAGGACTTTAAAACTCCTTGAAAAATATGTTATATTTTGAGGATTTCAAATTTCCTTGAAAAATATATTAGATTTTTAGGAAATTATTTTTCCTTGAAAAACCTAATTATTTTTAAGAATTACTAATTATCCCTGAAAAATTTGTGTTGAGCAAATTATCGATAAAGAGTACTATGTAATGTTCCGAGGGACTTGACTATTTAAGTACTGCTATGGTATGTTTCTCGAGTCAAGCTCAAGTTTACTGTAATGTTGAAAACATTACAATAAACTTGGGGGGCAAATGTTATCCCTAAAATATACGAGGATGACGTGGCGAATGAGAATGCGGCACGTGACATCACAAATCAGGGAAAAACGAAGAAGTATTGAGAAAAGATCGACGGGCAAAAAAGATAGGTCCAAGACCTATAGGGAAGTCGACCAAGCCTATACCCCCTAGGGGTGGTCGACCTAAGCAGGCCCAAGAGCCCTAGGGGTGGTTGGCCCTAGTATGCCCAAGGACCCTTAGGGCTCGGCTCGACATTCTCAAAGATGGTCGGCCCACCCTATCCTCCGTAGGGTGGTCGAACTAAACCCCCAAGTACACTTCACTGAGAAATACTCACTCTCGTTCAAACTGAGATCAACAGGCCTAGCACCCAGAAGGTCACAGGCCTAGCACCCAGAGAATCAACAGGTCCAACACCCAGAAGGTCACAGGCCTAGCACCCAAGCTCGAGTCGTCGGGCCTAGCACCTAAATCTCATATACTAACAGAGACTTAACATTTTCCCAGAGGTTTCTATCATGCATTATCCACCATGATCTAGAGAAGACCCACGATCTCATAATCATGGGGAGGTGGACACGTATCTCCACTACCTGATAATCGAGTACCAAACCACGATCCCAGTATTACTGGTCATGTAACAGTCCATGGGTACTATAAATAAAGGACCCAGGGCTTCATTTCAAAGGATCCCTTTTTCTGGAATTTTGGGGAGAAAAATCTTATTGATGAGTGAACTCATCAGTTCATGCTTGAAATTGTCGATGGAGTAATTCAATACTAAAGACTAAGTGTGTTAGGTTATTACTGTTCATTAGAACAAGGCTGAACCACTATAAAATTTCTGTATGTTTATTTAAGATAATCGTACTCTGTCGTTTATTCTATTTAATTCGCTCAAAATGTGTCGTATACTGCACATACGACCGTTGGCCAATTTCACAGGTCAACAATTATATTTTTAAATACTATTTATTCATTTAAATAATACTAAAGTACTAAATATTTATTCAAAATTCCTTAAAGGACAAAAACAAAAGTAAAAGTAATAAAATATATTTTATTTTTTTGAAGGTGCTCTAAACCCTTCTCTACATCTAGAGAGAGAATAGCAAATTTTGGAGAATCTTTAAAATGAAGAATCAATTTACATCATTTGGGAGTGTTTTTAACTTGTTTATTAAATTTTTTGAAGAATTCTTTATTATGAAGTACCTGATGAGAGTGCTCTGAGAGCATTCCCAATAGCTCCTCTAAAAGGGAGAATTCTTTATAATTATAAAGAAAATTGTTAAAATCACCATCCAATAACTCATTTAAATTAATTCTCTAAAATGGAGTTTGTTTATATTCTTTATTTTCTTCTCTACATTTATAGATTTTGAAGAGCTCCTTTACACATTTTTTTTGTTTACTTTTCTTTCTTATTCTTTCCAAATTTATTAGTTTTTTATTATTTTAATGAATAAATATGTTTAAGGAGATAACATTTAAATTATGTAAATAAATATATATAAAATTTTATATATGGTGTACTGTAATTTTGATGTAAAATAGAAAATTTAAGATTTTAGTGATGTATTTTAAATAATAGAGTAGAAAAGTTGGTAAGAGTGCTCTTTTAGTGACTTAAAATAAAATTAATTTGTTTTTTCTATTAGTGGGGACAGAAGAAAAATAAAAAATAAAGGATTTTTTTTTGGGTGTTCCACAAAATATACTTATTCTTAATGTTATTTTATAAAATGATATTTTTTTATGTATAATTTTTCCTGTCATACGCATTCTATATCATGTGAGAAATACTAATCTCTAAGGAATTAAAAAAAATATATTTTACAAAATTACATTAAAAAATATATTTTCACTAATTACATAAATTGATATAATTATATAGGACAATAATTTAGTTTCATTTTATACTTAAAAAGAGTTGTCTCGACTATTCATTTTTTTCGTTGGTGATAAAATAAAATTATTTAAAAATTTTAATTAATTTATAAATACATAAAAATATTAAAAAATATATATATATTATAAGAGTTACAAAAATGTTCCTGTGGAATATAATCCATAGAAAAATCAAGTCGCAACTAACTTACTGATAGTTTCAGTTAAAATCAGTTTTTTTTTACACCTAAGCCTATGTCAGTTGGCTTGACCAATTTTTTGTATCTCCTATATATAAAGCCTTGTAATCTTTTATTTTAGACACACATTCATAAACTTTAGATTGAAAGAGAAGCCAGTTTGTAATTGAGGAGAGTTGTAACAACTTTGTAACCAAGACTTTGGTTCTTGGAGGTGCTCGTGAGTTAGAGAAGGCTGTCAAGTTGTAAAGCCTTATTTGGTGTACTAATCTAGTGATTGGTGATTGTATTCAACTGATTAATGGGAAGAAATGCTTGAGGGGAGAGCTGGAAGTAGGTCCATTGATTAGGCCGAACCAGGATAATTTGGTGTGTTTGTTCATTTGTTATTTTTTTTGTCATTTTTACTCTCTGTCATTAGATTGCATTCCAAGTGTTTGATTCTTAACTTTTGTTGAGTCTGGTATTGTAATTTTACTACAGTGGTACCAGAGTCAGGTTGCGTAAAGGAAGAGACTCAATTTTAAGAAGTTTTCAGAATCAAGAAAATAGTTGAAATGACATCATCGTCAACAAGATTCGATCTTGAAAGGTTTGATGAATCTGGGGACTTTAGTCTATGGAAGGAGAAGGTGTTGGAAATTCTGATATACCAGAAATTGGATTCAGCCTAGGAAGAAAAACTTGAAAAAACAGAGAAAGAAATTGATGAGACTAAGAAAGGTTATGCGGAAACTACAATGAAGCAAGCACGGTATGCCATCATCATGAACTTAGCTGATAATGTACTGAGGCAAGTAATTGGGGAGAAGACAGCTCTAGGCATTTGGAATAAGCTCAATCAATTGTACATGGCTAAGTCCACGATAACAAAAATATTCTTGAAAGGGAAGTTTTATGGATTCAAAATGAATGTCATTGTATCTCTTGAACAAAATTTAGATGATTTGAATAAAATTGTTTTAGCTCTAACTAGCATGGGTGAAAACATACAAGAGGAGGACCAAGCTTGTAATGACCCGACTAACTTCAAGACATCGGACCATTAAAACTACTAAGACATATCTATTATTTTCAAATACATACTTAAAATAATAGAATTTTATTAGAAAATCCAAAATACGGGATCCTATTGTTATTACATAAAATCATAAAGAAAACAAAACATTTAATTAATTGTTCAAATACTAAATGCGGCAAAACATAAATACATAATTGAAAAGACTTGAAACAAAACATCATCCTCGATCTTTCCCATCAGTCCATTCATTCAGTTCTCGCCCAATACACATGCCAAAGCTGCCATGAATCTGTCCCGCCTTCCATGCTCATTTTCCCACACCATCTAAAATAAAAAAGGAATGAGCATAATGCCCATCAAGGAAAATCTACTAAAACATATCATAAAACATAAGACTAAAACATAAATCATAAAACGTATGACGTAAAAACGTAAATCATAAAACATAGGACTACAATATTAATGGCCATTAACTTGTTACCGTAGTATGTGATATGTGATAGAAACCACCTAGGTCCTCTTGCTACTATTCGAGGTAGGTTAAATCATAACTATTGTCTACGATAATGATAAAATATCTTGGGATTTGCTTATTTGCTATCTAAGCAACTATATTTCCCAAGTGACTACAACATAAAACATATACATATATATACATACATACACATAGCATATAAACATAATCATAACACATAAAATCTAACTTATTCTCCTTACCAAAAATCGGGATATTGGAGACAAGAGCGAGATTGAAAACTCCTAAAACCAAATAGTAAGATCCATAAGTTTTCTAAAGAAATGGAGATGAAAAGAAGATTTAAACCATCAAGATAGAAATTTATCAAAAACCTTAAGTTTCAAGAAACTCAAACACCTAGCCAAAAGCCATTATAACAAGTTAGGATTTTGAAGAAAATGAAAAGAGTAAGAGGAACTAATAATGAGCCAAACCTAAGGATAAATGATACATTGGATAGATTAGAACTTTGATTTACACCTCAATACCGAAATATCACTCTATCTTACTTCCCAAGTGTTTAGAAAAGCTTAGATTGGAAAGCTTTTAATCACAAAACCCTAGTGTTTCTCTCTAGAATGAACTTAGCAGCTTGAAGGCTCTGAACAATGCTTGAATGATGATGAAAAAGGCTGAGTGAAAGGTCATATTTATAGAGTTCAAGGAGTGAAACTAAACCCTTTTAAAATGAATAATAATTGAATAAATTTGAATTTTCTGTTCAACAGATGCCCAGAACTCGGTCAAAAACGTTCAAGAGCAAGTCCAAGTTGTTAAGGGCTGTTTCTAGCTCGGATTCCACGGAATTTCAAATATGCCAAAGGGAGCCGATATATTGCCCCTATAGGCGATATATCGCCTGCCCCTATATCCCGAGCCTCTGTGGTTTCATTCGTGCAAAGTCGACGTGTTTTTCGTATCACCCATAGGCGATATATCGATCCCCATAGCTGCGATATATCGGCATACGCTGATATTTTAAACACATTTTTGTACACTTTTAGCACACTTGAAGTTTGTTAAAACAACTTTGACTGAATAAAACGTGATCCTAGCAGCTGCTGGAAGGTTCTAGACCTTCTAGATCTATCCTTTATTAATTTATTCATCTAAAATCCTTTATAAACATGCATGTGACAAGTGTCACATTCTTAATTATTCTATCTAACCTTAGGTTATAATAAATATCATTTCTAGGACCAGCTATATTATCAAACCTTATGTTAAAATTAATATTTCTAAACTATAGGTTAAACTTATAAAATCCATAACTATTTCTACGAGTTTCTAACTAAATCCCGACTTGAACCAATAATCACGAAAACTAAAATATTACAAGCTACTACTACTACTATCTAGCTAAGTGAAATTCCGAGACGCTATAAAGCTGTGATTCTTCTCAATGGTCTACCAGATCAATTTAAAGAATTGAAGACTGTCATTATGTATAGTAGAGATACCCTCACCCTAGAAGATGTAGTGAGTGTACTGAGATCAAGAAATGCATAGCTAAATTGGCAAAAGGCAGCAAGACAGGAATCTAGACAAGATGAAAGTCTACTAGTTTGGGGGAGATTTCCAAAAAGAGGCCAATCCAAAGGGTATCACAGAGGAAATTCGAGATCCAAGTCAAGGCCTAGAAAAACAAGAAAGTGCCATCATTGTGGCAAAGTTGGTCATTTGATCAAAAGCTTCCGGGAATTGAAAAATAAGGAATAGAAAGATGAAGATGATAAGAGCCAAGATACTTCCGCACTAGTTGATGATGGATACAGTTCATATGGAGATGTTTTTGTTGTTATTACAGCACATGAAAAAGATACAAATAAGAGTAATGGAGATGCTTGTACAAGCTCATATGAAAATGATCTAAGTGAATGGATTCTTAACAGTGGCTGCACATATCACATGAGTCCTATAAGAGAGCGGTTTACTAACTATTCTGAGATAAACAGTGGAAGTGTTTGTAATGGGAAATGATTACAAATGCAAGGTTGTTGGCATAGGATCAATAGCTATAAGAAGCTTTGATGGAATATTCAAAGTTCTTACCAAGGTTAGACACATTCCAGACTTAAAAAAAAATTAATTTCTTTGGAGACTTTGGATGATGAAGGGTGTGATTACTGTTGGAAAAAGCTTATATAGGATCTTTATTTATTTTCATGTATATCTAATATTAAACAAATTAATACAAGATAGCCTAAAACATGTTTCTAAAATTGAATTCAAAGAGAAACAAATAATATAACACTTACAGTATACGCAGCGGAATTAAGAGTCCTTCCTTCAGTTTCTCTAACTCTTGTATCCTCTCTGTCGCAGAGTATTATCAAGAAACTGAACCGATCTTCTATTTTCTTCACAATCTTCCAATGTATCCTTAGAACCACCTAGACTAGTGTGGGAAATTCTCAACACATGAGATAGATATAGAGAGAAGAAGAGAAAATAACAAAGAGGCTTAGAAAAGGACTTGTGTTTAGAGAGAATCTAAAACTATCAGAAAATCTGACTTGTGACTTATCAAACTTCTTCTTTTGACTTCTCTCTAAGCACTCCTTTTATAGACTCAATTAGGCCATTTAATTTAATTAAAAAATCAATAAAATAATAGCCATTTTGAAGCCCTAGGTCGAAATTATCATGGGCTATAGGCCCGTGAAATTTCCCATTTGATTATAAGCCCATTGGACTTAAAATCAAGGCTTGTATTATTTTCTATTGATTTAATTAATTAAATAATTATTTAAATACTTTATCAAATTAATTATTTATAATTTGAACATTGATTTAAACTTATTTATTAATTTAGATACCAATTTATCTTAATTAATAAATCTGCCATAATTTCTCTTTTCTTCTCAAAATTACACAACTCTGTAAAACTATCCAAAATTGACCTGGTCAACTTTGATAATTCTAATTGATGATTAAATCAATTAATTGAGACTATCTAGATGATTTTATCCAAGGTACAATGGGGACCATGGGCCTATGAAATCAATCTCCAATAAGTTATCATAAATCTAACAAATAAATTTACTAACTTATTAATTCCTCGTGGCTCCACTATAGACTTGGAATTGCACTCTTGAATTCATAGAACGCTCTATAACAAATATAGATACGCTATTAATTATCCATTGTTACAACCATAATTGTCACTCAATCCTCTATAGACGGTCTACAATGAGATAGGACTAAAATACCGTTTTACCCCTCATTGTATTTTATCCTTAAAACACTTAGTTCCTTGTGTTATACCCAAAAATTGGAGAATGCATCCTAGGAGGCTAAGGAGAATGCATTCTAGGAGAGCTAAGGGGAGTGGTCCTAGGAGACCCCAAGGAGGATGTGGTCCTAGGAGACCCCAAGAGAGTGATCCTAGGAGAACCCAAGGATGAGGTTCGAGGAGAACTCAAGAAAGTGGTCTTAGGAGACCCCAAGGAGAATGTGGTCCTAGGAGACCCCAAGGGTGTGTTTGAGGTAAGCCTCCCAAGGTTTCCTAAGTGTTGGCTCGAACGTGTCCAAGGTAGGTAGCTAAGGAGGAGGAGTCCCATGCAAGTCAAGAGTGGAGACTTAGTTTTTGACAAGGAGAGCCTACACAATGTCCGATCGCACATAGTTGGGAGATGCTAAAGGGGAGTGCCTCAGGCTTGTCCAAGGTGAGATGTCAAGGAGGATGCCTTGGACCACCTTGGTCCAAGGAGAAGGCAAGAGGAGGATGCCTCGGACCACCTTGGTCCGAGGAGAAGGCCACAAGGTCCGAAGGGACCTTGAATGGAGGAGGTATGCTCAAAGTTGCCCGAGGTGAGAAACAAGAGAATTGCCTCGGACCTACCCAAGGTGAGGAGCCAAGCTTGCATGACCTTTGGTCCGAGGAGAGCCATGCATATACCACCTTTGGTCCAAGGAAAGCTTGAAGGAGTAATCAACATGCATGTGAGACTACGTCAAAGTCCCCAGAACGACTCTAGCAAGAATTGGTCTAGGCACCCGGGAATCTCTCACTCCTCACTCAAATTGAGGAATCAGTTGTATTTTAAACATTTATTGTAATATAAATATAAGATGAATAATAAAATATCCCGGTTCTTGGGGATACCGTATGTATGACCCTAAGCCTATAAATAGGGGGCTTATGGGATGAGAGAGGGGTTCTTCTGCTTCTTCTTTATAGAGAGAGAAAATTGGGACTGTGTATTATAGAGAGAGAAAGTGCTGATATTTGAGAGAACTCTTGTATTTTCACAATCTATACTGAAGAAACTCAGTTGGCTCAGTCCATCTGATCTTGAGTATAGATCTATAAATCACAACTCTGAGTGGATTAGGCTATTATCGACAATCGGGGCTGAACCACTATAAAAATCTCTTGTGTTCTTTAGTTTCTTTATTATACCGTCTGTGTCGTTTTTACATTCTCTTGAAGGTTTGTCGTATTTGACGTTCTCACGTCGTTGGCTAAAAACGCAGTCAACACCTTGTAAATGATATTTCAATAAACTAATTTAATTACTGAAACGAGATCTCTATCATTTAACACC
The DNA here is from genome assembly GCF_963169125.1 of Humulus lupulus. NCBI lineage: Eukaryota > Viridiplantae > Streptophyta > Magnoliopsida > Rosales > Cannabaceae > Humulus > Humulus lupulus. The sequence goes on from NC_084801.1 coordinate 127,891,486, forward strand.
TTGAACCAAACTAAAAGGAAACCATCGTTTCACTTCTTCATCAGAAGCTATAGATGTTCATATTTATGATTAACACTCCCACTCAATTATACTACCGAGTTCCCAAGATGTAAGTATGGGCTAGTCCGTAGGGTAAGCTGGTAACGAACAAGTCAAAGAACTCAAATAATACAATCAGTTAGAATACTAACCACTCAGAATTGAGATTGAATTGACCTATGATCAACTATATGATATGACTAGAATAGATAATAACGGTATGTTTACTTATCTTATTAATTGTCAATATCGGTCCTGTCCGATGTAACAAATACATCCGATCTTATCTACTTTGCTAATGTTCTGGAAAGAACATAACACTGTAATGTGTAAGTAGATCATATCGTAGATTGGCAAGTCAGTGTAAATCCGGTGCACTGACTAATCTTAGGACTAACTTATTTTGAACATATAATCATATTTATATTCCACTGTGATTACGTCACTATAAATAAGATTAGCTATATGCTCGGGATTTAATAGAAGTTTATATTAAACAAATAATCATGAAAATAAAACATGTGAGCAAAGTGATTGACCAAGTCAAAAAATGATTTCTATTCTTTTATTGATAATAAAATGAGATTACAAAGAATTTGGGTTTTAATTAGGGCATAAAACCCCAACAATTACAAGATCAGTAATGGAATCATGAGAATTTCCAAAGGCTCATTACTCGTTTTGAAGGGAACCAAAAGACATGGTTTATATTTCTTAAATGGAGAAACTATACCTCTTGCTTATGAAACTACAATGGATAAATGCAGCACAGAATCAAGACTTTGGCACAAAAGACTGGGTCATATTGGTGAACAAGGTTTAATAGAATTATCAAAACAAGGTTTGCTTAAACATTATACTCCTGCAAACTTACCTTTTTGTGAGATTTGTGTGTAGGGAAAGCAAACCAAAATAAAATTCTCTAACAACAACTACAGAGATAAACATGTGTTGGAATATATCCATGCTGATCTATAGGGTACCAGCAGAGTTAAAACTCAAAGAGGTCATCAATATTTTCTTTCAATAGTTGATGATTTCAGTAGAAAGGTTTGGGTGTTCGTGTTGAAACACAAATATGAGTGCTTAGAAACTTTTGAAAATTGGAAAACCTTTGTTGAGACTCAAACTAATATGAAAATAAAGACACTTAGAACTGATAATGGACTTGAGTCTGTAAATCAAGAGTTTGATGATTTGTGTTTAAAATATGGCATTCAAAGGCATAGAACTGTAGTCAAAACCCCACAGCAAAATGGAATTGCTGAGAGGATGAATAGGACTTTATTAAACAAAGTGAGATGTCTTTGAATAGAATCTAGTTTAATGAAATGTTATTGGGCGGAGGGGGAGGCTTTGTATACTGCATGTTATCTTTTTAACAGGAGTCCTAATCATGCTATTAATCTGAAAACACCAGAAGAAATGTGGAATGGTAAGCCCCCATCTCTATCTTATCTAAGAACATTTGGCTATGCAGCTTATGCACATAATGTGGAAGATAAATTGGGTGAAAGATCTATTAAATGCATTTTTCTGGGGTATCCTACAGGTTTTAAAGGTTATAGATTGTTGTCTACTGAAACTAACAAAATTTTAATAAGTAGAGATGTCATTTTTAATGAACTTGAATTTCCATTTAAAAGAAATGAGAAAGGTATTTCTTCTGATGTTTCAAGCAACAAATCCAAAGGCAAGCATAATACCCAAGTTGAGGTGGAACTGACACCAAGTCAACGAGATATTCAAACTCCATCAGGTTGAAATCAGAAACAGAAACAGAGTCTCAAGATGGTGAAGACTTGGAAGAATATTAGCGTGCTTGAGATAGAACAAAGAGAGAGATTAGACCCCCAGTAAGATATGGTGAAGCATATATAATTGCTTATGCTTTATCTATGGATTATGAGTCTAAAACTGAAGAACCAAGGTCCAACATTGAGGCAAATAACAACAAAGAAGCTCACAAATGGAAACAAGCCATGACAGAAGAACTGAATTTTTTGAAAGATAATAACACTTGGGAGCTGGTTTTGAAACATGAAAGACAAAAATTAATTGGTTGCAAGTGGATATTCAAGATCAAAGATGGAATCACTAAGAAGGAACCCAAGAAGTATAAAACAAAATTAGTGGCCAAGGGATTTACACAAGTGGAAGGAGTGGACTATTCATAAATATTTTTACTAGTTATAAAGATGAAGACAATTCTTATGATGATTGCTCTAACTGTTCGGTTTGACTGTGATATAGAGCAAATAGATGTAAAAACAACCTTCCTCAATGGACAACTTGAAGAGACCATTTACATGAGTCAACCCGAAGGATTCAAGGTGGAATCCAAGTGAGGAGAGCTTGTATGCTTGCTTAAGAGATCTCTATATGGGATGAAACAATCACCAAGACAATGGTATAAAAGGTTTAATTCAGTTGTGACTAAAGTTGGTTACACAAGATAAAAAATATGACACATGTTTATACTTTACCAATATAGATACTCAATCAGCTACATTTCTTTTAATCTATGTTGATGACAAGTTTATAATGGGCAAAGATTCACTCCAAATAAAGAAGCTAAAGGATGTTCTTAAAGGAGAATTCAAATGAAAGATCTTGGAGCATCTAGAAAAATTCTAGGAATTGAGACAGGAAAAGAAAGAAGTTGATGCTCTCTCAAAATAAATATTTGGAGAATGTTATAATGAAATTTCACATGACAGAGTCTAAGGAAGTAAATGTACCTATAGCTAGTCATTTTATGCTTTCTTCTGATCAATCTCCTCAAATTGACAGTGAGAGAAAGGTCATGGAAAATGTACCTTATGCTGAAGCAATATGACATGTAATGTATGCTACGATCAGTACAAGACCTGATATAGCATTTGTTGTGAGTATTCTGAGTAGATTCTTGTCAAATCCAAGAGAAGAGCATTGGAAAGGTTTGAAGTGGCTATTAAGATACTTAAAGAGAACTTTAAAGCACGGTCTAAGGTTAAGCAAAGAGGGTTCTCAAATTCAGCTAGAAGGTTATGTGGACTCAGACTATGCCTCAAACAGAGTTACAAGAAAGTCTATTACCAGCTATTGTTTTCTACTTAATGGGTTCTCTTGTTCAAGACGACTTCGTTTCTGCCTTGGGTTTTGGTGGGATGGAAGCAAGGCAGGCTATGTGATTCAGGGTGGTTGGATATGGGATTTGTGGTCTGGTGTTAAGGTTCTTCAGGAGGTTGGTCCGTTGGGGTGGTGGTACTGAAAGGGAATGGGTATTTTTGGGATATATTTTTCGGCATTCGGTGACTCTGATCAGGTGGGTTGGCATCCTTGTTCCCCCAGCGGGTGGTTCTATGGTTGGCTTCGAGACGATGTGGTTTCGTTTGCTGTAGTGTCACATTTTGGTCTGGGTGTTGTGGCTGAACTGCCTCTGTTTTTCGTTTTATGCCATTTTTAGTTTTACTTTTTGTTTTAGTTTTATTAATAATTCTCCTTATGTGGGAGGCTATAGTCCACCTTCGTGATGGTTTTGTAGTCTTACTTTTGTGGTGGTGTTTTATTTATTTGTTAATATTTGGTCCTTATCATTATTATACCCGAAGAGATTCTAGTGACCCAATACTGTGACAAAGTTAAAAGTCGAGATGTTTTAGATTTTGTGATAAGTTGTATGTTTTTTGGGTAGTTGAGGTTTGCCTCTTAATTAATAGAATTATTCTTTTTTTTTTTTTTTTAAAATAACTATAATGTGAGCCATCTCCATTTTATCGGTGGCAAGACAGAATCCATTACCAATAATATAATGTAGTGCATAATTTAATTAGTTTAGAATTGGGAGATAACCTTATAATTCTAAAATAAAACCTACTATATTGGTTGTTTGTTTCTTAAAAATATTAAAAAAAAATACATACTAAATTCTTTATAAAATTTGAATATAACATTCTATTATTTTATCTCTAATTTCTCAATTTTATTTATATAATATTTGAAAACACATCATTTTAATCCCTTTCAAAAAATTAAACATGTTGAAATTAAATTCGTTTTTTAAAATAATAATAATAAAATATCTTTTGTCAAAAAAACAATCCTTAAAAAAATAATAAAAAAGTCTACAGCAGCTCTAGTGTCCACGTGTCACGTCACGTCACCTTCCCGACTTCGCTTTCAAGAACGGCATAGAAGCAACACGAAGCGCCACTGACAGAAAAAGAAACCCATTTTTTTTTACATATTTTTCTCCAAAAACCCACCTCTAGAGAGAGAAACCGAGGGTTTTGGGGGAAGTGGAGTAAAGGGTTGAGAGATATTAGGGTTCTCTTTTCTGGGTATACTTTCATTTTTCTTCTGATTTGTCCCAGTTTCCAATTTGGCTCCTTTTTATTTTTTATTTTTGAAAAAAATTATATATTTTTGGAGGAGAAGGAGAAATGTACATAGCTTCCATGCGAAAGTCCTTCAAGGATTCTCTCAAGGCTCTTGAAGCTGATATTCAACATGCTAATACTCTGTAAGTTTCCTTTTTTTTTTATATATATTTTTTTTGTTTTTTTTTGGGTGTTTTAGTTTTGAATTTTAAGTACTTGGGTTTTATTTATTTGCTTAATAAATTGAACAATTTTTTTTATTATTGCTTTCTGCTGTTCATGTGTATTAAAATTTTCTGATACTAAATTTTAAAGCTTTCCTTTTTCTGTTTTCTTTGGTTTAACTTTATGGTGCTGTGTTTATTAAAATTGAGATAAAAGCAAAAGAGAAAAAAATATTCATGAAGAGGCTTGAACATTAATTCCTTTGATACCCTTTGGCCTTTTTTTTATTAAAAGAATTTTTTTTACCATTGATGTTTCCCCACTCTCCCTTTCAGACTACACACAGCTGTGTTTCAGACTACATCACTGACTGTCACATTTGAACTAATATTTGTTTTGGGTCTCATGGGTTATTGTGTTCAGGTTCTTCTTATGTTCTTTTATAGCAGTCTATCATACTCTTATATAGCATATTTTTTATGCTATGAATGGGCATTGCTTCTTTTTCAGTTTTGTGTTATCCTTTTCTTTGTTGGTACTTCACATAAATGTCACTTGGTCCTTTACTATTGTAATATCTTATGACAATTTTAATGTTTAAATTTGTTATTTTGAAATCGGTTGCCAGCTTTAGATTTGCAACAGAAAATGACTGATTCTTGATTTTGATGTTTTAGCTTTTCATAATAACAATGTTTAATCAAATTTCCATATCAGGCTGTTGAAAAAGTTCTATTTGGAGAGATGTTAAGTTGTTTTCCCAATTGTATTGCTGCTTTTACGCTGTCATTTTTTGAATGAATTTATCCGGTGAGACGCAGGGCTTCAGATTTTCCTAGGGATTATGATGGTGCTTCTCTTCAAATGAGGATATCATACAGTCCTGCTGCACACTTCTTCCTTTTTCTGGTACAATGGACTGACTGCCACCTCGCAGGAGCTCTTGGACTGTTGAGAATTCTTATGTACAAGGTTGAATTTTGTGTCCTCTCATTGTGTGCCTGTGTGTGGACGCTCTATTTTTTGATTACCTTCCCTCTTTATGTAGAAGACCGAATCCATTCGATTTCTAAAAAAATTACCATTCATTAGCTTTTTTAGAAATCCTTCATCATTGGATGTGAATGAATGATTTTTCTCAATCTTTTCAACCTTGATTCTGTAGGAATCAGGATACTTTGTTTGATTTTGATGTCCCAATTCATGTTCAACCACGGAATGCATGACAAATCGTTTAAAATTAATATTTATTAAATTATTTTTTCAACTTTACTATTTTTGTTTAAATGTTTGAAATATGTGTCAAGTATTCGTTGGTTGGACATGAATTGAGACATCAGAATCTTGATCCTTTCTGGAGGGAGCAATTCAGAAAGATTGAGAAGTTTTAATATTTTTAACTCAAATACATTTGCATGACTTATTGAACAATTTGAGCTAGCCTCAAATGGAATTTTTCTTATTTTGCAACTGTGTGACCTCCCATTGTGTTTTAATCCATTTAAACTCATTTTCAAATGATGGAATTGGATGAGTATTGACCTTAGCACTCTGCACAGGTCTATGTGGATGGAACAACCACCATGTCTACTCATGAAAGGAAAGCAAGTATTAGAGAGTTCTATGGTATATTCTTGCTTTTGTTCTTGACAAAGTATATTCTTGCTTTTGGTTGTCTATATCTATGGTTTAGGTATGGCTTATGTTGACTGATTTGTGACTTTTTATTGTGGCCAGCGGTGATTTATCCTTCACTTCTGCAACTTGAGAAAGGTGTTACTGACACAGAGGATAGGATGCAGAAAGCAGTTTGCTTGGAGAGGTACAGGAGAAGAGATGATGATGAGAATAGGCCACAGTGTACAGACATAGAAATTGAAAGAGAAGAAGAATGTGGTATATGCATGGAGATGAATAGTAAGATTGTATTACCCAACTGCAATCATGCTATGTGTTTCAAATGTTACCGGGAATGGTATTGCCATCACTCTCTCTCTCTTTATTGCTTTTTCTTCGAGTTGCTCGAATCTTTTGTGAAGATTTCAAGTCATAATATTTTGGGTTGTAGTGGAGGCTGATATAAAAAAAAAAGAAAAAATTGGTAGCTCTACCTTTATTTATAGATTTTCTATGGCCTTAGTTTTGTCAATAGCTTATATTTTATTCTGGTGACTGTTTCCCTACCTCCCCTCTTCCATCTCTCTGGAAATTTTTTATTTCTTTTGGGTCAAAATTGAAAGATTCACTGTTTATTTTATTTGGTTACATTCACTTATGTCCTGGTATGTGGTTTGTCCCCACAACTAGGTACCTATATAGCAATTGCCATAGTTTGCTACTCAAATATCATAGGGTTAGGCAGGAAACAAAAGGAGTAATTGGTTATTTATGTCTAGGAAAGCTAGGAATAGTGGCAGATCTTACTCATGCTTGTAGTCTTTTGGAAACTCTGCTCATTTTATTCATATGGTTAGAAATGATATCATTCATTTCTAATATGGAGTTAAGAGGAAGATTAGGTCTACCTACACATACAAAAAAAATGTATGAATAGTAGAAGCATGATTCTTTTGGTTACGCAGTTATGTGTCCTTAGAATTGTACTGCAGGATTGATTTTGTGAACTTGATCTGGTTTTGAGGATTTTTGAGTTCCATTTGATTCCTTGGTTCGCACTATTGCTCTCCATAGGTAGATGTTGCTGAGGATTTTCTTCTTTTGGGGGTTTGGGCCCGGGATATGATATAGATGTTGCCACTTATCTTATACTTGGGAATATGGGGTGATGATAACATGTGTTGCTTAACTTGCTTTTATGATGCCTTCGTTAGTTAATTCAGTTAACATCTCTACAATGTTAAAACAGGCGAACAAGATCTCGGTCTTGCCCCTTCTGCCGCGACAGTCTTAAGCGAGTGAACTCTGGCGATCTCTGGGTATATACTGACAGCAGAGACGTAGTTGACATGGCGACGTTGACTAGAGAGAACCTGAGGAGGCTGTTCGTTTATATAGATAAGTTGCCTCTTGTCATTCCTGATAACCTTTTCGACAAATATGATTCCCACCTGAGATGATTTTAGTACACACCCCCCAAAAATGCATTTGAATGAGCAGCAGTAGTATCTTATATACTTTTGCTTACCTAAAGACCGAGATTCGCCCGGTGGAAAATTTAGATCAGTTTCTTCCCGCTTCTGATGAGAAGAACCCGGCCAGAATTATTGTTGGCCAGTCGGTGAAGCTAAGATAGTTTTTTTTTTTCCTTTTCAAAAGGGGTTTCTAAATTGTATCTAGAAACTACTCATTTGTACATGCTTGTATAGCTCCTTAAGTTTGCATATATGAAAATGCTCTGCATATTCTGTTTTCCACCATAAATTTTGCTCAATGATGTGGCATCATTTCAATCATTTTTGTAGAAATAGATGTGAAATTTGATATGCAGGATGCCATGATATCAACTGAAGAGGGAAATGTCCATCTAAGGAAGTGGCCAGAAGATATGACCAGTTCTGCCTCTCATATGAGCTACAATTTTAAGAGAGATCAAACCCTTTAGAGATGTGTTTTTTTTGTAAATCAATGGCAAGGGGTCCAGCAATGGGGTTTGTGGGACACATTTGCCACTCAATCACTTATTCTTTAACTTAGATGGATAAATAAGAGTATGCCAAGTGTTGGCCTTTCGCTACTTGAAAGGTGAGCCCGTGATACTCGCCAAGTAAGAAATTGAAGCTAGATAGGAATTAGGAGAATTAAAATCTTCTATCTCCAAATTTAGTCTCTACATGTCCCACTTAGTAAGAGACGATACATCATTTTAGTTTTGGGTTTGGCAAAGTGATTTTAGTTTGAAGTTGGGGCTCAAGCCCTCCAAATATTATCCATCTAAAAGTCTAAAAAAGTGAAGTAAAAAATAAGGGTTTTGATTTTAATGGACATAAGAACATAAGGTAGTTGTTAGAGGATTGATTGTTAAGGATAAGGGGGACTTTGAAGTGATTAAGAGAGGAGTTTAAAGATTGGTTTGGACTTTGAAATCAACAATCATGATTCATCATAAGAGGTCCAAGCTTGGTTAACCTAACTAGTTGAAGCATGTATAAATTAGTCCAAAAAAATGGATTACTTATTTGGTCAATTGCTAATTTCACGTTTCAATGCTAATTGGATCTTTACATAAAAGTAAAAGTAAATTGAAGTGTTAAAATTATTGAAATAATAGTATTTATCTTATTTAATATATAAATATAATAGCATTGAGACTATCCTAGTCCAATGTACATTAATTAATCTTCAATTTGGAACTTAGATTTTAAGAAATAAATTTCAAGGAATTTTATTTTTTGTTTTAAGATATTATAGTGTAATGAGATGCCTCTTATTTAGTGTATACTGGACTTTGAGCCATGACTCTCAAATCTTAATGATTGCTTATAGGTTTGACTCATTTAAATAGATTATGTTGGAGATTATTTTTAAATGATTGTTAACATAATATCTAAATATATATTTTAAATATTTTGTTTGGAGAATATATTAAAATTAATTTGAATTTCATTTTAAGAACTCAATAGTAAGAAATCCGTATATGTATATATAAATTCTCTCTTATTAGTAGTATTTTCTATTACAAATTTTCCACCGTAAAATTATTCATGGTAATTTTAGCAACACCATATATCATATACATGACATTAATTTGATGGTCCAGAGTAAATAAAGGTTTTCTCAAAAATATTTTTTTAGGCATGTGACCCAATAAAAAGGAACCGATAAAAAGTAGCCATTAAGTTTAAGATTGGCCTTGGGCATAGGCAAACTTTGGCATGTGTTTAGGTAAGGCGCTTAGTTAAAAATGCCCTAAATTTTAAAAATTATATTTTTTTATAATACAAATAATAATTAAATTTTTTCACATTTATTTTCCAATTAGAAAACATAAAAGCGTTTGGTCGTAGTCTTTTGTAATGATTAATATATATATTTTTTCGAGAAATTTTAGATAATTAAAATACCAAAAATAAAATTCAAAAAAATTATTGTACGCTTGATTTTCTTTATTATTATTATTATTATTATTATTAATTAATTAATTATACGTTTTGTGTGATTTTTTTGTAAAAATAATAAATTATGTATAGTTGATTTTAAAGCTATTAAATATAATATATATGATATTTATCATTTATATTTTTATTATTAACTAATTTCTTAACTATTTTTGTGACTATATAATTATTAGAAAATTAATTAAATAGCTATAAATTAGGAAAAATATAAAAAAAATGAAAAAAATAGATAGAATAATTTTGAGAGATTTTAAAATGCCACATCACCTTCTTGGGGCTCTCGTTTATATAAATATATAGATCTATCATTTATATTTTTATTATTAATTAATAATTTAATTATTTTTGTGATTATATAATTATTAGAAAATTAATTAAATAGCTATAAATTAGGAAAAATAGAACAAAACAATAAGAAAAAATGAAAAAAATACATAGAGTGCTTTTAAGAGATTTTAAAGTGACACATCACCTCCTTGGGGCTCTCCTTTATATAAATATACTAGAAAACATAATCGCGCTGTTGACGCCGTTTTTCGTCAACTTAAATTGTAGAGCAATTAAACAATTAAACAATGGAGCGAATGAATGATGAAGAGAAACAGGAGAATTTTTACGTGGTTCAGCAGTTAATTCTGCCTAGTCCATGAGTCTATGTTATTAAGACTTAGAGTTTTCTGGAAATTCTTCAGAGATGAATTACCTAGAACTTTCTCTCCAGAAATCAAAAATCGATCTTTTACAAGTGGTCATTCCTCCTCTATTTATAGGGAAGGTTACAGAGTTCATTCCCACATATTTCGGAAAGAGATTCTGTATATCAATTCAAATAATGACATTAAATGCAATATCTTCTATATACATGGAAACATCCCATAAAAATCGGGAGCAGGTAACAGACTAAATTGTATCCCTTAAATATTGGAATTACACAACAATAAATATGTTCACACGTAATGGGCTATCCCAGGTGACTCATCAGGTCTTTGAGATCAGCAATCGGCATTGTGATTGCCAAGACTTAGGGAACTGTTACGAACTTGCCACCCAACTTCAGGCGTTGCTCGGGATAGGTAGGTACTGTTGAAGCTGTCACACCCGAGCTTACACTTCCCAAGTTCGGATTGTCTTATCTGAAGACAATTGGTAAAAGATATATCCCAGTGTCGTGCCATTTCGAACTCAGAAAATATCCCGAGGTTACACATCTTCGAGGTCGTTGTTTTACTTTAGAGATTTTACGGCTGGACCATATAATGTTTTCATACATTTCGAGCTCACACCTGACGAGCCTAGTTTTCGGGGTCATAACCTCTTGTCTCGAAATCTGGGTGTAACATTTTGCCCCCTCAAAAGTATCATTTCGAATCCTATGAGAAGGAAAATTTTAAACTGCTCCTCTTGGAAACTGTACCATCAAATACACTCGAGTGTGGACACGCGTCAGCCGGGCATTGACCAATCAAAGTACTTGAGTGCCTTGGAACCCTGCCCACGTTCGTTCGCCTGCCAACTTTATGGTACTATCATTTCATTGGTCCCTGACCGTCGGATCGGATACGAAATCTGGCCAATGGCCCAGATTAGTTCGGCTTTAAAATTCCCAGGGGTCTATAAATATATCTCCATTCGTGTTCCCCACTTTACTTTCACGTTCAAGCTTTCAGAGAGAGAAAAGAAGAAAAAACCAGAAATTTCTTTGCCCAGCTCTTGCATGTTCTCCAAGCCGAGAAGACAAAGCAACATTGGCCTCTTCGACTCCGTGAGATCGTTTTTGCAACTGCTTATTCAGTCATCAATATCTCTGTTTTCGCCGACTGCATTGTGTAAGTCTCTATTCATAGCTTCGTATGCCCGTGTATATACATTGTTTTCATGCACGTTTATATTGTTGCACTGTTGGTTCACTCACTAGTTTTGCACACTAGAGTGTTTCAGCTGATAAATATTAGTCTTAAGTTCTAATATCATGGGTTCCAAACCCAGATTCTGTGTAACAAACCCAAATACGGTTCTTTTACTGAGTTTTTGAATTTCGGATGACATATCTTGTACACCAAGATATTGGGTACAAAATTAGGGTTTTTAAATTGCACGTTTCTAAAAAATATCACTTTTTGAGTAACCGCCAACTTTTTTCCCTGAAATATCGGGATCTTCAAAAATAAATCCACCTTCCTTCCTTTCCGTGGAATACACGCTCCGAGACTGGCCTCTTCCTTTGGATCGAGTTTTCCCCGTAGCCTCGATCATTCGAGCTTAAGTCATCCTAATATTCATTCTTGATTTCTTGTTCGCCTGACCCTCACCCTTTTGCTCTTTTACTAGATGCCGCAGAACTTGGGAAAGCGGTGGGGGTCAAAGATCGCAATTCCTTACTCACCGAAAACTCTGAGCCTAGAGTCACCTTTCACCCGGAATCAACGCTTGATTCGGGAGTACCAACTAAGGCGTGAGCAAGAAGATACCCGAGATCACTTTTGACGTCAAATCGACGAGGACGAGGAGAGGAAAAGGAAGAGACTTAGGGTCGCCATCCACCCAGATCCAAACCCCGAGCTCAGACCAATCCCCATCGATCCCACTCTTAGAGTGACAATCGCCTTCAAGCCGGGGGACCTTCAATTTTCACTGATGGGAGAACCATCAAACCCCCCTTCTACCTCGCAGTCAACCTCCATTCCCACCTCGAAGAGAGAATTCTTCGAGGCCGAGCACTACTGGAGCTCGATTTCTTCATTAGGGCAGATATTTGACATCTTGGCCCTTCACAATATTGGACTATCGGGTTCGCTGAGGTGTCGAGCTCTGACCTCACACGAGCGAAGTTTCCGTGCCCCGGGAGATGGGAACCCCAACAACAAGTTGAAGTACGCGGCCTGGAGCTAGGAGCACATGAAGGCAGGGGCTTTACTGCCCTTAAAGTCCCTTTTCAAGAACTTATTGGACTTCGTTGGGCTCGCCCCTTTCCAGCTCAACACCAATTTGTACAGGGTTTTGTTTGCCCCGAGGTCGCTTTACCACGAGCTAAAGTGGGAAGGATCTTCACCAAAGGAGATCTTGTATCTCTTTTGCTTGAAAAGCAATCCCTCCCGAGCTTGGGGAGGGGACGACTTCTACTACCTTTCAAGTTATCCCAAGGAGAAGAAACTCTTTGAGGATCTACCCAACCATCCCCCAGATTTCAAGAAGGCTTTCTTTTGGACGGATGGCCTGGCTCCTTCCAGACACTACTCGTTCAGGTGAATCCGTAAGTACATAAAAAATTTCTTCTTTTGGGCTCCAGTTTTTGCTTAGGCTCGTACCAGTCATAATATGTTCATTTTTCCAGCCAACTACCGTCGACCCACTCCCACCGAGGAGATGAAAGAGCATAAGCAGGCTTTGCTCCAACTTCCCTACGGCAGGCACTCCCTTTCCTATCTTCTTCATGAAGATAGGCTTCGAGCCTGTGGCCTCCTGGAGAAGGAGCAGTCCACGTTCGACTGGTCCAACAAAAAATATACCAAGTGGGAGTTCGTGCCTCTCCCAACTGGCAGTCTTCCTCTGAGGTGAAGTGCCAAGCCACAATCCCTAGCTCGACGTCGCAGGAGTCCGCAATCGAGGAACGAGGCCAATGATGAGGCCTCGAGCTCGAGCGACAGAGGTATGGTCATCCTTAGCTCGGACTTATGGTCTCCTTCACTTCTTAAGCATAAGCCCGACAGATTAGTCTTGTGTGAGGATGATAGGGACCATTTTTATGTATGGTCCTGGGTAGATGAGAGGGTTCATAGGTTCAATAGTTGGCTCGGGAAGTATGACACTATGTATATTCTGAACGAGCTATGGAGCGGAATAGCCATTCAATACGGGACAAATGACTATAGAGACCTTTCGAGGTTGACTTCCACGTATAGGGAAGATACTCCCCCCGCCTCCTCTGAAGATGGGGGAATTACGTGGTCGCCGAGCACGAGCTCGGGGGAGAGTTCCAGTTAGGTTTCTCTCTACTTGTCCTTTTATTCCTTGCCTGTCTGCACCATTCTAACTTTTTGTCTTGGAATATCTTATAATGCAGTGTAATTGTGCAGGTGCTATGGACTCCGACCTCGACACCGTGCTCGCCAGTGGTGAGGGGGCCCAGAGGAGTAAGCGCCCGAGGGACTTGCGAAAGTCAGACCGACCTGCCAAGGTCCTTAAGAGGACTGAGAAGACTCCTCCTCCACCAGCTCCCACTGTTACGAGCCCAGCTGTGGATCTGAATCCTCAGGTCGAAGTGCCCACTACGGTCGTTCCTCCCTTGCCTCCTCCGATCATGGTTCACTCAATGCTCGGCCTACCCCCGAAAAGCCCTCGGCCTCCATAACATGCATGTTGTCGATTTCTACTCACGTCGATGAGTATGTAATTGACAATGCTACCAGGCCCCACAGGGCTACACTTGGCTCAGACATTCTGTCCTGAGTGGGCTGGAGCTTTGGTGGCTTTGACGCCCCTCAGTGGCAGTTTTTGAACAATGCTTGGGACTACAATACGCTTTACGACAAGAGTATCGAGCTCACCGATGCAGTAACTTCTCTCATCTTATTATTAGTTATACTTGTGCTTAGTGTATGTTCTAATTTGATTTCTTTGTGTGTCAGGCTCTTGTTGTCTCCGCTTAGCTTAATTATAAGTTGAACAATGAGGTCCATTCGAGCATGTCCTACGCCCAAGAGTCAAAGGATCTCCAACTTAAGCTTACTGACGAGCTCAAGGCCACAAAGGCAAAGATGGTGGCTGAAGCTGAACAAATGAAGGCCAAGATAGCCGAGCTCGAGAAGGTGAATGCCTGGCTCGCAGAGCTTGAGAGGTTCAATGCCAAGCTTGAGGAGGAGAGAGCGGCCACTTTTGAAATAATGGAGGGCAAAAAGGCTCGTCTTCTCATAGAGTTCAAGGAGAAGAAGGATCGGGCGGTCGACCTGGCCATGTATAGGATCTGGGCCAGTAATGCCGACCTTGATACCAGCTTCCTAGGCTCTTTCGAGGAAGAACTCGTGGCCAAATGGAAGGCTCGGCTCGACGCGGAGGAAGCTGATCGGGAGGAGGCAGAGAGGGCCACGGAGGATGCTGAGAATGCTAAGGAGGATGCTCCTCCCTCCTAAATCTCGACCCGGGGCTGCGTCCCTCTGAACCTTTTGTAATAGTTTTTATTTTCTTTTTTATGCCCCTGGGGCCAAGACAATTTATAGCTCGTTTAAGAGCTATTTTTTCTTTTGTTCACGATATTTATGATACCGTTTTTTACTTTACTTTAATATTGCTTTACATTTCCTAAGATAAAAAATTTCAAGTAATTTATATTAAAGAGTCCTTATGTCTGTTTATTCATACAAACATGTGGTGGATTTTAAGCTCAAGCTTCGATGCATTCATGCATAGTTTACTCGACGTATCCGAGTCTGATCTCGTTATTTGTCAAGGTCGAAACTTACTTTTACCATGCACCCGAAGGTACTTATATGTCATGTAATGTAGGTGGTTTAGTTATATCTTGGTTTTTTAGTTATTTTTCCTCTTCCTTGGGTAACTCCCCAAGGTTATGAGGTCGAAACTATCTTTTTGCAAGATATTCCAGCCTCGATCTTGACTCACCTTGAAGTAGGTTTATTTATGTTCCAACTTACTGTCGATTAGTTTTAGCTGGTTTGTTCCAAACCTATTCAGGTCATGTTTTTGGTTTGTAGTCCATACACTTTTATTTTTGATCTAGTTATGTCTTAGATCGCACATTTGGTTTTATCCAAATTACTTTGCCTTGCGCATTTGGTTATATCCAAACACTTTTATTTTTAATAATTTGGTTATGTCCAAACTATCTTAGCTTGCGTATTTGGTTATATCCAAACACTTTTATTTTTAATAATTTGGTTTTGTCCAAACTATCTTAGTTCGCGTATTTGGTTATATCCAAACACTTTTATTTTTAATAATTTGGCTATGTCCAAACTATCTTAGCTCGCGTATTTGGTTATATCCAAATACTTTTATGCTTTTCGTATATACTATTTTATTTTTTCAAGCTGACGGTATATATACCACTAATACCCCCTTAATATCCTATGAGTGTGACCATAGGTTATTAAATCAAGAGAGTTTGCAAAAAATACAGCATATTGAAATGAAAACGAAGTTTATTCATAATTGAACAATTTATTAATAGAAACATAGCAAAGATAAACAAGCATGGTTACAGGTGTCATTGTTCCTACACTATTGATAGTAAGGTCGCAGATGTTCGCCATTCCATGCTCGTGGTACCAAATTCCCATTCAATCTTGCCAATTTGTAGACGCCACGTCGGATAACTAATTCGATCTAATAAGGTCCTTCCCAATTAGGCCCGAGCATGCCTGCAGCTGAGTCCCGTGTAGCCAAGAACACACGCCTCAGCACCAAATCGCCCACACCAAATTTTCTATGCCGAACCCTCTTATTGAAATATCGGGTAGCTCGCTGCTAGTATGCAACATTTTTTAGCTGAGCCTCGTCCCTTCTTTCTTCAATCAGGTCCAGACTTACTTTGAGCTGGGATTGGTTCGAGGCTTCGTGATAAGCGTGGGTTCGAATGGTGGGTATTTTGACCTCGATTGATAGCATAGCCTCGCATCCATATGCCAGAGAAAAAGGGGTGTGTCCTGTTGAAGTACGGGCTGTGGTTCGATATGCCCACAAAACTTGGGGCAACTCTTCGGGTCATTTCCCTTTAGCTTCTTCCAACTTTTTCTTCAAAGAACTCTTCAGGGTTTTATTTATAGCCTCGACTTGGCCATTCACTTGGGGATGGGCCACGGAGGAGAAGCTTTTTATTATCCCATTTTTCTCGCAAAAGCTGGTAAAGAAGTCGCTATCGAATTAAGTATCGTTATCAGACACTATCTTCCTTGGCATCCCATATCGGCAGATGATGTTCTTTACCACGAAGTCCAAGACTTTTTTTGAGGTAATTGTCGTCAGAGGTTCCGCCTCGGTCCACTTCGTAAAGTAATCTACTGCGACTACTGCGTACTTGACTCCGCCTTTTCCAGTTAGCAACGAGCCTATGAGGTCGATTCCCCAGACCGCAAATGGCCATGGGGAGGTCATCATAGTTAGCTCGGAAGGTGGAGCTCAAGGGATTGTGGCGAGCCGTTGACACTTATTGCATTTCTTGACGTAATCAAACGAATCTGCTTTGATGGTAGGCCAGAAGTACCCTTGGCGTATGATTTTCTTGGATAGGCTATGCCCCCCAGTGTGGTCTCCACAGAATCCTTCATGAATCTCTTCTATGATCTTCTTAGCCTTAGGTGGAGTCACACATCAGAGTAATGGCATAGAGTATCCTCTTCTATATAGCCTTCCATCCACAATGGTGTACCTGAGAATCTGATACATCAGTTTTTGAGCCTTGGTTCGTTCTTCTGGGAGAATGCCGGTTTCAAGGTACTAAATTATCGGGGTCATCCAGGTTGGCTCGAAGTTCATCATGTAGACATCTTCCTGTTCAGGCTCACTTATACTGGGTGTCGATAGATGTTCGATTGGCACGACATTCAGCTCGTCGACCTCGGTGGATGTGGCGAGCCTGGCTAAGGCATCTGCATTCGAATTTTGCTATCGGGGAACCTGTTCTATCGTGTAAAATTCGAAATGCTCGAGTGCTGCCTTTGCTTTTCCTAAATATGCAGCCATTCTCATCCCACGAGCCTGGTATTCCCCTAAGATTTGGTTGACCACCAACTGGGAGTCACTGTAGCAATGTATCGCCTTAGCCTTGAGTTCCTTGGCTATTCGAAGTCCTGCCAGTAGAGCTTCGTATTCAGCCTCATTATTTGACGTTTCAAATTCAAATCTCAAAGCGGAGTGAAACCGACTTCCTGTTGGGGTGATCAGTATTATTCTTGCCCCCGACCCATTTTCATTGGAAGACCCATCAACATAAAGTTTCCACAGCTCGCGGGCTGGGGTTATAACTTCATCGTTAGTCATTCCAGTGCATTCCACTATGAAGTCTGCCAGGGCCTGTCCTCTTATGGTTGTCCTCGGATGGTAGGTGATCTTGAATTGTCTGAGTTCAATGACCCATTTTAGTAATCGGCCCGAGGCTTCTGGCTTGGATAAGACTTGTCTAAGTGGTTGGTCAGTCAGTACATGGATGGGGTGCGCTGGAAGTAAGGTCGGAGCTTTCGAAATGAGTGGATTAGGCTGAGAGCCAACTTCTCCATTAGGGGGTATCTCGATTCTGCCCCCAGTAACCTTTTGCTGCCATAGTATATTGGCTTTTGCACCTTTTGTTCTTCTCAGAAGAGCACGACGCTAATGACGTGCTCAGTCGTTGCGAGATATAGGTACAAAACTTCTCCCGTGATAGGTTTCGACAAGATAGGAGGTTCCGCGAGGTGCTTCTTGAGCTCCTGAAAAGCTAGCTCGCATTCTTCTGTCCACTCGAATTTTTTGCCTCCCCTCAAAAGGTTGAAAAATGGAAGACATCGGTCTGTAGATTTTGAGATAAACCTACTCAGTGCCGCCATCCGTCCAGTCAAACTTTGGACATCCTTATGCTTTCGAGGTGAGGGCATGCCAACTAGAGCCTGGATCTTGTCAGGATTAGCTTCTATTCCCCGGGCATACACAATGAAACCTAGGAACTTCCCTGATGACACTCCAAAAGAACACTTCTAGGGGTTGAGCTTCATATTGTACTTCCGTAACACGACAAAGCACTCTTCAAGGTCGTCCACATGGTTATTGTTATGTTTAGATTTAACTAACATATCATCAACATAAAATTCCATGTTATTACCTATTTGTTCGGAGAACATCATGTTTACGAGCTGTTGGTATGTGGCTCTAACATTCTTGACTCCGAACGACATGACATTGTAGCAATATAGTCCTTTGTCTGTCACAAAACTCGTATGCTCTTGGTCTGGGGCGTGCATGGCAATCTGATTATATCCAGAATAGGCGTCCATAAATGACATAAGTCCATGCCCAGCTGTGGCATCTACGAGATGGTCGATCCAAGGTAGGGGGAAGTAGTCCTTAGGACAAGCATTATTGAGGTCTGAATAATTAATACAGGTTTGCCATGTCCCGTTAGGTTTCGGAACTACCACCGGGTTGGCGTCCCAATCGGGGTAGAAGGCATCTCGTATGAATCGATTTGCCTTTAACCGGTCGACCTCTTCCTTTAGGGCCTTCTTCCTGTCGTCATCCAGGAGTCTTCGCTTTTGATGCTTCGGGGGGAAGCACTTGTCAATATTTAGAGTGTGGCTTACCACATTCGAATTTATCCCTACCATGTCTGAATGTGACCATGCGAAAACATCCTGGTTCTTTTTCAAAAAGCAAATTAATTGCTATTTCGTTTTTTCTGGAAGGTTTTTCCCTACCTTCACTGTCTTCGGGGGATCTACTTCTTCGAGCTTGACCATTTTGAGCTCTTCTAATGGCTCGAGGTCAGCTCTTTCCTCTATTCTCAGATCAATTTCTTCGTCCATCTCGAAGAATGTCCCATCCTTATTCTGAATTATGATAAGTGTTCGTGCACTTGTTTGTTTTTTTTTCCTCTGATGGAAATGCTATAGCATTCCCTTCCTACAAGCTGGTCTCCTTTCAGTGTCCCGATGCCACTAGAAGTCGGGAACTTGATGGCCAAGTGCCTCACAGATGAAACTGCCCCCAGCCCTACTAGGGTGGGTCTCCTGAGCAGTACGTTGTAGGCCGATGGTAGATCCACTATTACGAATTCCATCATCTTGGTTGTCGAGATCGGGAAGTCTCCCAAGGTTACAGGGAGTTCGATGGATCCCACATAGGCAATCCCTTCTCCTGAAAAGTCGTACAATGTCGTTGCATAGGCCTTTAGGTCACAAAGCGTGAGTCCCATCTTTTTTAAGGTGAACTTATAGAGGATACTCACTGAGCTCCCGTTATCAACCAAGACTCGGTGAACCCTCTTGTTCGCGAGCTGAAGGGTGATGACCAGTGGGTCATTGTGAGGAAACTGCACATGAGACGCATCGTCCTCAGTAAAAGTGATAGGTTGAGATTCAACCCTCTGCTGTTTTGGAGCTTTGGGGTCGAGTTCGTAAGGGGACCCGTCACCAGTTTTCAGCTCATTCACGTATTGTTTCTGGGCATTCCTGCCCAATCCTGCAATATGAGGTCCCCCTGAGAAGGTTACCATATCTTCTCCATCAATCGGAGGGGGTCGCTCGTCCTCCTTTGTTTGGGAGTTACTATTTTGGGCAGGCGGTGCTGCAGCTGCCCTCTGGCTGGTAGAAGCCTGATTTGGGTTTTGGTTCCTTACATATTGCCTGAAATACCCTCTCGAGATCAGGCCTTCAATCTCGTCCTTTAGTTTCCTGCATTCATCGGTTGTATGTCCGATATCTCTATGGAATCTGCAGTATTTTCTGGAGTCTCTCTTCGCTTTGTGGTTCCTCATGGGTTCCAGATTCCTGAAAGGGACCTGGTTTTCATTAGCTAGGTAGATATTATCCCGAGACTCATTGAGCTCGGTATACACTTTGTACACGGAGAAATATCTTTCCCCTTTCTTCTTCTTTCTTTTGGAAGGGTTGTCCACAGGGGGTTTTGAGGCCGTATGATCTGTCGAGGTCGAGGCAGAGTTTACGTTTGTTGTTGTAGTTATGGGCTGAGAGGCCATATTCAATGCTGACCTCGCCTCTTCTACATTAACAAACCTCTGAGCTTGTCAATTGAACTCGATTAAGGACCTCACGGGTTTCCTCTGCATATCTTCCCAGAGAGGGCTTCCAGACATCACTCCAACTCGGACAACCATTAAATGGCCGCTGTCCTCTACGTCACGAGCTCGGGCGACTTCCAAACTAAACCTTGTAAGGTAACTTTTCAATGTTTCATTCGGCTGCTGTCGGACATTGGTCAAGGAAGACGCCTCGGGCCTTATTCCGACCATGGCTTTGAATTGCTTCTTGAAATCTCTAGACAATTGATTCCAAGAAGCAATCGAATGCCTCTTATATTTTTCAAACCAATTTTTTGCTGGTCCTGTGAGCGAGGTTGGAAACAACATGCATCTGAGCTCGTAGCCCACATTACTCGCTTTCATAATTGTATTGAATGTACTCAAATGACGGTATGGATCAGAATTCCCATCAAATGGTGGGACATGAGGAATTCGGAATCCCTGAGGAAATGGGGTGTTGGAAATATGGGGGGCAAAGGGCTCGAGTTCTTCTTCGAACTCTTTGTCCTGATCCTGACCCCATTCATTTTGTAAGAGCCTGAACACTCTTTCTAGTTGTTCAATCCTTTCTTGGACTGGATCCACGAGGGGTCTGACTTGAAACTGGTTATCGTTGATCACAATCCTAGCTTTGCGCCTCCGCATAGGATTCTTGCATCCATTGAGGTGATCCCTCAGATCTGGGTTCGAGGGGTTATCATTACCCCGATTATGGTTTAGGTGTTCTCGTAAATCTGGGTGATTTCAATTCCCAGTATTTTTGCATCCCTGGTCATACATACTGACCGATCTAGTGTCTCCCGAGCCTTCACTGACATGGCTCGTCGCGTGGTTGTTTCGAGATGGGTTCCTTTCTAGTTGCCTCGTCCCATTAGTATGAGACCGAGACATATGGCTTCTCGTGGGTTGGGTACCTCTATGCTCCTTAGCAGTCTCCCCATTCCCATGTTTTTGCCCAGCTCGCCTTTCCCTATCACCCCGAGTCGGTTGTGTGTTTCTCCGCGTTGGTGAAGGATACCTTATTGACGATGGTGGGTGTCTTATGGGTGATGGTGGCTGCCATTCATTACGGGGCCTAGAAGGTCCCGAGTTTGCCTGAGCTGGTTCAGGAACGTTCTGTGTGTTACCAGGATTTTGGGTCCGAGCCTCCATGGGGGCTCGGTTATTCCCTATCTCGGCCGGTACCTCTGCAGTTGAGTTGGCAGGAGCTCCAGCCCGGGTACTTCTCCGGGGCCTTAAGGGAGCAAGCTGTTCTGCAGGTGGCGGAGGTTGCTCCGTTCTTCGGGTGGCAGCATTTTTGCGAGGTTGCCCACGAGGCCTGCGTGGTGGAACATGAACATCTCATGGAGGCGGAGCTTGGGCCTCGGCAGCCAATCTGGCCAGCTCCTCATTACATTTCTTGGCTTCTGCCAATTGCTTTCGCTATTGATGATTTTCGAGCTCCACTATTGGGACATATCGTTATGGATTATAGTACATGTCCTTGTCGTCCCTGGGGACCGGTGGTGTCGTTGGTCCTCGAGAGTCAGAGGACCCGCTCCTCTCATCAGGGTCCGAATTCATCATGGGCTGCTTTCCAGCACGTCGGGGGAAGTCAGCTTCATCTAAAATTTCCTCCTCAGGAACTTTGGGATCATTTGCAGCCATAGCTGATCCAGGGAGGCTTTTTTGACTAGACTCACACACGTACTGCTTAATGCTCTCAATGAAAGCACCAAATTGTTGACGCCGTTTTTCATCAACTTAAATTGTAGAGCAATTAAACAATTAAACAATGGAGCGAATGAATGATGAAGAGAAACAGGAGAATTTTTACGTGGTTCAGCAGTTAATTCTGCCTAGTCCACGAGTCTATGTTATTAAGACTTAGAGTTTTCTGGAAATTCTTCAGAGATGAATTACCCAGAACTTTCTCTCCAGAAATCAGAAATCGATCTTTTACAAGTGGTCATTCCTCCTCTATTTATAGGGAAGGTTACAGAGTTCATTCCCACATATTTCGGGAAGATATTTTGTATATCAATTCAAATAATGACATTAAATGCAATATCTTCTATATACATGGAAACATCCCATAAAAATCGGGAGCAGGTAACAGACTAAATTGTATCCCTTAAATATTGGGATTACACAACAATAAATATGCTCACACGTAATGGGCTATCCCAGGTGACTCATCAGGTCTTCGAGATCAGCAATTGGCATTATGATTGCCAAGACTTAGGGAACTATTACGAACTTGCCACCCAACTTCAGGCGTTGCTCGGGATAGGTAGGTACTGTTGAAGCTGTCACACCCGAGCTTGCACTTCCCAAGTTTGGACTGTCTTATCTGAAGACAATTAGTAAAAGATATATCCCAGTGTCGTGCCATTTCGAACTCAGAAATATCCCGAGGTTACACATCTTCGAGGTCGTTGTTTTACTTTAGAGATTTTACGGCTGGACCATATAATGTTTTCATACATTTCAAGCTCACACCTGACGAGCCCAGTTTTCGGGGTCATAACCTCTTGTCTCGAAATCTGGGTGTAACACGCGCTTTGCGCAGTCTTTTGTAATTATTAAAAAATATACATATTTTAAAATATTTTTTGGGAGATTGTAGGGTAGGAATTCATTTTCACCATACTCGTACAACATGCTCTTTATATGGACACGTGAGGGCGTCTTGACTATAGTTTTTTTTCATGATGGTGTTCATTGTATAACAAACCTCTTGTAGGTTTTTGAAAAATTTTGAAAAATTAAAGTGCCGAAAACAAAGTTCAAAAAGCTTATTGTACGTGTGGTTTTTTTTATTATCATTATTATACGTTTTGTATGATTTTTAAAAAAAATAAAAAGTCTAAATTATGTATAAGAAAATTTATGTTTTGTGTAAGACTTATTTTGGCCAATTACCCGTTTGAACCCTTTATTTTAAAAAATTAACTTTTAGACCTCGTGTTTTGTCAAAAGATTAAATATAGGAATTGATAGATCAATTATTTGAACATTGTATTTTGCCTGATTACCCGTTTTGACCCTTTATTTTTTAAAATTATCCTTTGGACCATGTATTTATTCAAAAGGTTCAAAATTCTTTTTAAAAATTAAATTATATATAATTTATGTTTTTTGTAAGGGTTCACACTATTTTGAACCTTGTATTTTAGGTGATTACCCGTTGAGACCTTTATTTTTAAACATTAACTTGTGGACCTCAAGTTTTGTCAAAAGGATAAAAATAGGAATAAATAGATCGATTATTTGAACACTATATTTTGGTCGATTACTCGTTTTGACTCTTTATTTTTAAAAGAGTAAATGGCGGTGAAAATATCCAATGTTTTCAAAATGTTGTACTTTTATACACAATATTTTTTTTAAGCGGTAAATATACTCAATGCCTTCAAAATGTTACATTTTTATACCCAAACTTTTTTTTTGCGGTAAATATACTTAATGTTTTTAAAATGTTGCACTTTTATATCTATTTTTTAAAATTATTTTGAGAAATAATAAGAAAGTGAAGGAAAAATATAGGATTTTATTTATTTTTAAAATTTTAAATTATTTTAACTTTCAAAATAATAAAAAAATTAAGATTAGTAAAATTAATCAAAATTATTAAAACTTATATTTTGTCTTTATTTTTTAAAAAAAAACTTATATTTTAAATTGATGAAAAATATAAGTTTTTAATTATTTTAAATCATTTTTTAAAATTTTAATAAAATATTTATTAATGTTTAATTTATAATAGTTATTTTGAGAAAGAATAAGAAAAAGAAAATAATTTAAAATTTTAAAAATAATTAAAATCCTATATTTTTCATTCACTTTCTTATTATTTATCAAAATAATTAAAAATAGGTATAAAAGTGTAATATTTTAAAAACATTGAGTATATTTACTGCCAAAAAAGAATTTTGGCTATTAAAGTGCAACATTTTGAAGACATTGAGTATATTTACCGCAAAAAAATGATTGGGTATAAAAGTGCAATATTTTGAGAATATTGGGTATTTTGGCCGTCATTTACTCTTTTTAAAAATTAACCTTTGGACCATGTATTTATTCAAAGTGTTACAAATTCTTTATAAAAAATAAATTATATAAATATATATATATAATTATCCATATAATTTATGTTTTCTATAAGGGTTTACACCATTTTGAACTTTGTATTTTAGCCAATTACCTGTTTGGACCATTTATTTTTTAAAATTAACTTGTGGACCTTGTGTTTTGTCAAAATGTTGATTACCCGTTTGGATCATTTATTGTTTTCTTAGAGGAGTGCTAAGGAAACTCTCTATTGCACTCTCTTTCATCCATGCATGACATGTGGATATTATTCAATTTTTTATATTTTAATATTTTTTCAAATCATTAGTAGAATCCACGCGACATTCATTAATTTAAGAGAGTACAAAAAAGAGTGTAATATAGAACGTATTTAGCATTGTGTTACACCCAAATTTCGAGAATAGAAATTATGGTCTCGAAAGACAGGCTCATAAAGTGTAAGCTTGAAATAAGCAAATTCATCATGTGATCAGCATTAATGAGAATTGAGTTTGACAGTATCGCTCAATATTAAAACGACGACGTCGGAATTGGCGAGCTCGGAACCACGTGATCCCGAGGGTGTTTCGAGGTTACAAGTTAAGCTCGAAGCTACAATGACAAGGGTTCAACACTTATCTAATTTTCCTAGTCTATTTTTATTAGTATCCATCGAGAAGGTTCAGGCTTGAGCATTGCGAACTTGGAGAAGACGATCTCGATAAAGTCACTTGTTAAGACCGTGACAAGCCAAGGTAGCGAGCTCGTGATGGTTTGTCGATCTTGAAGATATGTAAGTTAAATGTTCGAGATTGATAATCTAGTGTGAATACGATTACTATTTGAAAATCCATATATCTAGGGATTTGTTGTAATATGTTAATAAATCCCGGATATCAGGGGATATTGTATATTTATATGCTTTTAATTGTATTTATTTGAAATTTGAATCATAACTTCCCGAAATGTGAGGGGAGATATTCTGTAAACCAGTCTATAAATAGACTAGAGAAATTCATTTGTAAGAGAAAAATGGAAATCGGGAATGGGAATACTCTGCTGAATTGCTTTTTAAAAGCTTTGAGAGAATTCCATTGTTGAATAACATCAACTCGTGGACTAGGCAAATTTTAACTGCTGAACCACGTAAAAAATCATGTGTTTCTTATTTATTTTTCTGATTTTGTGTTTAGTGCTCTTCAATTCTAAGTTGACGAAAAACAGCGTCAACAGTTTGGTGCTTTCATTGAGAGCCATTAAACAAGACGTTAGCCTGTTTAATTAGAAAACCTCCCGAGTCATCAATGGTCGCGGCAAACAATCCCAACACTGGTGGGCGACCATCGTCCCAAATACCAGAGGAGCAAACTCCTCGTACTGAAGACTATCCACGACGACTTGGAAAGTAGCCCATGACTGACCCAGGCCCTGAAGAGAGGAGTTATGCATCTGATTCTCAAGGGCCACCTGCTCCCAGGCCTAAGGAGGATTTGTACTACAATCTTGAAAGATATGTTCCTATTGTGGAACTTGAAAATCGCCAACCACACAAACAATTGGAAGAGGAGACAAAGTGCAATGAGGAATTAGCCAGGCAGGTTGCTGTAACCCAGGCACCTCCCTGGAGACCTAGAGGACGTCCCCGTGAGCACAGCCTCTAGGAGGGCGGAACAAGAAACTCAGCAAGATCAACCAAGGCCCTGGAGAAACACACGGCCTGAGGCCACTGACAACCCAACTGCAGAGTTTTCAGCAGGGACGGGTAATAACCGAGCTCCTCCAGTAGCTCGGAACCCGAATCCCGAGTCTGCAAGAAACAACCCGGAACCTGTCCGGGCAAGCTCTGGGCCATCTAGGCCCAACAATGGGAGACATCCGTCATCGCCCATAAGGCATCCACTGTCACCAATAAGGCAACCCTCACCAGTCCGAGAGGTCCCACGACCTGCACCACAGAGACCGTCTCACAGTGCCAGTTGGGATGGAAACTGACAGGCCAGGCCTGGACAAGGAAATGAAAGGGAGGCTACCCGAGGGCACAGAGCTCCTTAACCTTCGAGGAGCCAAATTTCAAGGTCACAATCTACTGGGGTAAGGAGACCAGCAGGGGATCCACCTCGTAATCATCGAGCCTCACAACCAGAAAGGGTTGCAAGCTTCGCAAGCAGAAGCTCGGATTACACTCGGTCCATGAGCATTTATAATACTGAGCCTAGACATACAGGAAATCAGGGGAATCATCCTGATTTGCGGTATCACCTGAACCATAACCAGGAATGAGATAATTCCCTGAACCCTGATTTGCGAGACCATCTGAACGGTCGTAAACAATCGGCATATAACCCTATGCCGAGACAAGGGACTGGGATTGTTATTAATGATTACCAGCTCCCTCAAGCTCAAGATCAGGCTTGACCCCCAGTGGATCTGGTCGAGGAAAGGATTGATCAGTTGGAAAGGGCATTCAGGCTCCTGCAAGATGAGTGGAGCAGAGATAAAGTTGAAGAGTCCAATGGGGAGATCGAGCCTTTTGCCCTGCACATTTCTAACACCCCATTTCCACAAGGATTCAGAATACCTCACGTAGCACCATTCGATGGAAACTTAGACCCATACAGTCATTTAAGCACCTTTAATAACATCATACGAGCCAAAAATATTGGCTACGAGCTCAGATGTATGCTGTTTCCAGCTACTCTTACGGGACCAACAAAAAACTGGTTTGAAAAGTTTCGAAGACATTCAATCTCGTCTTGGGATCAATTAGCAAGAGAATTTAAAAAGCAATTCAAGGCTATGGTTGGTGTTAGGCTCAAAGCCTCAGCCCTGACCAATGTCAGACAACAACAAGAGGAGTCACTGAAGAGTTACCTTACGAGGTTTAACATAGAAAGTGCTCGAGCCTGAAATGTCGATGATAGTGGCCACTTGATGGTCGTTAGAGCTTGTATTTTACCAGGGAGTCCCCTTTGGGAAGATTTACAAAGAAAACCCATTAGGTCACTAACCGAGTTCAATCGGAGGGCCCAAAGGTTTGTCAATGTAGAAGAGGCGAGGTTAGCATTAAACCTGACCTCTAAGCCCACAACTACAATGAAAAACTTTAACTCTACCTTGACCTCGGCGACCCTATCAACTTCGAAACCCTCTGGGGATAACCCTTCTAAAAGAAAGAAGAACGGAGGGAATAACCCCGAAGCTGATGGAGGGAAAAGGAAGAAGGGAGATAAATACTTCTCCGTTTACACAGAGTATTCCGAGCTCAACGAGACTCGGGAAAACATATTTCTAGCCAATGAAAATCAGGTCTTGTTCAGATGACCTGACCCCATGCAGAATCAGAAGGCGAAAAGGGATTCAAATAAATATTGTAGATTCCACAGAGACATCGGACACACAATCGATGAATGTTGACAACTGAAGGACGAGATCGAAGGCTTATTCTCGAGAGGATATCTCGGACAGTATGTTAGAAACCAAAATTCCAACCAAGGCTCAACAAGTTAGAGGGAAGCATTTTCACAACTTGCCCAACACAATAACTCCAGAGTTCGGGAGGATGAGCGACCCCCTCTGATTGATGGAGAGGATGTAGTAACCATCTTGGGGGGACCTCATATTGCAGGTTTAGGCAGCAATGCCCAAAAGAGATATGTTAACGAGCTCAAGACTGGAGGCGGTTCCCCATACGAGCCCGAACCACGAGCTCCAAAGCAGCAGAGGGTTGAGACTCAGCCCATCACATTTACCAAAAGAGGACGCGTCACACGTCCAAATTCCCCACAACAACCCCTGGTCATTACTCTCCAGCTCGCGAACAGGAGGGTACGCCGAGTCTTGATTGATAATGGGAGCTCGGTGAATATCCTTTACAAGGCCACTCTAGAAAAGACGGGACTCATGCTTCACGATTTGAAAGCATGTGCAATGACGTTGTACGGTTTTCAGGAGAAGGGATTGCCTGTACGGGGTCCATTGAACTCCCTGTGACCTTGCGAGACTATCCAGTCTCAGTAACCAAGATGATAGAGTTCGTGGTAGTGGACACCCCATTTTCCTACAACATATTGCTCGGAAGACCCACCCTGATTGGGCTAAGGGCAGTATCGTCTGTCAGGCACCTGGCCATGAAGTTCCCGACTTCTAGTGGCATCGGGACGTTGAAGGGAGACCAACTTGCAGGAAGGGAGTGCTACATCATTTCCATGAGAGGAAAGAATCAAACAAGTGCGCAAACACTTGTAATTGTTCAGGAGACGAATGGACCCGTCTTCAAGATAGATGAGGAGATCGACCCCAGAGTAGAAGAGAGGGTCGATCTCGAACCTCTGGAAGAGCTCGAGGAAGTGACGCTCGAGGAAATGGATGCCATAAATGTGGTAAAAGTGGGTAAGAATCTTTCTGAAAAGGCAAGATAGCAATTAATTTGCTTCTTGAAAGAGAACCAGGACATGTTCGTATGGTCACACTCGGACATGGTAGGAATCAGTCCAAATGTCATAAGCCATGCACTAAACATTGACAAGAGCTTCCCCCCGAAGCAGCAAAAACGAAGGCTCCTGGATGATGACATAAAGAAGGCCCTCAAAGAAGAAGTCGATAGGTTAAAAGCAAATTGATTCATACGAGATTCCTTTTATCCGGATTGGATCGCCAATCCAATGTTGGTCCCAAAGCCCAACGGCAAATGGCAAACTTGTATCGACTACTCAGATCTTAACAAGGCGTGCCCTAAAGGCTGTTTCCCCTTACCTCGGATAGATCAGCTTGTAGATGTCACTATGGGTCACGACTTCATGTCATTCATGGACGCTTATTCTGGATATAACTAGATTGTCATGCATACGCTGGACCAAGAACATACGAGCTTCGTAACCGATAAAAGGTTGTTGTAGCATCCCAAATCTGCTAATAAGACTTAGGGCCTTGATTAGCGTGCCTGGAGGGCAATAATTGATTTAATTATGTTAATATGTGAATTTGATGAGTATGTGAGTAGAAATGCATGTTTATGTGAATTAAATATGCATGTGGGCCCCATTTGGCTATTAGGGGCATTTTTGTAATTTTTAGTCCGTTGAGGGCATAAATGAAATATTTGTGTATATTGTGATTGATATCATGAGTGAGTGGTGATATATTTGTGATGCACAATCTGAGACGGTCCTAGGGAGCAGTTTAGCTAGAAAGTCACAACGGGGTCAAATACCCGGCTCGAGAGAAGCCTAGGGGTATTTTGGGAATGTTATATGTGTTCAGAATTTATTGAGTAATGGGTATTAGTTTAGTAATGAATTGGACATGTTGGG
The DNA here is from genome assembly GCF_963169125.1 of Humulus lupulus. Taxonomy (NCBI): domain Eukaryota; kingdom Viridiplantae; phylum Streptophyta; class Magnoliopsida; order Rosales; family Cannabaceae; genus Humulus; species Humulus lupulus. The sequence continues at coordinate 127,921,229 of NC_084801.1, forward strand.
ATTAAACGGGGATTTATAGGAACACTGGGGAATTAGCGGGATTAGGCAAATGACGGAAATGCCCTTGGTGGCATTAAAGGGTTGAGGATAGGTTTAGGGGTGTTTTGGGTATTTTGGGACTTAAGCAGCTGGGATTACCCTTAGCCTTTAGCATATTATGGAGTGAAGAAAAGGACAAAAACAAAAGAGAATTCCCCAGCTCTCTTTCTCTTTCTATCTCTCGGTTTTCTCCCTCCCCCATGGTGTTGAGAATTTTGATGAAACCTTGAAGAATTGGGTTGGTGAATTGGAGGATTGGGAAGCTTAAAGCTCAGGGAATCAGTTCAGGAATTGATTTAAGTGTAGATGTTTTCAACAAGGATTGGGTTAGAGGATTGTGCTTGGGATTGTGGTGCTCAAGAAGCTTGGAACACAGGTAAGAAAAATGTTGTACCCGTAGAGCAAGGCGTAGCCCTATTGATTGTATTGCAGGGCATGGCCCTATGTGATTGAATTACAAGGCATAGCCCTATTGTTTATGTTTAGTATATGTTTAAATATTTGTTGATATTATGCTATGTATTGCATATTTGTGAATGAACGGCGAAGGCCGGGAACGGCAGGAAGCCGAGTATAGCAAGAGGCAAGGAACGACGTCGAGCACGTGGAGTGCAAAGCTGAGTACGGCAAGGGGCCAGGACGACATTGAGCACACGAAGTGCGAGCCATTAGGGTGAGACCCTCTTAGGATGCTGGAGTCATCCTCATGGTGAAGACCGCAAACCCAGGGCCTGGTAAAGCGTCTAGGACGGCATGGCCGCTATGTGTTTAACCTATTGGTTGTTTTGTTATATGCTTATTGATAGATATGCATATGTTAATTGTTTTGTGTTGAGTTTTCTTGCTAAGCTTCGGCTCACGGGTGCTCTATGGTGCAGGTAAGGGCAAGGGCAAGGTCGACCAACCATGAGTATGGAGAGCGTGGAGCGACGGGTACATGTTCGACCTACCTAGCTGCCACGGCCAGGGGTATTTTTGGGAAATGTAATGTATAGACTTGAATTTGTCACCTGGTCAACCCTAAATGTATTTTGAGTTGTAAATATTTTCTAAATATTATTTTGGGATCCCAAATGTTTAACTTTTAGTGTTTTCAATGAATAACTACATTTTTATATTTAAAGCCCTGAAACGACCTTCAACACAGTTTAGCTATACTTTTAATCTAAAACCTTGATTAACAAGTTAATGGCATGTTTTTAAACTCACTTAATAACGACTCTAAGGAAGTAGGGCGTTACAGTTGTATTGCTACAATGTTATGCCTTTCGGGCTGAAAAATGTTGGAGCCACATACCAAAGGCTGGTGAATAGGATGTTTGCTGAACAGATAGGAAATAACATGGAAGTTTATGTGGATGATATGTTAGTCAAATCTAAACATAACGATAACCATGTGGATGATCTCGCGAAGTGTTTTACTGTACTTCAGAAATACAACACGAAACTTAACCCACAAAAGTGCTCATTTGGAGTGTCTTCGGGAAAGTTCCTTGGATTTATAGTAAATGCACGAGGATAGAGGTTAATCCAGACAAGATTAAGGCATTAATAGATATGCCCTCACCTTGAAAACATAAGGATGTCCAGAGCTTAACTAGACGAATGGCAGCCTTAAGTAGGTTTATCTCGAAATCTACGAACCGATGCCTTCCATTCTTCAATCTTTTAAGAGGGGGCAAAAAATTCGAGTGGTCGGAAGAGTGCAAGCTCGCATTTCAAAACCTTAAGAAACACCTCTCTGAACCACCAATATTGTCCAAACCTATCGCAAGAGAGATTTTGTATATATACCTCGCTACAACCGAGCAAGCAATTAGTGCAGTACTAGTGCGGGAAGAGAAGAAAGTACAAAAACATGTATATTACATTAGCAAAAGATTACTGGAGTCAGAATCGAGATACCCATTAATGGAAAACTGGCTCTGAGCATGATACATGCATCTCGAAAGCTCCGACCCTACTTCCAAGCACATCCTATTCACGTGCTGACTGGCCAGCCACTGCGACAAGTTTTGTTCAGGCCAGAAGTGTCCGGAAGATTGTTAAAGTGGGCTGTTGAACTCGGGCAATTTGAAATCACATATCACCCAAGAACAACCATCAAAGGACAGGCTGTGGCAGATTTCATTGTCGAGTGTACTGGGATCTCAAATGACGAAGTTATAACCCCAACCCAAGAGCTGTGGAAACTTTATGTAGATGGATCTTGTAACGAAAATGGATCGGGGGCAGGTATCATATTAATTACCCCAGTAGGAAATCGATTCCACTCAGCTTTAAGGTTCAACTTCGAAGCATCAAACAACGAGGCTGAATACGAGGCATTACTAGCAGGACTTCAAATAGCCAGAGAGCTCAAAGCAAAGGCTATACATTGCTATAGTGACTCACAACTAGTGATTAATCAATTCTTGTGTGAATATCAGGCTCGTGGCATAAAAATGGGCGCATACTAAGAGAAAGCAAAAACTGCACTCGGATAGTTTGAATTCTATGCTGTAGAGCAGGTCCCTCGAGAACAAAATTCAAATGTAGACGCATTGGCCAGGCTCGCCACAACTAACGAGGCCGATACATTGAATGTGGTCCCAGTGAAGTTTCTTTCGACCCTGAGTATTAGCGAGCCTGGTGAAGAAGACGTATGCATGATTGACTCGCAACCAACCTGGATGACCCCAATAGTTGACTACCTCGAAACCGGAAGTCTCCCAGCAGTCTGGAACAAGGCTAGAAAGCTGATGTATCAGATCCCAAGATACATTATTATGGAAGGAAGGTTGTATAGAAGAGGGTACTCTTTGCCATTACTCCGATGTGTCACTCCACTCGAGGAAAAGAAAATTTTGGAAGAAATCCATGAAGGATTTTATGGAGACCACACTATGGGGCATAGTCTATCCAAAAAGGTGATACGAGAGGGGTATTTTTGGCCCACAGTCAAGGCAAGCTCGTTCGAATATGTCGAATGATGTGATAAATGTCAACGGTTTGCCTCAGTTCAACAAGCTCCACCTACCGAACTCACCATGATGAGTTCCCCATTTCCATTCGCAGTATGGGGAATTGACCTCATAGGTTCATTGCCAACTGGAAAGGGTGGAGTACAGTACAATGTGGTTGCAGTTGACTATTCACAAAATGGACCGAAGCTGAACCATTGGCCACTATTACCTCGAAAAAATTCTTAGACTTTGTTGTAAAAAATATCGTCTATCGATATGGGATGCCCAAAAAAATAGTATCAGACAATGGAACCCAGTTCGACAGTGATCATTTTACCCATTTCTGTGAGAAAAATGGGATAATAAAAAGTTTCTCATCCGTGGCCCATCTCCAGTCAAATGGCCAGGTCGAAGCGGTCAATAAAACCTTAAAGAGCTCCATAAATAAAATGTTGGAGGAGGCAAAGGGGAAGTGGCCCAAAGAGTTGCCTCAAGTCTTGTGGGCTTATAGAATCACAGCACGGACTTCAACGAGACATGCTCCCTTCTCCCTAGCTTATGGATGCGAGGCCATGTTGCCTATTGAGGTCAAAATCCCTAAAACATAGAGCCATGCATACAATCAGGCCTTAAACCAATCCCAGCTTGAAGAAAGTCTAGACCTTATTGAAGAAAGACGAGATGAAGCGCAATTGAAAAATGTTGCATACCAGCAATGAGCTACTAGATACTTCAACAAGAGGGTTTGAGATAGAAAATTCAGATTGGGAGACCTGGTGCTAAGGCGTGTATTTTTAGCTACACGAGACCCGTCCGTCGGGGTACTTGGACCTAATTGGGAAGGACCTTACCAGATCGAGTCTATCATTCGACCTGGAGTGTACAAACTGGCAAGGTTGAACGGAGAGTTGGTTCCACGAGCTTGGAATGACGAACATCTACAACCTTATTATCAATAATGTAGGAATGATGTTTTCATTGTAACCAAGCATGTTCATTTTTCTGCTTTTTATCAATCACATTTCTCAGTTTTGTTCAAAAGTTGTATTCTTTTTTCATGTTATATTTTTTGCAAACCCTCTTAATTTAATAACCTATGATCACACTCATAGGATATTAAGGGGGGCATAAGTGGTATATGAGTCATACCATAGGTTTGAAAAAATAAATAACATAAAATAAAATGTCTGGATCATTAACCCGACATGAAAGTGTATAAGTGTACACACGAGCTAAAAATGTCTGGATCATTAACCCGACATAAAGTTTATAAGTGTACACACGAGCTAAAACTGTCTGGACTTAACCTGACTTTAAAATTTATAAGTGTGATTTCCTATAAACTAAACATGAGCTAAATTAGTTTGGAAAAAACCAACCTAATTGACAATAAAAAAGTTGGAATTTAAGATAAACCAACTGCGAACTAAGTCGATTCCAAGGCTGGAAAGTTTTGCAAATAAGTCTCGACTTTGTAACCTCGAAGATATAATCGAGGATGAGAAAAAGGGACTAGGAAAGCAAGATATAACTAAAATACTAAAATTACATGCCAATTAAGTACTTTCAAGTACATGGTGAAAAGTAAGGTTCGACCTTGACAGTAACGAAGTTGAACATGGATACTTTGAATAAATTGTGCATGAATGCATTGAAATTCGAGCTTAAATCCAATAGATGTATTTGTACAAATAAACATATATAAAAGCAAGTCTTTAATATAACATGCTTGAAATATTTCGACCCAGAAATGTAGCATAATATTAAGGCAAAAAGCTAAAAATAAAGTCAAATGCATAAAAGATTTTCGAGCCAGAAAATTGTATGCATAAAGATTAAAGTTACTATTTAATAAAAATAGCTCTAAATCAAGCTATATATTGTCTTCACCCCAAGGGCACATATATAAAAAGTATATATATAGAAAGATATTTAAAAAAGTTTAATGGAATGCAGCCCATGATCTCGCCTTCACGAAGTAGACGCTTCCCCACTAGCAGTGCTGGGTGCCTCCGCTGTCTCCTCAGCCTTGAGCTTGGCCTCCTCTTCCTCAAGACGAGCTTGTCATTTGTCAACAAATCCGGCCTCTAAGTTAGCCAAGAAGCTGGTATCGAGGTTAGGATTGTTCACCTAGATCCGATACATCGCCATGTCTACAACGTGATCTTTCTTGGTCTTGAACTCCTCAAGAAGACGGACTTTCTCACCTTCGATTATCTCGAAGTTCACCTTCTTTTCCTCCTCCAACTTGACGTTTAACTCTTAAAGTTCCTTAATCTTGGAGTCTTTCTCCTTGATCTCATAATTTTTGGCTTTGACTTCTTTCAAGGTCACTGCCATCGTTAACTTAAGGTCAGACACTTTCTGGGCAGTCTCCAAGGAAGCCTCCAGCTTCAGTTCAAGTTCGGACACCTTGAGAATGGCTGCCTCCCCTACCGCCACCTCCAACTTCGTTGCTTTGAGCTCGTCCACAAGCTTCAGCTGGAGGTCCTTAGCTTCTTGAGCGTGTGCCCTGTTCGTTGCCACCTCATTGTTCAACTTAAAGTTGTGTTGAACAAATGTAGCGAATGCCTATACACAAAAATGAATACAAGTTATTAAGCATGCGATGTAAGTCAATATGACAAAGTCACAGTACAAAAGACTTACCAAAGATAGAAGCTCGCCACCCTTGTCGGAGATGGTTTTGGTATCGTGCCAGGAGGTGAGGAACTCCCATTGAGGGGCGCCGAGGTTGCTGAGACTTTGGCCAACGTGGGACAGGACATCTGAGCCTAGATTGACTCCGTGCGACCTAGCTGCATTATCAAGCACATACTCTGGGACATGAGTTGAGATCGACCAAAGTCGTTCCCGTGTGGGGGCTTGTCTCTTTTGGGCATCAGGAGTTTGTTGGGTGACTCAGGCCGAAGGAGGATGCTGGGGGTTTGTGGGCACCACTGACTAAATTTTAGCAGTTATCCTAATCTCGGGATTAGGGTCAGCAGCCTGGCTCGAGCCTGAACAACCGAGGTTGGAGGGACTGCCTTAGATCTCTTGGGAATTTTGGAGGGACACCCCCCTCTTTGAGACGCCTTTTGGCGTTTGCTTGCCTTGGCCACCGAGGGATGGTTGAGCACGTTGTCGAGATCAGAGTCCATGTCATTTGCAAAAAACATAAGTCACACTTTAGTGATCGAGCTAAGATTATTAAAAGAAGCAAGACCAAGGATAAAAGAAACCTAATTGGTACACTTGACCGAGCTTGAGCTCGGCGACCAAGAAATTCCCCTATCTTCTGAGGACGCTAGGGGAGTCCCATCTCTATATGTAGGAGATAGCCTTGAAAGGACTCTATACATGTTGGTTTCGTACTGAATGACAACCCCATCCCAGACCCCGTTCAAACTATACATGGTTTGATACTGACCTAACTAGATATCAAACCTACGCACTCTATAATCTACCCATGACCACACATAAAAATTATCCCTAGGATCCGGAAAGAGGATCAGTACATCGGGTTTGTGCTTAAGCATAGAAGGAGACCACATAGAGGAGCTGAGCACAACTTTACCTCCATCACTCGAGCTTGGTGAGGCTTCGTCTTGGGCTTCGTTGCCTGAGGAAGGCCAATCGTGTCGGCGAGCCACTGGGGCGTGAGCCTGTAAGCGCGAAGACCTCCACCTGGGGGGGAGTCTGTCACTGGGAAGCGGCACGTGGTCCCACCTCAAGTACTTTTGGTAAACCAAGTCATTCGTAGACTGGCCTTCCTCTAAGAGGCCGCAGGCTCGGAGCCGGTCTTCGTGGAGAAGGTAGGACATGGAACTCCGACCATAGGGAAGTTGGAGCAAGGCTGCCCTATGCTCCACCATCATTTCTGATGGGGTGGGGCAGTAGTAATTGGCTGCAGGAACAACTAAGTATCAATATTTCGAGCCTAACTATTTAATACAAAAATGCAGGGGATAAGTGTTATAAGGCACTTACGGATACGTTGAAAAAAGTAAAATTTGGAAGGGGCGAGATCGTTCGTCTAGAAGAAGGTGAGCTTGAAATTTGGGGGATGATTTGTGTAACATCCCAAATTTCCTAATGTGGCTTAGTTCTTGAATTAGGGGGCCGGGAGGCACTAATTGAGTTATTATGTAAATTATATAATAATATAATTATGTTTGCATGTTAGAGATATTAAATATGTGCATGTGGGTCCGTTTCTTATAAGAAGGGTATTTTAGTAATTTGACTCGTTCGCGGAATAAATGCAAATATGTGTTTGTGTGATTGAGACCACATTATTATGTGGAGATATTTGGGTTACTCGACGAGAGGCGATCCCGATGAGCAAGTTAGCGAAAAAGTCACAACGGGGTTTTAATACCCAGCTCGGGGTAAGCTTAGGGATATTTTAGTGATTTAGTACATTACCGGGAATTAGTGGGTAATGGGAAAATTTATTGGTAACCGTGTGAGAAAATTGGAAGTAGCGGGAATTATAGGATGTAAATTGTGGATAGCGGGATTTGAGGCAAGGGACAAAATTGCCCTTGTGAACATTTGAGGAATAAGCTAAGGGTAAGGGGCAATTTAGTCATTTCCACTCAAGCTTAAGACTTAGCTGGCTAGGAAATATTCAGAAAGTTTGAGAAATTAAAGGAAAAAGGAATTCAGCAGCTCCCTTTCTCTCTCCCTCGTTTTCTCTATGTGCCATGGAAGTTTGAGGATTTTTCTTGGAAAATTGAAGACTAAAGCCTAGGAATCAAGATTTTGGGCTTGGGGAAATCAGAGGTTAAGCTCAGGTGGTTCATCTCAGCTGAGGTAAGAGTTTTGAACTGAAAATTGTATGGTTAGTTATGCTGAAATATTTAGAGTTATGGTGTTCATGCATGCTTGATAATAGAGAGATTGGGTTTGGGAAGGTTGATGAGCTTTTCTATGCTAATTAGCTGGGTTTGATTGGTGAGAATGAATATATAGGTTGTGGGAATTGAATTGGAGGAGTGGGAGGAAATTGGATAAGTTTTGGCTGGGGTCGGTTGAAGAAAAACCCAAAAATTTCTGGGTTCGTGGGGCTGAGCTGCAGGTTTTTTCTGGTGAGCCGCGGCCTGCGAAGGAGAATTCTAGCCATCAGGGCTCGGAGGCAGGGGCGGGCCGCGGCGCTTCAGGGGGGCGCTGCGGCGCGCATTGGTTTCCAGGGAGGCCGAGCCTCTGGAATTAGAGGCGGGCCGCGGCTCGGGTTTTTGGGGCCGCGACCCTTAAGGGGAATTTTGTCCTTAATGGGATTTTTAAGTTGGGGGACTTAACCATTTGGATTCGGGATCGATTCTACTTCCTTGTTAAGTGGAATTCGATGTCCCGGAGGCTAAGATTTGGTTTGGAAGCTTTTATTTATCTGTTGTTGATGGAACTTCCTTATTACGATTGTGACTAGGTTTACGCTAAGGGCTTGAATCAGGGATCATACTCAAAGGGGCGTCGCTAGTAACTTGCATACAGACCGAAGGTAAGAAAACTGCACCTGTTATGTGAATGCATGATTAGAGCTTAGTCAAGGTGATGAATGTGGAGATGAATAAAGCTTTGACTTTGTTGATGGACATGATTATAATTGTGTTTGCGAATATCTGATTAGGTACACTGTAATGTGCATAATTATGATTATGCTTATAACTGCTATGTGAATTTATTATAATGCATTGTGATTGTTGATAGGTATGCCATATGAAACATGTGAATGTCTGTTATGACTGTGAAGCTTGGTTTATAAACTAGATGGTTATTAGGGTGTTAAGTGGGAATCAACTTATTAATTGAGAATATATTGGACTCTGGGAGGCTCGCCTCATAAGTTGAGAGTCCCAAGGCTTCAACTTATAAGTTGGAGGCACGTGGTGGCTTGACTTATAAGTCAAGGGCTTAAGGAACTTAGTTTATAAGCTAAGATTGGCACAATGCACGTGGAGTGCAAGCCACCATGGCTGGGCCACCCTAGGAGTGCGACATGCACTTGACTGGCTCGGATGCCAACAACTTGAAAGAAAGTGCAACTTGCACTTGTGTGACTCTATGGTCTCCAGTTTGGTTTAATGATTGCATCAGTTTCAGTTATTACCATTTGATAATCGTTTTATTCTATAAGCTGTTAAATATGTTTTCTTGCTGAGTCTTCTGGCTCACATGTGCTTTGTGGTGCAGGTAAAGGTAAAGAGAAGCTCAACCAGCCATGAGTCGGAGGGCATTAGCAGTGGTATGTACATATGCAGTCTGCTCGACCACCACGGCCGAGATGCTCAGGGGAAGTAGGGTCAAACCCAACTTTTGCCACCTAGGTCGGCTTATTGTGTAACCTGAGTATTGTAATTGACTTTTAAACTGATGTTCTTGGGTTCCCATGTAAAGAAAATGTTTTTAACTTAATGGAAATGTTTATGAGTTTACCAAAAGTTTTAATACCTAAACCTTTAGTGGCTTAATCAGATGTTTAGTCCAAATGACTTGTTTAGCAAGTCCAGCACTGGTTTTAAACACACTTGGTAATGGACCCTAATTAGCAGGGCGTTACAATTTGGCATATCTTCGAAGAGCTTTTTCTCCTTCGGGTAGCTCGATAGATAATAAAAGTCATCCCCGCCACGAGCTCGAGATGGGTTGCTTTTGAGACAAAAGAGATATAATATCTCTTGAGGCGAAGGCCCTTCCCATTTCAGCTCGTGGTATAACGACTGTAATGCCCCGAAATCCCTAATGCGGTTTAATGGCTGGATTAGTAGGCTAGGAGGGCCATAATTGTTTAATTATGCTATTAAATAATTATATGCATGTTTATGTGAATTATATTATCATATGATGTTAAATGCATGCATGTGGGTCCACATTTGATTAATAGGGCATTTTGGTAATTTGGCCCGTTGGGGCGCATATTTGTGTATTGTGGTGCATATTGTGATTTATGGATGAGATCCCATTATTATGGGGATATATTTGAGCTATTCAGCATGAGACGGTCCTATGTTGCAAATTAGCGGTTTTGTCATAACAGGGTCAATTATTGGGATATTGGATAATGTGAATGTTTATTTGATGATAAATTGGGAGTTATTGAGATCATGAGGAAATTCTGGGAGTTTTGACTATTTTGTCCCCGGGGTGTTTTTGGGACCCCGAGCATTAGGTTTTATTTGAGGTTACTTAAGCCTGAAGTAGTCTGTCAGAAAGAACCGTACGTTAAAACACCTTTCCCTCTCTTCCCGTTAGTTCTTTTTACCGTTCGTGGAAATTTCGAAGAAATCTTGAGTTCTAGGAGTCGGAATCAAGCGACGGTCGAGGCATAGCGATCCTAGGAAAGATTAGAAGCTTCTTGACCGAAGGGTTTAACGATAAAAAACACAATCAAAGGTAATCTAAGATTTAAGTTTTGAGTTCTAGAGTTTTTAAGCTCTGAACAAGATTTTGTGTATCGATGAGTTTTTGATTCGTTTGAGCCTCGGGATTTGATGATTTTGGATCATTGGGAAGTTTGGGAACTTTGATTTTTGGATTTGGAGATGCTTAGGTATGTTTTTGGAAGGTTTTAAATGGGAGAAAACAGAGTTATGGCTGGTTCCCGTGTGGGGGCCGCAGCCTTGTTCTTGGGCGCCGCGGCCAAAGCTCGAAGGTGAAGACAGTGGGGTTTTGTGTGTGCTGGGGGCCGCGACACTAAGTAGAGGGCGCCGTGGCGCTTGCTCCTAGTTTGTCTGGGGGCCGCGGCTCATGTAGGGTTTTGAGGCCAATTGGGTGTTTTGATCATGGGAACTCAATTTTAGGCCTCGGGATCATTCCTACTACCCGGTTTAGTGGGGTTCGATGTCCCGGAGGCTAGATCTTGGTTCGGGAACCTTTGTTATTCATTTTATTGATGGAATCCCATATTTGGTTATGACTAGGTGATCGCTAAAGGACTAAAAGTCAGATCGTTCTCAAGGGTCGTTCTTTTATTCATTCTCGCTCGAATCAAAGGTAAGAAAACTGCACCCTGTGTATATGACATGCGTGATTGTTGTTGAGGCATGTTGGTTATTAAATGTGGACATTTATTGCTTAGCAAATCTTGCTTATTTGTGTACGACACTGACTATTCGGAATCGACACTGGTCGCGTATTACTGACTTAAGAGTCAGAACCGACATAAGCGTCTTGAACGCAGAGCCGATAAAAGATTAGATCTAATCGATATCAGCGTTGAATGACTCTAGGAGCATTAATGCTGGACCGACCCTAAGGTCGATGAAAATTATAAGCGTTTGACTAGTCTAGGACTAGTTACTCAGAGCTAGGACCTAAGGCCTAGGTGACTATTTGTCACGTGGCTAGGGAGCGGAATCCCATAGTTGTGACTCTATGGTCATGCAGTAGATTATATTGGTGACTAGTTCATCGAACACCTATCTTGATAAGCTAGTGAAAGGATCACTTATTTGTAAAGCCCAGGTGACACTATCGTCACAAGGGTAATGGGAACGGAACCCACTTTAGCGACTTTTCCAATTGTCACTCCTCTATTTTGGACTGAAAGTCCTGAATGATTATTATGATCATTGTTGATATTATATTCATGCAATATTGTGTTTTCTTGCTGGGATTTGGCTCATGAGTGCTATGTGGTGCAGGTAAAGGGAAAGAAAAGCTCACCCAGCCTTGAGTGGAGAGCTTAGGTGGTGCTGTGTACATATGCAGCCGCTTGACCACCACGGCTAAGGAGTTCTCAGAGGAACTAGGGGGTTTACCCTATTTTTTCCGCTTAGGTCGGCGGGTTGTAAATTTAAACTATAATGACCATTTTGAGTTGTAAATAACTTGTAAACGTTTTTATGGGCCCATGAAAAGTTTTATGTTTTAAATAAAATATATCCTTTCCTTTTGATTGGTTTTCCACCTTACCCTATTAATAACACCTAGAAGCATGTCTTTAACCAAAGAACTCGGGTAGCGAGTTCGTAATGGTCTTGGGATAACCAGGGCGTTACAATGACCTGAGGGCTGATAGAACCCTGAAGGAATTGGTCTAGAGCTGGAATGGGGCGAGCCCAACGAAGTCCATAAAATCCTTGAAATATGGTTTCAGGGGTAGCAGAGCCCCTGCCCTCATGTGCTAGCGACTCCATGCGGCGAGCTTGATTTTGCTATTGGGATTTCCATCTCCCGGGGTGAAGCAGCTCCGTTCGTTCGAAGCTACAGGCCGGCACATTAGGGTGCCAGAAAGTTTGAGTCCATGGAAAGCCAGTATCTCGGATATCTGGCTGGTAGAAGTGGCTGAACTCCAATAGTGCTCAGCCTTGAAGAATTCTTCTTTTGAGTTGGGAATCGATGTGGCTCAGGAGGTGGAAGGATGCTTTGAAGGATCTTCCATCAGTTTAAACAAAAACTCACCAGGCTCAAAGGCAACGGTAACTTTGAGCTTAGGATCTAGTGGAATATGTCTGATTTCGGGGTTCAGATCTGGATAAACTGCGACTCAGAGTATTTTTCTCTTTCTCTCCTCGGCCTCGTCTATTTGGCGTCAAAACTGATCTCGGATATCCTCTTGTTTGCACCTTTCTCTATGCTTGCCTATCAGACTCTGGTTTCGTGTGATGGTGATTTAGGACTGGGAGTTGACGGGGAGTAACGAATAGCGAGCTCGGGCCCCCACCGAGTCTCAGAGTACTGCGACATCTAACAAGAAAGAAAAGGATGAGGGCCCAGTATATAGGAAATCACAAAGAAATTATAATTTTAATGATTTGAGCTCAAAAGTTCGAGATCATGAAATTACCTCAATTGAGAATGAAGTCTCGAAAGGGTAAGATGAATTCGAAGGTGAGCCCCGAATTACTGTAAGGTTCGGGCTTCAAGTGTGTACCCACACAAGAGAGTGGGGAAGTGGATGCTAGTTTCAAGGAATCCCAGATTTTCAGGGATAGAGCTAACGGTTACCCAAAAAGGTGATAGTATTGGGATTTGTACAGTTAAAACCCTAAACCAAAACCCTTATTTCTTGGCTTACACGAAATGCTACTCCTAATCAGAATAACCCCATTATGGCATTTTTTGCACTAAAAAAATCTGGGCTAAAGAACCGTGATTCCAAAACTTCAAATCCAAGCATTTGCTTAATATCAAATAAACTACCTTTGCAAAAACTAGAAACGAAACCAGTAAACATATTCATGATACAAAGAAGTACATAAAAACATATGAAAAACAAAGTGCGAGAGTCAAGAACAGAAACTTACACATAGAAGCTTGCAGATATAGAGAAATCGTTGACTGGAATATAGGTTGCAAGAAGGACCTCACGGAGTCGAAGGTACAATAGTTGCTTTGTTTCTTCGGTTTAGAGAACATGCAAAGAAAAGAAAAAAAGGGGGAAAGAGGTTCTGGTTTGTTTTCTTCTCTCTAAAAGTCGGAATGCAAAAATGGGAGTGATGACGATGAAGTGGATATATATATATATATATAAACCTTAGGGGAGGTCAAAGGTCGAACAAATCATGACCCCTCATTTGATTTAAAGTATTGTCTAATGGATGGGGTGAAAATATGATTATGGCGGCAAAAAGGAGATACGAAAAGACGCGGGCAGAGATAAAAAGTACTCAAGTACTTTGATTGGGCAACCCTTGGCTGACACGTGTCCATACTCGAGTGTGGGAGGTGACATGATTTTCAAAAGAAGAATTCAAAAGATTCCTTCTCATAGATTCGAACCAATACTTTTGAGGGGGCAAAATGTTACACCCAAATTTTGAGAATAGAAATTATGGTCTCGAAAGACAGGCTTGTAAAGTGTAAGCTCGAAATAAGCAAATTTTTCATGTGATCAGCATTAATGAGAATTGAGTTTGACAATATCGCTCAATATTAAAACGACGACGTCAGAATTGGTGAGCTCAGAACCCGTGATCCCGAGGATGTTTCGAGATTACAAGTTAAGCTCGAAGCTACAATGACAAGGGTTCAACACTTGTCTAATTTTCCTGGTCTATTTTTATTAGTATCTGTCGAGAAGGTTCGAGCCCGAGCATTGGGAGCTCGGAGAAGACGATCTCGATAAAGTCACTTGTTAAGACCATGACAAGCCGAGGTAGCAAGCTCGTGATGGTTTGTCGATCCTGAAGATATGTAAGTCAAATGTTCGAGATCGATAATCTAGTGTGAATACGGTTACTGTTTGAAAATCCATATATCTATGGTATTGTTGTAATCTGTTAATAAATCCTGAATATCAGGGGATATTGTATATTTATACGCTTTTAATTGTATTTATTTGAAATTTGAATCATAACTTCCCGAAATATGAGGGGAGATATTCTATAAACCAGTCTATAAATAGACTGGAGAAATTTATTTGTAAGAGAAAAACGTAAATTGGGACTGGGAATACTCTGCTGAATTGCTTTTTAAAAGCTATGAGAGAATTTCATTGTTAAATAGCATCGACTCGTGGACTAAGCAGATTTTAACTGTTGAACCACGTAAAAAGTCGTGTGTTTCTTATTTATTTTTTTGATTTTGTGTTTAATGCTCTTCATTTCTAAGTTGACGAAAAACGGCATCAACACAATGTATTTTATCAAAATATTAAAAATACAAATAGATAGATAAATTATTTATTTATTATTATTATAATGGATATTTTTAATTGGCATCTATTATTATTATCAAAATTAAAAAGGGAAAATATATAGAGTTTTTTCCTTAATTAATTAATAGCCATAAATTAAAAAAGTAAAATAAAAATTAAGAAAAGTTAACAGTTATTTATATTTATAATTTAATTAAACAGTTGTCGTAATTAAATATCTAATCAAATTTGAATTCAAATTAAAAAATGTGAAAATAGAAATGGTGCTTTGGAGCAATTTTAGAGTACAACATCAACCTCGCATCTTTTGTTGTTGGAATGTCCACTAAATTATATTCTAGAAAACATTTATTAACTATAGTGAAAACAAATCACAAATCCAACACAATACATTAGTAATATCGTTTTATTACAAGCTTGAGAAAATATCAAATGAGAGAAAAATAGAATTATTAATATTGATAATTGATGATATAATTATAATATTTTGTACAACTATTTATTTTTGAATAAAAAACATCATTATATTACAATAAGAATATATATATATATATATAGAACCAAAATTCAAACAATACTGATACCAATACTTGGTTAGCTAATTAAATTCGAAGATACAAATTTTTTTTTTCCAGTACATATAGTAAACAATATCATAGTATCATGATCCATGTTCAATTTCTTCTCCTTCCAAAAACGTAAGAAAAATACTAAAATCTATAAATCAACCATAAATAAATATACATATATTGCACAATCGATGAGTTCTCTCTACATTTTCCAGCTGCACAAAACTTACTTATTAATCATTTTTGAGATATATTGTAGTGTCAACATAGTTTGATATTCATGTGTGTGTGGAAATATGCATGGTATACATTGAAAGCTATGTACATGTGTATGATACACGAAAAACTTTAGGAAATACTGGTACACTTGAAAATGATACTCATAGGATATACACAAACCAATAATTTTAGACATACAATCTCTATATATATACGCATATATTCATGTATGTATATATATAGAGAGAGATTTTTTACCTTGAAATTGAAATTATTGATTACTACTCTTTTGAGAGCTAAGCCATGAAGCTAAATAAATTATGATAAACAAAAACTTAAGAAAATGCTGGTACACTTGGAAATGATATTAATAGGATATACACAAACTAATAATTTTAGATATACATTTTATATTTATACACATATAATCATATATATATATATAAAGAGATTGAATATCTTGAAACTTGAATTATTGATTATTACTTACTTAAGTAATTGAGAGAGAAGCCATGAAGCTAAATAAATTATGTGTATATATATATTGATATTTTTAATTGTTAAGATATTTTGGTTTTGAATTTCAATTTTTTTACATTTTAATAGCTCTTTAAATAATTTTTAATCAAATTAATATTATGTGTACATATATTGATATTTTTAATTGTTAAGATATTTTAGTTTGGAATTTGAAAATTTTCACTTTTTTAAAAAAAAAAAAGTTAGATATTTAAGTATTAATTAATAGCTCTTTATGTTTTTTATCTATAAATAGATACTATTTTTAAACTACTTTTTTTTAAAACACATATATCTAAAATAAAACAACATTTACGTAAAATACATTACTACATTAATTTATAAAATATATTTTTTGAATGTATTAATTTATATAAAGGTGTAGTTATTTTTTTATTATTACTACTTTTTTTAAACGTGTAAAATAGATAGAATAAATAATAATATCTTGTAAATATATTATTTAAATTTAAAATACATGCAACTACATATTTTTAAAAACGTGCATGGTACATTTTTTTTTAAATTACTACATAATTATAATCTATAAAATGAATAAAAATAGATTAAAGGAGAAAATAAATAAAGAGTTTTGGAGCAATTTTAGTTTTTTAAACGGGTAAAATAGATAGGGTAAATAATAATATCCAGTAAATATCTTATTTAAATTTAATAACATGTAACTACTTACATTTTTTTTAAATTACTATATTATTATAATCTATAAAATAAATAAAAAATTATAGATTAAAGGAGAAAATAGATAAAGTGTTTTGGAGAATTTTAGTTTTTTAAATGTGTAAAATAGATAGAGTAAATAATTATATATTATAAATATCTTATTTAAATATAAAAATATGTAATTACTTACATTTTTTTAATCACTATATTATTATAATCTATAAAATGAATAAAACAATTAGATTGAAGGAGAAAATAGATATAGTGTTTTAGAGTAATTTTAGAGTGCCACATCATCTCCTTGAAGCTCTCATTTATATAATATATAGATATCGATAGACATGTAACTACTTACATTTTTTTTAAATTACTATATTATTATAAACTATAAAATGAATAAAAAAATTAGATTAAAGGAGAAAATAGATAAAGTGCTTTGGAGCAATTTTAGTTTTTTAAAAGTGTAAAATAGATAGAGTAAATAATAATATCTTGTAAATATCTTATTTAAATTTTAAAAATATGAAATTACTTATATCTTTTTAAATTACTATATTATTATAATCTATAAAATGAATAAAAAATTATATTAAAGGAGAAAATAGATAGAGTGTTTTAGAGCAATTTTAGAGTGACACTTCCTCTCCTTGAAGCTCTCTTTGTATAATATATAGATATAGATAGACATGTAATTCTACTTACATTTTTTTTAATTACTATATTATTATAAACTATAAAATGAATAAAAAAAATTAGATTAAAGGAAAATAGATAAAGTCCTTTAGAACAATTTTAGTTTTTTAAACGTGTAAAATAGATAGAGTAAATAATAATATCTTGTAAATATCTTATTTAAGTTTAAAAAATATATAACTATTTAATTTTTTTAAATTACTATATTATTATAATCTATAAAATGAATAAAAAATTATATTAAAGAAGAAAATAGATAGAGTGTTTTAGAGCAATTTTAAAGTGCAACATCATCTCCTTGAAGCTCTCCTTTATATAATATATAGATAGGTTTGTATTTTTATTATTAATTAATTTTTTAACTATTTTTCTGACTATATAATTATTAGAAAATTAATTAAATAGCTATAAATTAGGAAAAATAGAATAAAAAATAAGAAAAAAAATGAAAAAATAGATAGAGTGCTTTGGATAGATTTTAGAGTGCCACGTCATCTCCTTGTGACTATCCTTTATATAAATATATAGATATAGATATAGATTTATCATTTATATTTTTATTATTAATTAATTATTTAACTGTTTTTGGGTCTATATATTTATTAGAAAATTAATTAAATAGCTATAAATTAGGAAAAATAGAATGAAAAAATGAAAAATATAGATAAAGTGCTTTGGAGAAATTTTAGAGATTTAAAAAAAATTATAATAAAAAGTCTAAATTATGTATTTATTTATTTATTTTGTGTACGGGTTATTTTGGCCGATTACCCGATTAGACCCTTTATTTTTAAAACTTAACTTTTAGACCTTATTTTTTTTTAAAAGGTTCAAAATAGGAATATATAGATTGATTATTTCAACATTGTATTTTTGTCGATTACCCATTTTGAACTTTTATTTTTAAAAATTAACATTTGGAGCATGTATTTATTTAAAATGTTAAAAATTATTTATAAAAAAAGTCAATTATATTTATTTATATAATTTATGTTTTGTGTAAAGGTTCTGTAACACCCTAATTTCTTATAGATTATCGAGAACACAACGTTGGATCATAATTCATAAATATTGCTCCTTTATTGAATAAAAAACTTGAAAATAAATACATGGATCCATGGTTTACAAAAATAAAATAATTGTCTTTAACCCAAAAATGAGCAACATTTAAGTAAAACTTTAAAATAATATTCTTTTATAAAAATAGGCCCGCTTGATCTTCCTCAACTAGATGATCCCCACGAGCACATCACGAAGCTCTTAGGTCCCACTCACCACCGACCTTTCTATCCTTTATTTCCTGAAATAACAACATCATAAGGGGTGAGCTTCTAAGCCCAGTAAGGAAAATACAAACAAGAGTTAGTCATATAATCAAACATAACATAAATTCACAAGAGTCATACAAACACAAACCTCTAGGTCATATCATAGCTTAAGTCATAATTCTACATCATAATCTAAGTCATAAATAATAAATCATACTCTAAGTCATAAGTCATAGTTCATAGATCATAAATCATAAGTCATAGATCATAAATCATAGGTCATAATTCATAATCATAACTATAGGTCATAGGTAATAATAACAAGTCAGATATAATAAAAAGATAAGTGTTTATATAGGGGTGACAATTAAGCCCCGGACATAAGTCCATCGTACACCGGACATCACTTAGGTCCGTCATAAAGTTTTGACAACCGAGCCTACCGGACATAGTCCGTCATACATCATTGGATACCTTAGGTCCAAACACACTTACCCCTTTATTGTACCTGAAATGTTAGGTCATACAAATATAAACTATATCATAAACTACATAAACTAGGTCATAATACTAAACTATCTAATTTTTCTTACCAAAAATCAGAATATTGGAGACAAGAGCGGGATTGAAACTCCTAAAACCAAACATAAAAATACAATAAGTTTCTAAAGAAATGAAGTTGAAGAGAAGATCTAAACCATCGAGATAAGAACTTACCGAAAACCTTATGTTTCAAATAAATTTAACACCTAACCAAAAGTCGCTATCACAAGTTAGGATTTGAAGAAAAATGAAAGAATTATAGAAACTATAATGAACTAAACTTGAAGAAAATGAATACCTTAGATAGCTTAGAACCTCGATCTATACATTGAACACCAAAATCACACAAAAACTTACTTCCCAAGTGTTTAGAAAAGCTTTAGATTTGAAAGCTTTAACCCCAAAACCCTAGTGTTTTTCTCTAGAATGAACTCAGCAGCTTGGAGGCTCTGAACTGTGCTTGATTGATGAATAGAATGGTTGAGTGAAGGGTCCTATTTATAGAGTTCAAGGAGTGAAACTAACTCATTTTAAAATAAATAAATAAATGATTAAAAATGAATAAATTTGAATTATCTGTTCAACAGATGCCCAGAACTCGGTCAAAAGACATTCAGGAACGAGTCAAGGTTGTTGAGGGTGGTTTCTAGTTCAGAATTTTACGAAATTTCAAAAATGGGCCACTGGAGCCGATATATCGCCTAGGGTATGCGATATATCGCCCCTACTATGATCCCGAGGGTCCGTGGTTTTGTTCGTGCAAAGTCGACGTCTTTTCCGTATCAATCATAGGCGACATATCGGCCCCTATAGCTGCGATATATCGGCATACATTAATATTTTAAACACGTTTTTGCACACTTAAGCATAATTTGAAATTGATTAAAACTACTTTGACTGAGTAAAACGTGATCCTAACAGATAATGTAAGGTTCTAGAACTTCTAGATCTTTCTTTTAATTAAACTATTCATCAAAAATCCTTAATTCCTTAATAAACATACATGTGACAAGTGTCACGCTCTTAATTATTCTATCTAAACCTTAGGTTATAATAAATGTTATTTCTAGGACTATATTCATTAATCAAACCTTATGATAAAATTAATACTTCTAAAACATAGGTTAAACTTATAAAATCCATAACTATTTCTACGAGTTTCTAACTAAATCCCGGCTTTGACCAATATCCGCGAAAGCTAAAATTCTACAACTACTACTACTACTACTACTACTACTACTGCTACTATCTAGATAAGTAAAATTTCGGGACGCTATAGGTTCACACCATTTTAAGCTTTATATTTTAGCCGATTACCCATTTGGAACTTTTATCACACCATTTTAAGCTTTATATTTTAGCCGATTATCCGTTTGAACCTTTTATTTTTAAAAGTTAACTTGTGGACCTCGTGTTTTGTCAAAAGATTAAATATAGGAATATATAAATAAATTATTTGAACTACATGTATTTTGGTCGATTACTCATTTCAACCATTTATTGTTAAAAACTAACTTTTGGACCTTGTGTTTTTTCAAAATGTTAAAAATATAAATAGATATATTATTTATTATTATAGATATTTTTTAATTGACAATTATTGTAATTATTATTAAAATAAATATGAGAAAAAAAATATTTGTAACATAAGATATTATAAATATCTTCTCATTTTTTATAATATAATAATCATTTAAATTCAATTAAAAATTCATTTGAATTTAAGTTACATTAAATAAAAAATATATATATGTAAATAGATTTAGATTTATGTTTGAAAAAAATAACAAACTAAAAAAGTATAAGATTTTGATTAAATTAGTTAAATATAGTTTTGAACTTTTAAAAAAAAGTAACAAAAGAAAAATTATAAGATTAGTAACAAACAAAAAAATATAAGATTTTGATTACATTAATTAAATATGATTGTCCGAACTTTAAAAAAAAGTAACAATTGAAAAATTTATATGAATATAAGATATTTATTAAATTAGTTAAATATAATTTTGAACTTTTAAAAAATAAAGTATTAAACGAAAAAAATTATAATTTTTTTATTAAATAAGTTATGTTATACCCATTTTTGGAGTATCACTACCCATACTCAGATCATGCCTAAAGCCTAGTCAATTGTAACTTTGTATAATTCTTGGGCAAAAACCAATAACTTAAGCCCACACTCAAATGTAACCCCAACTCTTAAATATAAATAAGAGGAGAGAGGAGAGGGAAAAGGGGGGCGGTAGTTTTTCACAGATAGAGTTCTCTCTATCTTCAATGGAGTCAAATAGCTAAAAGCTAAATATAAATGTAATCCATGGGTTACAATATCAATGACAGTAACTAAGTGGATGTAGGCCATCTTTTTGGAGTTGAACCACTATAAAACTCTCTCTATCCATTATTTCAGGGTACTAGACACATTTCTTATACTTTATTTAGCTCTCAAAAATATTCTCAAATTTGGGTGTTAGATGAGTTAACAAAAAAATGAGTCAACATTTTGGTGCTTTCATTGAGAGTTGAACATAAGGAAAAATACGTTGATGTCATTGAAATTCACCCCAGCAACAGGCTGCCCCAAATCATCTCTGTTCAGCTATATTTCAGACATATATGAACAATAGCTGGTAGATCCACATGTCTGGGGTCGCTTGGGAGTGCCTGAAGGGAGGAGTTACTTTGGAGAATTCCTTCTCCTAGGTTCCAAAAGGTCCTCTCACCTGGAGGACCTCTCGCCCGGAGGACCTCTTGCCCGGAGGTCCTTTCACCTAGAGGACCTCGGCCCCAGAGGACCTCTGGCTTGGAGGATCTCTCGCCCAGAGGACCTCTCGCCTGGAGGAACTCTCGCCTGGAGGATCTCTCAGCCGAAGGACCTCTCACTCGGAGGACCTCTCACTCGGAGGACCTCTCACCTGGAGGACCTTGTGTAACACCCTACTTCCTTAGAGCCGTTACTAAGTGAGTTTAAAATGTGCATTCAACTCGCTAATCGAGATTTTAGGTCAAAAAGTGTAATTAAATCATAAACAGGGTTACAAACTTTGAAAATAATTCCATTTACTAAAAATCATAAAGTATTTGACATTTGGGATCCCAAAATACTGTTTGGAAATATTTACAACATATGAGTACAAACCACGTTGACTAAACGACAAAATCCAGGTTTTAATACAATCATTTCTCAAAACCACCGGCTGTGGCAGCCAGGCAGACCAAACATGTACGCGCCGCTTCACGCTCTCCGTACTCATGGTTGGTCGACCTTTCCCTTGCCCTTACCTGCACCACAGAGCACCCGTGAGCCGAAGCCCAGCAAGAAAACCCTCACAAGTAGAAATCATATGCATAACAAACACATAGCATATAAACAGGCCATCAATAGGCTAAACACATACGGCCAAGCCGTCCCAGGTGCTTTACCAGGCCCTGGGTTTACGGTCCACACTGTGAGGATATCCCAGGTATCATTTAGGGTCTCGCCCTGGCAACTCGCACTCCACGTGCTCAACGCTGCTCCCGGCCCCTTGTCGTACTCGGCCTTGCACTCAACGTGCCCAACGCCGTTCTCAGCCCTTTGCCGTTCCCGGCCCCTGCCGACCTCGGCCTGCCCCGTTCCCGGTTCTTGCCGAACATTTACACAATTGCATTCATAGCATAATAAACATATATTGAACACTAAAAAACTCAATCAAGGGCTACGCCCTGC
Source organism: Humulus lupulus (assembly GCF_963169125.1). NCBI lineage: Eukaryota > Viridiplantae > Streptophyta > Magnoliopsida > Rosales > Cannabaceae > Humulus > Humulus lupulus. The sequence goes on from NC_084801.1 coordinate 127,943,995, forward strand.
AATTCAAACATATTGCCCTGCATACAAGCTCTATGGGAACAGTGGTTATCTTACCTGCGTCCCGAGCTTTCCGAGCACCGATATCCCAACCACAGTCCCTTAACTTGAGCCTCGCCGAAACCCTAGTCACAACGCATTAACAATATTCATCCATCAAGTTCTAATCCATTGAATAACTTCGAGCCATAACTCTAATTTCCGGGACCTTAAATTCTATCAATCCGGGTGATAAAATCCATCCCGAGCCTCAACCTTTGAGTTCCCAAGCCTAAACACACTTAAAAACACAAAATGGCACTAAGAGCCGTGACCCTATGGGGCCATGCCGCGGCCCGCCCCCAAACTCGAGAGCACACCCAAAACAGAGCATGCGCGCCGTGGCCCTAGCTAAGGCATGCTGCGGCCCGCCCTTCTTCCAGGGCACCCAAATGCTTCGGAGGGCCGCGGCTCAGCAAGAACAATGTCGCGGCCCGACCCTTCGAACCCAGAAAAATCCTCCATTTTCTCTTCTAAAACCCAGCCAATCATCCTTAAAAATCAACCTAACAATCCAAACATTAATCATAGAAGTCTTAAGACAATCACAGCAGCAAAACCTAACAAGAACTTAAACCAAAAACCTCATAAGACCCAAAATCAATCCTTCACCCAACTACATGCATATTCTAAAAACCAGCAGAAACTTCAAGCTAAAAACTTGTAATCTAAAGCTTACCCTTGCTGAACTTAGTCTCTGAATTTGGTCCTTAAGCCTCGGCTTTCTAGCTCCAAAGATTCCCAGCTTCACTACTTAGTCCTTTGCTTGATTTCACCAAGAATTCTCCCTAGCTCAAATGGAGAGAAAGAAAAGAAGACAACTTCAAGAGAGAGAGAAGGAGAGAGTCGGTTTCTGAATGTTCTAAACAATTCCAAGTTTTGTTTTATTTAACTTAAGTCTATAGGGTTACCTCAAGGCTCGGGGTACCAAAATGTCCCCGAGAGCAAAATAGTAAATTTCCTAAATATTCCCTCCTAGACATTCTAACCTCAAATACATCTCCGAATATTTATTTCCATAACCCGATAACCCCATAATACATCTAATACCCAAAATACCCCTCGACTCACCCTGAGTCAGATTCTCAACCCCGTTGTGAATTTCTGGCTAACCGCTCCCCGGGACTGTCTCGGATCGTGCTACACAGATAAATCACATACACATCGCATTTATCACATTTATACCCTCAACGGGCTAAAATCACAAACATACCCCTAATATCCAAACGGGGCCCACATGCATATTTAATTCAACTAAACATGCATCTCTATCACATATTCACTTAAATTCACATATTAAATCATTTATTGCCCTCCAGGCATGCTAATCAAGGCGCTAAGCCCTATTAGCAAATTTAGGTCGTTACACCTTGGCCCCAGAGGACCTCTTGTTGGTATTAAATGATCAAATCAACGATACGCAGTGGAATATATGGACCCATTTTAATAAATATTAATACCAGTCAGGATCATATACATATATAAATATAAAATTACATACAAATAGATTAGGTATTACCTCTTGTAGCCTATCAAGTTTCCTTGAGTCTTTTTGTATAAATCAACGATCTTCCTATCCAATATTCTGAGATCTCACACCCTGATCTTCCAGACCAATCCTCAAACACACAAGCACGTGTGTGGGAACGTAGGATTCAAAATGTTGATTTATGTGACTCCCTAGATGTACTCAACACATGAGATATATATATTTTTTGATAGAGAGAAGGTTTATAATAGTTTTCAAGTTTAGAGAAAACTATCGCTTTAGAGAGAGAGTCTGATTATCCTTTTTTTTTTTTAATATCACGTATATAAGATTTATAAAGATATTTAATCTAATTAAATAATCTTTATTTAATTAAAATATAATTCAAATTAAAACAGATTATATATTTTCATTTAATTATCTATTTAAATCATATTTAAAAAGAATAATTAAATAATTGATTAAACAAATATATTTGAAATTCAAAATTCAAATTCCAAGGATAAAAGCCCTGATGCTAGGCGCCACACACTGTACTGTACAGTGTGTGTCGCCCAGCCCTATTAGGGTTGCTCTAATTTTCTCATTTGTTTATTTAATCAACTTTTAAGACAAGATATTTATTCCAACATAAATATCAGTTAATTTAAAATTAACTTTATCTTAAAATATCAGTTTTAAATTAAATAAATAAATATCATATTATAGATAAGATATTTATTATTTTCTCTCTTTATATTAATCCAAACAAGATGAACATTAATTTTAACATATAGTTTTTCAAAAATAAAAACTATATAGTTAAATAATTAATTAATTCACAATTAATCAATTATCCATAATTATAAAATAATTATTTCCTTGCCCTGAAAAATTAATTCCTTTGCAATTTAGTCATTTCTCTGAACAAATCTTTCTTTTGACATCCTTACCCTTGATAGTGTAGGACAGAGGTGATCTAGAGACCATGGACCTATAATACAAAGCTCCAATAAATCAGATTATTAATTAAACTCTTTAGTCTAATAATCTTATTTATTAATTCCATGATTACTCCACTATAAATATAGAATTGCACTCTAAGTATTTATATAATTATATTTACAAAGTTTTCTCCAGTAGTCCATTGATATAATCAACATATGTAGTTTTGTCCTCCATTATTTGTTCGATAATTAGAGCTGGTCAAAATTACCTTTTTACCCTTCAAATTGCCTCTTGATCCTTGAGTACCATTAATTCACTAGCGAATAATTAATCTATAATCTAATTATAGACTTGAGCTCAATAATTATTCAGTTCCAGAATCAATCCTTAAGGGAACCAATATTCGATCCGTAAGGAAAGCATGGATTCCAATATTGTAATTCATTTTCCCAACCATCCATGATATTGAATATCCAAAAAAAAAAAGTCATTAGCCTCATTATTCTAAGAGACCTTAACGAGTGAATCAAAAGATCCAATAAACATAAGCAGGAGTTCATGAATACTCAGGATTTAGACTGATCTACAAATGATCATCTTTTATGACAAGAATGAAATCTTTATGTCAAATGGAAAGTTTATAAAGATAATTAATTCTCATCGGTCCTGTCATATATAATCTCTAATAAATACAACACATTTACTAAGATGTTTATCTACATCAGTAGTTCGAATCTAGATTACTTGAATCTCGTATGCTTAGCAAATCGTACTAGTAACCATTCATTAAAGATTCCTTACATTAATATGTTACTGACTATTTTATTCATTATATATGATCTTAATTCTCTTGTACTAATACAAGATCATATTCTCATGAATGAATAGGGAATTTTCTTGATATTATTATATAATTAATTCAAACAATAATTATAACATTCAAAAATAATAAAATTGTACTTTTGTTTAAAACCAATAAAATGTCTTTACTTGCTTTTAGGGAATTAATCCTAACAATCTCCCACTTGCCCTCAAGGCAAGTGAGGCATTTCCCTTAATCCCATATTGCGCACGTGACCCATGAACAACTTTGCAGGAAGTGTCTTGGTTAACGGGTAAGTCAGGTTCTGTTCTGACGCTATCTTCATAACAGTCACATCACCTCGGTGTACAATCTCTCTTACCAGATAGTATTTCCTTTCTATATGCTTCCCTCTCTTGTGGCTTCTAGGTTCTTTGGAATTAGCTACTGCTCCACTGTTGTCACAGTACATGATTAGTGGCTCATCCGTATCTGGAACAACTTCTAGATCAGTGTAAAACTTCCTCAATCAAACCGCTCCTTAGCTGCTTCACAAGTCACTATCTATTCAGCTTCCATGGTTGAATCAGCTATGCTGGATTGCTTAATGCTTCTCCTGACCACAACTCCTCCACCAAGAGTGAATACTGACCCATATGTCAATTTTCTTCTGTCTTTGTCTTATTGGAAATTAGAATTAGTGTATCCAGTAGGGTTTAGCTTACCCCCTGAATATACCAGCATATAGTCTCTCGTTCTCCTAAGATACTTGAGAATGTGCTTTACTGCAATCCAGTGTTCCAAACCAGGATTTGATTGATAATGACTTACAATCCCAACTGCATAACATATGTCGAGCCTAGTACACAACATATCATACATCAGACTCTCAATTGCTAAAGCATTGGGATACTTTCTCATATCCACTTCCTCCTAGGGTGTCTTGGGACATTGTTCCTTGGAGATAGAAATTCCATGTCTGGTCGGTAATTTACCTTTCTTGGAATTCTCCATAGAGAATATTTCAAGCACCTTATCTATATAATTAGCCTGAGAAAGTGCCAAGAGCTTGTTCTTCCTATCCCTTAGGATTTGGATTCCCAAAATGTAGCTCGCTTCGCCCAAATCTTTCATTTGGAACTTTTCAGCTAACCATTTCTTTATGTTTGACAATGTCTCTGCATTTTTCCCAATGAGCAAAATGTCATCAACGTAAGGAACTAAGAAAACCACAACTTTTCCTTTGATGTATTTATACACACATGCTTCGTCGACATTCTGTTCGAAGCCATATGTTTTAATTGTTTCATCAAAAGTGATATTCCAAGATCTATATGCTTGCTTTAATCAATAAATGGATTTTAGCAACTTGCACACCTTTTGATCTTCCCTTTTCTTTATGAACCCTTCTGGTTGTACCATATAGATACTTTCATTAAGATAGTCATTTAGAAATGTTGTCTTGATGTCCATTTTCCATATCTCATAATCATTGGCAGCCGCTATGGATAAGAGGATACGAATGGATTTGAGCATGGCCACAGGAGAAAATGTTTCTTCATAATCAACACATTCTCTTTGAGTGTAACCTTTGGCTACAAGCCTCGCTTTGATAGTCTCTACTTTTCCATCTACACCTCTTTTCTTCTTATATATCCACTTACACCCTATGGGCCTGACATCTTCGGGTGGATCCCCAAGTTCCCAGACAGAATTGGAATACATCGATTCCATTTCTTGGTTCATCGCTTCTTGGCATTTCTCCTTTTTAGGCTCATCCATTGCCTCTTTAAAGGTTAATGGATTGTCCTTGTCTGTATCAGAAACAAGGACATGTGCCTCATGTTCGTAGCGAACAGGTTGTCTCACAATCCTCCCACTACGACGTTGCACCGGGGTTTCTTTTCCAGGAATCATGGTTTCCTCGGTTTTTCGTTTATTATTTAATGATGAAGATGATTGTGATGGAATATTATCAACTGTGAGTTCCTCTAATACTACCTTGCTCCGAGGTTTATAGTTATTCATATTGTAACGTCTCGAATTTACTGTTAAGGCTTAGTGCCTGGAGGGCATAATGGGATTTACATGCTGATTAATTTGTTAAATGTGTGACTATGTGGCATACATGATCTATACATGATAATATGGATTTAAATGCATGTTTATCTATATTAAATATGCATGTGGACCCATTCTTGATAATAAGGACATATTTGTAATATTGGCCCATTGCGAGCATAAATGTTATTATACATGTTAAATGATTGGGACCACATTATTATGTGGATGTATTTGCAGTAGGCAGCTCGAGGCGATCCTGGTGAGCAGATTAGCGGAATAGTCACAACGAGGTTTAATACCCAGCTCGGGGTGAGCCTAGAGGTGTTTTGGGAAGTTTATCATATACTTGGAATTTATTGAGTAACAAGTAAAGTGTTTGGTGATTTGTGGGGAATGTCGAGATAATTGGGAATTTATAGGGCTACTCGAGGTTTAGCGGGAAATGTGGCAAATGACAGTTTTGCCCCTGAGGCCATTAAAGGATAGGATTGTGACTAAGGGACATTATAGTATTTTTATCAAAAGATAGACTTAGCCTTAGTACTAGTGTTCTGTAGAAGCTAAGGAAACTTAGATTAGAATAGAAACACCTCAACTCTCCCATTTCTCTATCTTTCTCGTGGCCTTCTCTCTCTCCCTCTCTTGATGGAAAGTTGGCCATGGCTTGGGAAAAAGCCATGGAGATTCTTGAGTTTAAAGGGCAGCTTGGTGAGATTGAAGTTAGCTCTTGATGAATCTTGAAGATGTTAGTCTGGGAGGATCAGCTGGGAAGTTTACTTGGGCAGAGGTAAGGTACATACTTGAGGATTTTCTTAATTTTCTGATTGAGTTTTGGTGAGAGTTTGAATTTATGATTTATGAATTGTGTTAGAGTTCTAGTTTAGTAGTTATTATGATTGTACTACTTTGGATGAAGGATTGAGAAGGAGAGGATTAATTTTGGAGTTAGTTTATGTTTAGGGTGAATTTGGATGAGATTGGGTTGTGAAAAAATGCAAGAAATACTGGGTTTTTTGGGTTTGTGGGCGCGTGCTGCAACCCTGTTCATGGGCACCATGGCCCGCTTGGCCCCAGGAGCCTGGGGGGCTTTCTATCTCACAGGCACGCCATGACCCTCAGGGTCAGGTCGCGACCCACTTGCTTGAAGGAGTTGGGGGTTGGAGCCTCTGTCTTAGGGGCGCGCCACGACCCTTAGGGCCAGGTCGCGGTCCTCCTAGGCATCTCTAACGAAAGTTGGTTTTTTGGCTCGGGGTGGCTCAGGGGACTTAAACTTAAGCGCTCGAGACGAATTCTACTACCCGATTTAGTAGGATCCGAGGTCTCGAAGGCTAGTATTTGATTCCAAAGCTTTTTAATGGTTTAGGATCTTAATGGTTATCCACTATTGCATTGTGACTTGGTTATATCGCAAGGGCTCAAGGATTAAGGATCATGCTCGGGGCTGCCATATGCTAGCTGCTCGGGACTTGAGGTAAGAAAACTGCACCCGAGTTGTAATTAGGGCTTAAACCCCTTGTATGAGTATATTACTAATATGAACATATCTGTAACTGAGAATATCTGGATGGGCATGCTTGTATACGCTGCCATTGACTATATGTTATGTAATGTGTACTTGTGATTATAAATGTTTATAGGCCGCCCTATGGGTGTCGGGAGTCGATAGCAAGCGTTTAGAACGCAGCCTGGCCTAAGGGTGTCGGGGTCGGCTAAGAGACCAGGGAACTCGGCCTTAGGACGCCGGGCTTGGATATTATACCATATACAAAAGTGTGTTTCACACTTAATCATTGTGATTGTTTGATCTTATATATTTGACTGAGTTGATTAATACTGCTGGTTGGTTAGTTATATCTTGTTCTTAATTGAATCTGATGATTTATATTTACTGCTTTTATACTGTTGCCTAGTTGTGCATGTTGGTTTAAGTTTTCTTGCTGAGCGTCAGCTCACGAGTGCTACATGGTGCAGGTAAGGGGAAGGGATAGCAGGACCAGCCATGAGTTGGAGAGCTTTAGGGGCGGTGTGTACATATGCAGCCTGCTCGATCACCATGGTCGAGATAGCTTGGGAGGGACTATGGTTAAACCCTGTTTTGCCGCTTAGGACAACTAAGTTGTATTTTGTTTGTCTTTTACAAGTCTGTAAATTGATTTTGGGATCCCATGTACAAACTTAATATTTTAATGAAACATAACCATTTTGTTGACCAGATATTTTAATACTTGACCATGACTTAGTCTTAATTACACATTTAAGTTCAAACGACTTGCTTAGCAAGTTAAACACTATTTTAAACACACAGTGTAATGGTCTTGGCTATCTAGGGTGTTACAACTTGGTATCAAAGCGGTCTAGGTTTAAGGGTTCCTGAAGACTGGTTGGGCGTGTACACTCGTTGCTAAAGATAAGCTCAACTCACGGTTAGGTATCCGATGACATGACTATGTGATTAGTTATTTAAATTGAACCTATGTGCCTTATCTGCATGCTAGTATAGAGAGCATGATGTGTATGAGTGTATGAGGTCGTAATGGGAGTGATAAGTGATGCATGAATAATGTAGATTTGTGTTTTGATAAGTATATTATGTGTGTCGTTATTGTGATTGTTTGGACCTGCCCATGGGATGATTCTAGATATGAATATCAGGGCTGAGAGGTTAAGTCATTGGCTGCGGACCGATTCAGAAAGTACGAGTTCAAGGTAGTCAACTGAACCTGGTATTGTTAGTATGGGGATTACAGATGGCCGTTGGGGTCAGAACCCTCCATATGCCCCTGGAATTCACAGCATATGTTTGCTGGTGTGCAAGTAGAATTGCTAGATCAGGATGAGGGGATTAGATGGTTGAGATAGCGGGTTCCATTGGGGAACGTTGCTTCGTATGCCTTGACAGTAATGGCACCAGTGTTGGTTTAACCTGAGGGTGGAAACAGATAAGAGTTATTATATGAAAGACGTTGGAAGCATTATCCTCCAGTTTCCGAAGGAGGTTTGGGTTTGCTCAAAAATTGATCAGTAGATGGGTGTGATTAACTTCATCCTTGATGATATGGGAGGGGTAGGCCATGATAGAGTGGTTGTGACATGCGCATGCGGTCAGAGGATGCCCGCACGTGATGGAAAGTAGTACCCCAGACCCGGAATGTTATCATGATGGGTTGGGAGGAATTCAGACAGTGATTTGATAAAAGAGACTTTTGTAATGTCGTTTGAACTGCAAAGACCAACGAGTTTATGGACTTGGTTCAGTATAGTAAGGTAGTGATAGAATACATCAATGAATTTGATGGATTGGCTAGATCTGTTTTTAGTTTAAAGAGGACTGAACTTTGGGATGGCCCAGAGTGTTAGGTTCACTCCAGTGCATAAGACCTCTATTTATGCTCGGAAAATAGGACGGGCCTTGTTATATAAGATGAAAGAGATGGGATATGGAGCGAGAGTGCAGTAGGGCAGGAAACTCAGGCAATGGTATTCCCATTTGTGGGATCTGGTAGGTGTGGATGCCCAGTAATCGGAGAAGAAGGATCCCTGATAGTTCTACTACTCCTGGATCTGACAGGAGGGGTTATAGTTTACAGGATGCCGCCAGAGTGGCGATGAGACCTGGTGAAGATATTTAGTATGCGCCAGATGCGGGAGACGCCATCTAGGAGGATGCCGAGTGAAGGCATATTTTCTTTGTGGAACGACTGGGCATGTCAGGAAGGATTGCCCAAAATCAAAGTTGAAAGAACCAAGAAGTATAGACTACACGACCTCAGTTCGAGGGTCCGCCTTGATATGGTCAAAGCCCAAGGCTAGTCCCTCGGAGATGACCGATTGACTCGTTAGTTCTTATTTCTTGTTGTGAATTGAGTTGAATGAGTTCGGTGCTACATATATCCTAGAGGAGACACAGATATGAGGCACATGCTTCAAGGTTGCTATACAATGGGGCTTGATATATGGGAAAATTTGTAACTTTCAAGAGAAGGATTAGAGTACTAGTGGTAAAGGTTGACAGTAGAATTGATCAAGCTCGTCATATGAGGATTTTTATATGATCTTGATTAGGAAATAATCTGTTAAATAAGGGACAACCATGGATTGTAAGAGATGGTGGTAACATCTGGATTTGAAAGGAAAGGACCTGGTTGCATCTTTGGGATGCCTAGATATCGTGGTAGGTACCACTTGGAATATATCAGTTAGACCAGATGGAGACTGGATATGTCCATAAGGGTTCAGAGGGGTGCGCAAATAATCGTTAAGTATGCTTTGGGATTAAGGTACGAATAGAATCGGTATCAGGGACATCATGAAGAATGATATTAGCTCAGTAGAAAGCATTAATGGTTTAGTTGAAGAGGTATTTAAGGTGAGGGTTGATTGGAGAGAGCATCTCATCATGGGACACATCAACACCGTTTTCTAAGAATGAAGGGTTCAATTGCCTGGTTGCAAGATAGGGCAATGTTTTCAGGAATTGATCTTCGATCTGGTTATTTATAGCCGAGGATCGAGGAAAGGGACATTTTAGGAATTACTTCTTGCACCAAGTAGGACGTGATGGATTATCAGGGAAGGTTCTTCACTAACTAATTCTTCAACGACACATGTAAGTTCGAAAAGCAGGGAGTACAAGAACGACATGGATAAGCCATATCCATATTGATTAGGAATGTGTTGGTCTATGTAATGCCCCAAAATCCCTAATGAGGTTTTATGGTTCGATTAGGAGGCCGGGAGGGCCATAATTGATTTATTATGCCATTAAATGATTATATGCATGTTTACGTGAATTGTATTATTATATGATGATAAATGCGTGCATGTGGGTCTACTTTTCGTTATAAGGGTATTTTGGTAATTTGGCCCGTTGAGGGCATATTTGTATATTTTCATGCATGTTGGTGAATTATTGATGAGGCCACATTATAATGTGGATTTGTTTGAACTATTCGGCATGAGACGATCTTTGAATGCAAGTTAGTGGTTTGGTCATAACGAGGTTAATTTCGAGGCTCGGGGTAATTTGATGATTAGTACATTACTGGGAATTAAAGGGTAATGAGATATTATTTATTAGCATTTGCGAATATTGGGAATAACGGGAATTGGAGGACATTAATTATAATTAACGAGATAGACGAAAAAGGACGATTTTGCCCTTGCTAGCTTTGAAAGGGTTTTACTTAACCTAGGGGCATTTCGGTCTTTTGACCATGGGTTATACTTAAAACTAGAAAGTTGTAGAAGGAAGCTTAGGCAGAAAAAAAAACTGAGCATGTATCTTCCTTCTTCTCCCAATCATATATTTCTTCTTTTTCCTTTGGAATTTTGAAGCGCCAATTGAGGATTCAAGCTAGGGAATCAAGCCTTGAGGGTCTAGGATTGTGTTCTACCATTGAATAGGGTTTAATCTTGAGCTTGAGGTAAGATTTTAGCCAAGGAAACTCTAGTTTTTGCCCTGTTTTTCTATTGATTTTCAGATGGAATTTTGGATTGGATAGTTGAGAATTCATTGAAGTTTTTGGAAAGTTTGATTGGGTTTTGATGCCTAGGACTTGTAGAATGGGTTTTTGGGTTCATTTGTGAGTTTGGTTGAGGTTTGGAATCAGTTCTTGAAGTTTGGAAATTGGAGAAATCGAAGGGGAAAAACCAGGGTTGAATCACCCTGTGTAATGCCCCAAAATCCCTAAAACGGTTTAATGGTTGGATTTAGAGGCCGGGAGGGCCATAATTGATTTATTATGCCATTAAATTATTATATGCATGTTTATGTGAATTATATTATAGTCTGATGTTAAATGCATGCATGTGGGTCCACATTTCATCATGGGGGCATTTTGGTAATTTGGCTCGTTGAGGGCGTAATTGTAAATTTGTATGCATGTTGGTGAACTATTGTTGAGGCCACATAATAATGTGGATTTGTTCGAGCCATTCGGCATGAGACGATCTTTGAGTGCAAGTTAGCGGTTTGGTCATAACGAGATTAAGTTCGGGGCTCGGGGTGAGTCTCGGGGTAATTTGGTGATTAGAATGTTGCCGAGAATTAAAGGGCAACGAGATATGAATTATTGGTATTTGAGAATATTGGGAATAACGAGAATTGGAGGGTGTTAATTATGATTAACGAAATAGGCGGGAAAGGATGGCTTCACCCTTGGGAGCCTTTAGAAGACTTTAAATAGCCTAGGGGAAATTTAGTCTTTTCACCCTAAGATTTACTTTAGCCATTGAAGGTTGTAGAAGCTTGCCAAAACAGAGTGTCCTATCTTTCTCTCTCGTACATCGTTTCTCTTCATTTTCTCTTTGGATTTTTGAGCTTCTTTTGAGGATTCAAGCTAGGGAAGTGGACCTTGAGGGCTTAGGATTGTGTTCCACCATTGAAGAGGGTTCTAAAGTAAGCTTGAGGTAAGTTTCTAGCCATTAAAAACTCTGGTTTTGCTTTATTTTTCTATTGGATTTCTAGGTTGGATATTGAGAATTGATGGGAGTTTTTGGCAAGGGTTACTTGGGTTATGATGCCTAGTACTTGTGTATATGGTTTTGGGGTTCATTTGGGAGTTTAAATGAGGTTTGGAAGCTTGTTTTTCAGGTTGGAAATGGAGGTGTCGAAGGAGGGAAAAACCAGGGTTGAAAACCCTAGTTGTAGCACTACAGCGCTAGCCAAGCGCCCTTTCACTCTGTCAATAGCGCTGGGGCGCTAGGGGGGTAGCGCTACCCTACTTTTCCAGATTTCTGTTTTGGGCATTTTTGAGGGTTTTTGGCTCGGGGTTTCAATTCCTAAGGCTTGGGATCGAAGCTACTCACCGTTTGGGTACAATTCGGGGTCCCGGGAGTGAGGTTTAGGTCAAGACCCTTTTATTATTGATTTTCATTGATGGAGGATATATTTGGTTATGACTAGGTGACCGCTAAGGAATCAAAGAGTCGATCAGTCTCAAGGGTTGTTCTTTTACTATTTCTCACTCGAACCAGAGGTAAGAAAATTGCACCCCATATGTGACATGCATGGTTATTCATGAGGCATGTTGAGTGTTTAAATGTGGACATTGATTGCATATTAGATGCTTAGCAAATCTTGTTTATTTGTGAATGGCATTGACTTATTAGTCAGAATCGGCAATGGTGTCGGTATTAACTGTGAAGCTTTGACTTACTAGTCAAGTTCAGCAGTAGTACTGAGCGCTAGTCGTATGGTATTGGATTAAGAGTCAAGAATGGTTTTAGCGTGTTTAACACAAACCGAAAATATTAGACCTAATCGACATCAGCTTTGAATGACTCATCATGAGCATTAATGCCAGACCGACCTCAAGTTCGATGAAAACTAAAGCGCTTGTCTAGTCTAATGGCTAGTCACTTAGAGCCAGGGCCAGAAGGCCCAGGTGACTGCATTGTCACATGGCTAGGGTGCAGAGACTCACACATTAGTCACTCATCTGATTCAAGCTAGTGACTTACTCATCAGTTACTCATCTGATTAGGGCTATATGCCCCTTCATGGTTATCAGAACCTCAAAGTGTTATTCACTCATCTGTTTAGGGCTATAAGTCCTGTATGATTATCATGATCATCATTTGATATTATATACATGCAGTAATGAGTTTTCTTGTTGAGCCTTGGCTCACGGGTGCTATGTGGTGCAGGTAAAGGGAAAGAAAAGCTCATCCATCCTTGAGTGGAGAGCTTAGGTGGCGATGTGTACATATGCGGCCGCTTGACCACCACGGCCAAGGAGTTTCTCGGAGGAACTAGGGGGCTAACCCTATTTTTGCCGCTTAGGTCGGCGGGTTGTAATTTTTACACTATAACGACCATTTTGGATTGTAAATAACTTGTAAACGCTTTTGTGGGCCCATGAATAGTTTTATGTTTTAAATAAAATATATCCTTTCCTTTTTGATCGAGTTTTTCACCTTAGCCTATTAATAACACCTAGATGCACGTTTATAACCAAATGACTCGATTAGCGAGTTAAGCACGGTTCAAATGCTTGATCGACCTTAAGTTCGATGAAAACAAAAGCGCTTGTCAAGTCTAAAGGCTAGTTACCTAGAGTCGGGGCCAGAAGGCCCAGGTGACTGCATCGTCACATGGCTAAGGGTGCGGAGCCCAAGTTCGTGACTCACTCATTAGTCACTTATCTGATTTAATTTCATGACTCCATAGTCACTTATCTGGTTTAAGTTTGTGACTTACTCATCAGTCACTTATCTGATTAGGGCTACACGCCCCAACATGACTATTAGAATCTCGATATTATCTGATTAGGGCTACAAGCCCAATATGATTATCATAATCATCCATTGATATTGTATGCATGCAGTAATGAGTTATCTTGTTGAGCCTTGGCTCACGGGTGCTATGTGGTGCAGGTAAAGGGAAAGAAAATCTCACCCAGCCTTGAGTGGAGAGCTTAGGTGGTGATGTGTACATCTGTGGCTGCTTGACCACCACGACCAAGGTGTTTCTCAAGGGAACTAGGAGTTAACTCTATTTTTGCCGCTTAGGTCAGCGAGTTCTAATTTTTACACTGTAATGACCATTTTAGATTGTAAATAACTTGTAAACATTTGTATGGGCCCATGTACAGTTTTACGTTTTAAATAAAAATATTTCCTTTCCTTTTGATCGAGATTTTCACCTTAGCCTATTAATGACACCTAGATGCATGTTTATAACAAAATGACTCGTTTAGCGGGTTAAGCATGGTTTAAAGTTCACAGTAACAGTCTTGGAGTAAACAGGGTGTTACAGTCTACTCCCAGCTAGAAGCAGAACGCAAATGACCATTTCGTTGATAATACTAAGATTGATGAAGCAGGATTACAGGTAAGGCTCCAAAAAGTGTAAGCTTCAATTTCTCCAAGGGTATTCAAGGTCACATTATAGAAAGTGATGGGATCATGTAGGAAGGAATTCAGTCAAAAGCCACAAAGAAATTACCGAAGAACACCTGAGGGATGAGAAGTATAGTGAGACTGGTAAGACACGTCAGCTACTACTTGAAGCATCTTCGAGGACAGCCATACCCAAGATTGAGGTAACAAAAAAGCCTAAAGTTTTTCTGAATGGATAGTTTTGTATCAAAATTTCAGAAGTTAGAATAAGGATTGGTTAGCACCCTATGGTATTAGAATCCATATGTAATGGACGGATACAAGAAGATGACATGATGGATACTGTCTTTGCTTAAGACATGAAACTATAGGGTGGTACATCAAAGACTAGGACGCACCCAAGTATAGACTGAAAAGGATGATTGTTTGTGCTTCATGATAGATGAAAGAATAAGAACACAAATTTTGTGCATGGAGCATTAAGTTGACAGTAATGCTAGATAGCCACGATTAGGATGCAGTGTTGGCACCTATGGAATATAAGTGAGTGTATTAGCGCAAAAAATTAAAGCGTTTGGTCATCTGTAGGGGAATAACCTTGAGATTAAGGCCCTAGTGGGAATTAATGAGTGATTCACATTGGAAACCCTCTATTGCATAGAGAAAATTAATATGGGAGCTCACATTTTGAGCTGGAAAGATCTGCGCCAGTTGGATAAGACGCCACGATTACAGTAAAGTCAGACGGGGTAAGGAACAAGATTGGTATTATTGTACCCTGATTTCATCACAAGTCCTTCACTTAGCTCGAGTACAGTTGGCAAATACATATGTGGAGGAAATAACCAAGGAATCCATCTATTATCCACGTGGACAGCTCAGTTTTCACGGTGATTATTGTTGTGAAAATTGATTCGATTAAAATGTGCAAGTGTACACAGCCACAAAACAAGTAATAAAGTAGTAAGTATTCAAGATCGTCTCCACAGGGATTGCAAATTAAAAAGTAAGCAAAACAATTACTAAACAATTTTAGAAAATTAAAAGTCAAGTGGTTGTTTATAGACTAAGCAAAGTATTAAAATAAAATAGAAATACTGAAATTAAAAACTGAACTGAACAAGAAAATTGAGAGAAATTTATGAATTGCAAAATGGACTTGAATTGTTGAATTCCCCTATATTATTCGTCCTGAACAAATTGCGAACGTGTTGCTGCAGCAATATTCTAGCAAAACTCCCAGGATAACAAAAAGTTCATTTAACACGCATAAAACTTTCCCAAATCTTATGACCTTAATTCTTCTATCTAATTAAACATATTCCTATGCCAAAATCAGATTTAAGAATGCAATCACAGTTCACTTCTCATAGGTTACACAAGGTAATTAACATATCCCTATATTAATTACTAACATAACCTAACCTAGATTATGACTTGTGTCATCCAAGTTTTTCCTATTACATTTAACCTTTCCAGCATTAAATATAATTAAAATAACTTGCCATTGCTGGCCAAACAACAAGAAGAAATTAATTTAAGCACACTTGAATGATCAAGGGAGATTTTACTAAAATAAAGTGCAAGAAATGGATAGATTATAACATAGGGTTCATCAACAATCCAAGCCACCAAGAAATTAGTTCATGGATGGTTTCATACACAGTAATTCACAATCAAAACAGCCCATAATATTCAGATTTAGTATCTAACTCATAAATTAATAACATAAAGTTTAAGAAAAGAAGAAAGAACAAATCCAAATGATGCTTGAGCTTTCTATGCTTGTCCTCCTTCTTCCTTGTGGGTATCTCATCTTGTTTCTCTGTTTTTTTTTCTGGTTTTTCTTTGCCAAAAATGGCTGCTGGTTGTCTATTTCGGCTGGAGCATTCTTTTGGTATATTAGGTTATCTTCTTCTCCTCCAAAAGTACCATAATGCCCTTCTTTTCCTCCCAAAACAACAAGTCTTCCTTCTCTTTTGTCCTTTTCTCCATTATGCTGATATTTCCTTCTGCCACTGCCATATCAGCTGAAATGTAAGCTTGACTCTTGACTGCCACGTGTTCCATGCTCCAAAATGCAGCTGATCACAATGCTTCAGTTTTGCTGCATCAATCCTGAATATTCAGCCATCAACACAATAATTTCATCACAATAGACTCTTAAGCTCACTCATTCCTTTGTGCAAATATTTAACTATGAAATCATTATCTTTAACCCAATAGCTATTAAAATCTAAAAAATAATTACACTTAATTAAGATAATGAAAACATCCAAGTTAGCTACAAAAACTAAAAATAAACTAACATCACTCATGATTTTTTCACAAATATAAGTTCAAAAGCACATGAAATAACTCTTTATTCAAGAGTTATCACACCCCCAAACTTACAACATTACTCGTCCTCGAGTGATGACCCTAACAACACAATACAACTAACAAGAGACACAAAAGACACAAACTAAACACAAAAGACAAAACACTACAACAATGGACAAACTTTGCTATGTCAATGGTAACAAGGGGAAGGCTCTCGGGAAATTTTATTTTGAAAAAGAGAAGCTGAATTTCAATCTTTCACAAGCTTTAAACCAAATTCTTCAAGCATGAATGTTGCTGCCAAAAATATGAATCAAGTGTTTCACCCTTTAGTGCATGCATAGCTTTTCCTAAACAATTTCAATCACCAAAAATTAAGCTAGCCCTTGGTCCTCAAGCTTAAATAATGTCTCCATACATTACTTAGTAATTCCCTCTCCACTAATGTAGACAAACACCACACCAAAAATCAATAGGACTTTATCAAGCTTGTAATGATAGGCTTGGGTAAAGGTAGGATAATAGATATACATTTTTGGCTCAAATCACCCTAAACACCTCAATCTTTCTAGGACCTAAATACATAAATGCACACATTAATTTCCCCATAGAAAACCCCACAACACAATATAAATCTTGCCACTAGTCCTTATTACTAACATACAACGACAATAACTCAAACAACTTTTCCTTTATTTGAAAAGTACACCCCCAAACTTATTTACAAACATACATACTCTTTTTTTTTTTCTTTTCTTTTCCTTTGATTTCTGATTTTTTTTTTTTTTTAGAAGTTTTGATGCAAGGGAGTGTACTTCTTAATTTCTGACTTTTTTTTTTTTATATATATATATATATTTTTTTTTATAAAAATAAACAACTAAATGGCAAGATTACAAGAAGATTGAGAACACATTCTCCCCCCAAACTTAAAATCAACATTGTCCCCAATGGGGAAAACAAGCAAAATAAGAAAAGGAAAACGCTCACCCAATTTTCTTGCTCACACTCAACTCATCATAACCCCCAAATTGCACAACAAATAAATCCTATAAAGATCAAGGTGCTAAAAGGGTGTGGTGAAAAGATGTGAGAATATATTTATGTAAAGCTAGGCGAATGAGTGGCTAAGAAAGAAAAATGACACTTAAGCTCAATGGGGTGACTAGGGATAAAAATGCATACAAGGTAGGCTGCAAAGGCTCAAACGGTCCAAAGATGGCCTAAATCATGTCTTCGGTGTGGTATTGTCTAGGATTTCGCCTCAAGGAAAATCACTAAGTAATTCTAGAAACTTAAGCTCTCACAAGAAACTAGCTCTTCCTAGGGTCTCAAAATTGTTTAATCTAACTATGCACCAACTAAAAGGAGAAACAATTTCATCAATCAATGGTTAGCAACATTCACATCCAAAGAATTTAGTTGAAAACTCAAGAAAGAAAAACATTCAGCGGCAACTTAGATTGAGTAAAGAAATCGTCATGGAGCCCCCTAGTTACATATGAACAAAAGCAAAGAGTATCGCTGCAAGATTAACTAAATAACAAGACAGGAACAGAACAAGCAACAAATCACACATGGAAGCAAAATAGTAGATAATAAGAGTAGACCACCAGAGAGTTCAATAACAGAATTTATTACAAAACAATAATAATAATAATTACAAATCAAAAGTGGGTTAAAGAATCTCCCTCCTCCTAGTCCTCGGAATCAGCAGCTGAAGGACTAGGGCCATCAGGCACAGCTGGCGTGGTCCACGCCTCCAAGATGGAGTTGGGAAAGACTGGGAATGGAGCTGTTGGTTTGTTGAAGTTGCGCTGGAGGGATTTGATGAGGGCTGCATCTCGCTGCTTAGCATACTTCCAGTAAGCATGCTGTTGAGCTTCCATAGACACCAATCGGCCAAGAATCTCCTGCTGCCGGGCAATGATGTCAGTGAGCGGAACTGGGGGAGGCACGGCGGAAGGCCCAGAGGCTGAGGCGGGTGCACGAGTCTGGCCAATCAGAGAGAAATCAATGTCCCGGCGCTCGAAAAGGATATCCTCTATGGAAGCAACAGATACCCCAGCTCTAATGCATAACTGGGTGATGAGTGAGGGAAAGAACAGCTTCCCTTTCTTCTTTCTAGCACAGCTAACAAGCTGCCTAGAGATGATCTGGCCAACATTTACACCCAACCCAGCCAGTATACAATACAGCAAGAACACCCTCTCTGTGGACACCGTGGTGTCATGTGTGGTGGGCAGTAATCGACACTTCAGAAAGCTGAGCCACACTGCAGCTTCAGGCAAAATGGAGGTGTGCAAGCGAGTGCGCACACCGCCAGAAGAGATGCACCATTGAGTTCCAGGGGATGCGACGCACTGCAGCGCCTTGTCAAAATCAGCTGGGGTAGGTGCCAAGATCATTTCATTATAAGTTGAGCTGTCAACGTTGGCTAACCCAAAGAGGGCATTAATAGCCTCACCCGCAAAAGAGACCGCCTTGCCGCGAACCAACACTTCAGAATTTTCAGCGAAGGCAAGGTTGGCATAAAATTCCTTGACCACTGGAATAATGGCATACTCTGGTTTTTGGCAGAAAAGTTCCCACTGGTGTTGCTCAATGACAGTAGTGAGAAAGGCAGGCACCTCCCTAGTAGTTGGCAAAAATCCTCTCTCTGGAAATAATTTCTTGGTCTTTATAGACTCAAATCTGGCCTTGGCTTGAGCTGAAGTAACTTTTCGGGCAGGGCATGAAGGGGTAGCTGGTTTCTTGGTTTTATGAGGTGGGGCAGCTGTGGTGGCAGCAGTGGCAGTCTTTTGCTGCTTTGGTGGGGGCACAGTTGATGCTTGTGGGGCTGCTCTTTTGGATTTGTGTCGGGGTGGTTTTGATGTGGTGGTAGGAGCATTTCTGGCTGTTGGGGGAGGCAGTAGGAGTGGGGCAGTGGGGATTTGTGGGGTCTTTGGTGGGACAGTGGTGTTTTTGGATGCTTTCTTGGGTGTTGTGGTTGGTGGTGGGACAGTGTTGGTCTTTTTTCTCTGTGCTCGCGTTTTGATGGTCATGATGGGCACAAAAAGACAGCACCTAATTCACAATGTTATCACACAACAAACAGAGCACCTGAACGTAAATGCTTCAAAATTTTCCAGCAGAATAATAGAGCAAATTTTTTTTTTTTTTTGTACCACCCAGGAATGCCACAGATTATCCAACAGAGTTTCCAACAACTTTGCTCACCAGATCAAAGATTATCAGTACTCAAATGCCCAGTAGTATATATATATATGTATATATATATATATATTTTGCTTTATACGGGGGCAAGGAAATTAATACCCATGATTGAGAGGCTCGGCCGACTATTGGAATGCTTGGCTGGTGGTGGGGAGCCTCGGTCTGGTGGAATGCCGCCTGGGGTCGAGAAATGGTGCTCGGCTGGGACACGCGGAGCAGGGTCACGCAAAGAGGCGAAAGGTGCAGAGCTGGGATACGCCTGAGTTGTCCTTGGTGTGGGAGGCTCGGCAGAGGCGCGCAAGGATAGGGGCACCTGGTTGCCGAATGCTTTGTTGGGGTGAGGCCGAATGTAGAGGGCCTCTTGGCTTGGTGGGTGGTATATTTCTGGTGGTGGGCTCGGTCTGGGGTCGAGGTGGTGGTGTCGTGGGTCTTCGTGAGATGGAGAGGCGAAGAAGTCGACGGGCAGGGACTCGCCTGGACTGGGTCGCGGCTTGCTCGGTTCGTGTGGGGCGGCTGAGTGGCGGGTTGTGTGTGGTTTCTGCTGGGTGAAGGGCGGCTGAATGTGGCTGTGTGGCTGGTTGGAGACGTGGGGTCGTGGGATAGGTGGGGTCGACTGGTGGGTCGGCTGGGTTCGTGGGTGTGGAAGATAGAGAGGGATGGGGTATTAGGGTATATACACATATATTTATATATATATATATTTATAAACTGAATAGTTGAAATATATACAGATATAATGTATAATTATTAGATATATATTATACTGATATATATATAGTTTATAAATATAATAATTTTTTTTTTTTACTGAAGTTATATACATATATGTAGATTTTGTATAGTTATTTGTTTATATATATATATTTTATATAATATGATACATGTGTATATGCCCCTGAATGGAACCACGACCCAGGAATTTTCTCTGCCCAGATTGCTAACATTTTGCCCAGGATTTGCTTCAGCAACCCAAATTTGACGTAACTCCCTTTTTTTTCGGAAATCTTTGCGGCCATTTTGCTGAAGCAAAACTCACGCAAAACCATCAGACTCAAGAATTACTTCCAAAACACCCTGTTTCTTGCTGTCTTAACACCTGAAACATCAAAATAAACATAAAAATGCTCCAAAACACCACAATAAAATGGGATTAAAATTACAAAAAGTGAAATTAAAATAAAAATAAAAATAATTATAATTAAAAACACTCATATGTATAAATATATATTTTTTTTTTCTTTTCTTTCTGTTTTCCTCTTCTTTTTGTCTTTTTTTTTTATATACAATATCAGTTTACACTTGCTTCTTGCTGGGTTGTCTTTAAATTAGTGCCTGAATCACTTGACAACCCAAATCAACCTCAGCTTTAAGGATCCTCCAAAGTGATGGAGGTCTTCTCGCGGTTGACCTCACCTCCCAAATAATGTTTCAGCCGCTGCCCATTCACTTTAAACTCCCTTTCGGATTGATCTTCGCGAACCTCAACTGCTCCAAAGGGGTAAACTCGCACCACTGTGAATGGGCCAGACCAGCGGGACTTTAACTTGCCAGGAAATAACTTCAAGCGCGAGTTGAAAAGCAATACTTTCTGCCCCTTCTCAAAGACCCGAGCTTGAATTTTCTGATCATGCCACCTCTTAGTTTTCTCCTTGTACAACTTGGCATTTTCATAGGAGAACAACCTCAGCTCTTCCAGCTCATTTAACTGTAACTTTCGAGCTTCTCCAGCAGCTTGGAGGTCCATATTCAGTCTCTTAGTGGCCCAATATGTGTAACGACCCAAATTCGCTAGTAAGGCTTAAGGGCCTTGATTAGCGTGCCAGGAGGGCACGATGGGAATTATGTGTGATTTTATGAGTTAAATGCATGGTTATGATTTAAAGCATGTTATTTGACTATTTATTTATCTGAGACGCATGTATATGTGTATTAGTATGCATGTAGGCCCTGATTGTGTTTGAAGGGCATAATTGTAATTTTAGCCCGCCGAGGGCATATTTGTGATAATTGTATTCCGTGATTTGTACCACGTGAGTGTGGTGTTATTTTGTGATGCACGTGCCGAGACGGTCCTAGAGAGCAATTTAACTTAAGAGTCACAACGGGATTTCTATACCCGGCTCGGGAGGAGCCTAGGGGTACCTCGGGAATTTTATGGTTAAGTTAAGATTTAGCGGGTAATGGTTATTGGAGATTTAGTAACCTGGGTAACCATTAGTTACTGCTGAGAGTAACAAGTTCTAAGTAGAAAATGGTAGAAATGAAATAGAAGTAAAAGGACTTAAGTGCCCTTGAGGTTTAGTTGGGAAAGGTTAGGCAAGGAAGGGTAAAATGGTCATTTGGCTGGGAAATTGATTTATGGCAGCTGGGTTATAGGGGGTACACGGTTTGGGGCTTGGCATTGATTGGTTTTGATAAAAACTAAAGAGAAGAAAAACCAAAGAGAAGGAAAGTTAGGGCAAGAAGAAGAAGAAGGAGCTGAAATTTGGAGACTTAAGAGACGAATCAAGGGAGCTTGGGATGGGATTCTCTACTTGAGGTAAGGAATTTATACACATTTAAGGCTTGATTATGTTATGGGTTAAGAGATTTGAGCATGGTTTAAGTTTGAACTTTGGGTTTTTAATTTTCTGAAATTGAAATCAAGGATGTGGATTTTGGGGATTTGATTGTGTGTTTGATTGCTTTGATGATGTTTATGGGTTGCTAGATGGGTCATATGAAGTTTGGATTTGAATTTGGGGTTTGGGTATTGGTTTGGTATGAATTGGGAAGGTTTTAGCTCGGAGAAAACGCAGGAGAAAACCCAGAATTCTGGGTCTGCGAAGGCGTGCCGCGACACAGGTTTTTCGTGCCGCGGCGAGGGAGCCTCTGACTGATGGGTGCCGCGGCACAAGGATGTGGTGCCGCGGCACAAGGCTAAATTCAGGGCATCATTTTTAGGCAATTTTAGGCCTTTGCTCCGGGGGTTCGGGGGATGTCTCCGGGGTGTTGTTTTAAGGTTTTAGAGGTCCCGAGAGTGCGGGATTGGTCCCGGGAAGTGGTTTTGGGTTGATTAGTATTGAGGGATGTTTCTTGTGTGTTGTGACTAGGTTTTTGGTGAGGCTCATGCTTGAGGACCGTGCTCGCGGCTTTAGTGCATCAGGAGGCTCGGAATTCAGGTAAGAAAACTATAACACCCGTAGGATAGGGCGTGGGCCCATAGTATGATTGCGGGGCGTGGCCCTATATTGCATCACATGTTAGGGTGCAGACTTAAATGAATTAATATTTGATTGCATGTTGTTGTGTTATATTATATGTGTGATTATGATGAAATGAATGGCAAGGGCCGAGTACGGCAAGGGCCGAGTACGGCGTAGGCCGGGGCGGCCGTGGGCCGAGTACGGCGTAGGCCGGGGCGGCCGTGGGCCGAAAGTAACACCTAGCACATGGGATGCTATATTCAGGGTGGGACCCAAGGGATACATGAGTTATCCTCGCGGTGAGAACCGATACCCTAGGGCTTTGGTAAGGTCTCTGGGGCGGCATGGCCGTGTTTGCTTAGTCTAATGGTTGACTTGTTTATTTGAGGATTATCTGTTATGATAAACTGTATACATTGCATATGTTATGTTCTGCATGAGTTTTCTTGCTGGGCTTCGGCTCACGGGTGCTCTGTGTTGCAGGTAGGGCAATGACTGAGTCAACCAACCATGAGTACGGAGAGCGTGAAGCGACGCGTACATGTTTGGCCTGCCCGACTGCTTTGGTTGGGGGTTTATTTGAAAATGGCTGTAATAATCTATGATTTTTATGAATTATCAACTGTGAACTCATTTTAAAGATGTAAATAGTTTTCAAACCTTATTTTGGGATCCCAATGTTTAATATTAGGAGTTTTATTGAAACAACGCATTTTTCTAAGATTACAGCCTTAACTTTTAATTAGTCACACTTTCGTTTCAAAACCTCGGTTAGCGAGATCTTTGCACATTGTTTTGTCTTAAAACTCACTAAGTAACGGCTCTAAGGAAGTAGGGCGTTACAATATGCCTTATGCTCCAACTCAAAGGGAAAATGGCAAGCTTTTCCAAAAACCAAACGATACGGTGACATTCCCAAAGGGGTTTTGAAAGCCGTTCTATAGGCCCAAAGAGCATCATCCAATCGCTGAGACCAATCCTTTCTACTAGGATTCACCACTTTCTCTAGGATTCCCTTGATCTCCCTATTGGATATTTCCGCTTGACCATTGGTTTGGGGGTGGTAGGCTGTGGCAATCTTATGCTTCACACTGTATTTGGCTAACAAAGCTGCCAAAATCTTGTTAACAAAGTGGGTGTCGTCATCGCTTATAAGAGCCCTTGGAGTGCCAAAGCGGGTGAACACATGCTTATGTAGGAACTTCATGACCACCTTGGAATCATTGGTAGGACTTGCCACTGCCTCAACCCACTTAGAGACGTAATCTACTGCTACCAAGATATACAAATTGCCAAATGATTGTGGAAATGGCCCCATGAAGTCGATTCCCCAAACATCAAACAATTCCACTTCAAGGATGCTATTCAAGGGCATTTCATTCCTTGCTGAAATATTTCCAACACGCTGGCAGCGATCACATCTCTTAGCAAATTCATGAGCATCCTTGAAGATAGAAGGCCAATAGTACCCCGATTGAAAAACCTTAGCGGCTGTCCGCTGCCCCCCAAAATGTCCACCATAAGGAGCTGAATGACAATGCTCTAGGATGCTAGAAACTTCCTCCTCAGGCACACAACGCCTCATGATTCGATCTGAACATTGTTTGTACAAATAGGGCTCATCCCAATAATAGAATCTCACATCATGAAAGAACTTCTTGAGTTGCTGCCTATTCAAATCAGGAGGCTGCAAACCACTCACCAAATAGTTGACAAAATCAGCGTACCATGGAATAGTGGTTTGGTTCACAACCAACAATTGCTCATCGGGGAATGTCTCTTTAATAGGCCCTTCATTTTGCTTTTCACTTCCAGCTTCAAGTCTAGATAAGTGGTCAGCCACTTGGTTCTCCGTTCCTTTTCTATCCCGAATTTCCAAGTCAAATTCTTGAAGAAGCAACACCCATCGAATAAGTCGTGGCTTAGCATCCTTTTTGGCAATTAGATACTTGATTGCTGAATGGTCTGTGTAAACGACCACTTTAGTCCCCACAAGATAAGCTCTAAACTTGTCAAAAGCAAACACCACCGCCAAAAGCTCTTTCTCGGTGGTAGTATAGTTCAATTGGGCATCGGCTAATGTCTTGCTTGCATAATAAATGGAATGAAAAACCTTCTCTTTTCGCTGCCCAAGTACAACCCCCACAGCAAAGTCACTAGCATCGCACATCAATTCAAAGGGGAGAGACCAATCCGGAGCTACAATGATGGGTGCAGTGATAAGAGCCTTTTTTAAAGTCACAAATGCTTCTTGACACTCCTTGGTGAACTCAAATGCTCGATTTTGCTCAAGTAAAGAACAAAGGGGCTTAGAAATCTTTGAAAAATCTTTTATAAACCTCCTATAGAAGCCCGCATGCCCCAAAAAGCTTCTAATCCCCTTGACGGTAGTAGGTGGTGGCAATTTTTCTATAACTTCCAGCTTTGCTCTATCCACTTCTATGCCCTTGTTAGAAATTCTATGGCCCAACACAATGCCTTCTTGAACCATGAAATGGCATTTTTCCCAATTGAGTACCAAGTGTGTTTCTTCACATCTAGCCAAGACTTGCTCCAAGTTAGCCAAACAAGTGTCAAAAGACTCCCCAAATACTGAAAAATCATCCATGAAGACTTCAAGAGACTTCTCCACCATATCTGAGAATATTGCCATCATACAACGTTGGAAAGTGGCGGGGGCGTTGCACAGCCCAAAAGGCATCCTTCTAAAGGCAAAGGTGCCATAAGGACAAGTAAAGGTAGTCTTCTCTTGGTCTTCCGGCGCGATGGAAATTTGATTATAGCCTGAATACCCATCAAGGAAACAATAGAACTCCTTTCCCGCCAACCGATCAAGCATTTGGTCAATAAATGGCAGCGGGAAGTGGTCTTTGCGAGTAGCCTTATTCAACTTCCGATAGTCCATACAAACACGCCAGCCCGTTACTTGTCTTGTGGGAATCAATTCATTGTTTTCATTAGCCACCACCGTGACTCCACCTTTTTTAGGAACACACTGAATTGGGCTGACCCAAGAACTATCTGAAATTGGGTAAACAATTCCATAATCAAGCCACTTAATTATCTCTTTTCTAACCACTTCCTTCATGATAGGATTAAGCCTTCGCTGCTGCTCAACAGAATTATTACAGCAATCCTCCAACAGAATTTTATGCATACAAAATGAGGGACTTATCCCCTTGATATCCGCCATAGTCCAACCAATGGCCCTTTTGTATTTCTTCAAAACAGCCAGCAACAAACTCTCTTTTTCAGCTCCTAACATGGCTGAAATAATCATAGGCAAGGTCTCGTCTTCTCTCAAATAGGCGTACTTCAAGTGACTAGGCAAAGGCTTCAACTCTAATTTTGGTGGCTCTTGAATAGAAGGCTTAGGAGGCCTAAAATTCCCTTCCGACAAATTCAATGACTCAAAAGGCCTCCTGAATTTAGCAAATGGCTGCGTTGACTCCACCCATGTAACTTGGGTTTCTTCCTCTTCACTTAAGCTTTCAAGCTCTTCAAGTGACCTCACCCCCACTCCATCTTTACAAACTTCCTTGTGGAATTTTTCAGCAACAATAGACTCAATTACACTTAGCCTATTACATTCCTCAACCTCATCCGGAAACTTCATAGCATTGAACACGTTGAAAGTCACTTGTTGGTCATTCACCCTCATAGTAAGCTCCCCTTTTTGTACATCAATCAAGGTCCTCCCGGTAGCTAGAAATGGCCTACCCAAGATAATATGAACATCTCTATCCGCTTCATAATCAAGGATGATGAAATCAGCCGGAAAGATGAATTTGTCAACTTGCACAAGTACATCTTCAATTTTTCCTTCCGGGTGTGCCATAGAACGATCCGCTAATTGCAAAGTCACTGTGGTTGTTCTTGCTTCTCCAATCCCCAACTTCTTGAAAATCGACATGGGCATCAAATTGATACTAGCCCCCAAGTCACAAAGTGCTCTACCAACGTCTCTACCACCAATAGAACAAGGAATTGTGAAGCTGCCCGGATCCTTCAATTTAGGAGGAATTTTACTCTTCAATATAGCACTACATCCTTCAGTCAACGCCACTGTTTCAAATTCACCAAGCCTCCTCTTTTTAGTTAAAATATCTTTCAAAAACTTCACATAGTTGGGCATTTGCTCCAAAGCTTCCACTAATGGTATATTGATGTGAAGTTGTTTCAAGACATCTAAAAATCTCCGGAATTGACTATCTTGTTGCTGCCTTTGAAAGCGTTGAGGAAATGGTGGAGGTGGCTTGCTTGTAGACTCTCCTGTAGCGTTTTGCGGAGGAAATGCTGCAGCAATTGCTTCAGGATCAGCATTTAATTCTTTTGATTTCACAGCTTTGTCTCCTTTGTCCCCACTACTTTGGATTGAAGTGGGCTCGCTGTTTCGAGCACAATTATCCTCAGTAAGTTCCACATTTTTGCCACTTCTCAAGGTAACCGCCTTGCAATGCTCCTTGCCATCTTTTCTTGGATTTTCTGTATCACTAGGCAAAGTGCCTTGTGGTTTATTCCTTAGCTCATTAGCAAGTTGCCCCAGCTGAGTTTCTAGATTCCTCAAAGATGCCGCTTGACTCTGAATTACAGCATCTTTCTTGGCCATATATTCCTTCATTAAACTCTCCAAAGAGCTTGATTGAGACACTTGAGGATGAGGTGGTTGAGCTCTTTGTTGTTGTTGAGAAAACCCCGGTGGATATGTAGGCTTATTTTGCATTGGTGCTCCGCTTGAACTAGCTCCTTGACCCCCCCATGAAAAGTTCGGATGGTTCCTCCAACCCGGATTGTAAGAGTTCGAATATGGGTTGTTACGGCTCACATTTTGATTCCCCAAGTAACAAACTGATGTAGGATTTGATGGACAGCTGTCAAATGTATGCCCATCTCCACAATAAACACAAGAAACATCTGCCACTTGGCCCATAGCAGCTGGTTGTACCATTCCCCCCAAACTCATGTTCTTGAGAAGGTTAGTCATTGAAGAAACTTGAGCTGTCAAAGCTGTCAATGCATCAACTTCAAGTAAACCAGCCATTTTTCGACTTGTTGAGGCTCTAACATTGGACCATTGATAATTGTTACTAGCTATCCTCTCCAAAATCTCATAGGCTTCATTATAGGACTTAGAGAGAATAGCCCCATTGGCTGAAGCGTCTAACACCATACGAGTGGAAGAATTGAGCCCATTGTAGAAAGTCTCCATTTGTATACAATGTGGGATCCCGTGGTGTGGGCACTTTCTCAATAATTCCTTGAATCTCTCCCACGCTTCACAGAATGATTCATCTTCCAGCTGCTGAAATGACATGATTTCATTGCGAAACTTGGCATTTTTGGTAGGGGGAAAGTACTTCATCAGGAATTTTTCAGCCAACTCATTCCATGTAGTCACCGAGTTGGGAGGAAGAGTGTTGAGCCAAGCTCTAGCTCGATCCCTCAAAGAGAAAGGGAACAATTTCAACCTTAGGGCCTCATCAGTCACTCCTTGTAGCTTGAAGGAGTCACTCACCTCCAAAAATGAGCGAAGATGAAGGTGAGGATCCTCAGTAGGCAGCCCACTAAATTGACCCACTGTTTGCAACATTTGGAACATCACGGGCTTTAACTCAAATTGGGGTGCTTGAATTTCAGGCCTAACAATGCCCGGATTGAGCTCATTAAACATGGGGGCAGCGTACTCCCTTATGGCTCTCTCTCTATCATCAGCCATAGCAATTGTATTAGTGACATTATTAGCACCCTCAACTCCTTCAACCTCTTCAGCCATATTAAGGCGATTTTGAGCCCGTTGTTCCCTTAGTCTTCTTCTAATTGTTCTTTCAATCTCGGGGTCAATAGGAGCTAGTTCAATGTCTTCTTGCTCGTTCATATAGTAAATTACCTGAGAAAACACAAGAGCAAGCAAACAAAGTCAGCTCAAAAAGAAAAAAAAAAATTGCAAGTAATTAATTTTACAAGAATTTCTAATTTCAATCCCCGGCAACGGCGCCAAAAACTTGTTGTGAAAATTGATTCGATTAAAATGTGCAAGTGTACACAGCCACAAAACAAGTAATAAAGTAGTAAGTATTCAAGATCGTCTCCACAGGGATTGCAAATTAAAAAGTAAGCAAAACAATTACTAAACAATTTTAGAAAATTAAAAGTCAAGTGGTTGTTTATAGACTAAGCAAAGTATTAAAATAAAATAGAAATACTGAAATTAAAAACTGAACTGAACAAGAAAATTGAGAGAAATTTATGAATTGCAAAATGGACTTGAATTGTTGAATTCCCCTATATTATTCGTCCTGAACAAATTGCGAACGTGTTGCTGCAGCAATATTCTAGCAAAACTCCCAGGATAACAAAAAGTTCATTTAACACGCATAAAACTTTCCCAAATCTTATGACCTTAATTCTTCTATCTAATTAAACATATTCCTATGCCAAAATCAGATTTAAGAATGCAATCACAGTTCACTTCTCATAGGTTACACAAGGTAATTAACATATCCCTATATTAATTACTAACATAACCTAACCTAGATTATGACTTGTGTCATCCAAGTTTTTCCTATTACATTTAACCTTTCCAGCATTAAATATAATTAAAATAACTTGCCATTGCTGGCCAAACAACAAGAAGAAATTAATTTAAGCACACTTGAATGATCAAGGGAGATTTTACTAAAATAAAGTGCAAGAAATGGATAGATTATAACATAGGGTTCATCAACAATCCAAGCCACCAAGAAATTAGTTCATGGATGGTTTCATACACAGTAATTCACAATCAAAACAGCCCATAATATTCAGATTTAGTATCTAACTCATAAATTAATAACATAAAGTTTAAGAAAAGAAGAAAGAACAAATCCAAATGATGCTTGAGCTTTCTATGCTTGTCCTCCTTCTTCCTTGTGGGTATCTCATCTTGTTTCTCTGTTTTTTTTTCTGGTTTTTCTTTGCCAAAAATGGCTGCTGGTTGTCTATTTTGGCTGGAGCATTCTTTTGGTATATTAGGTTATCTTCTTCTCCTCCAAAAGTACCATAATGCCCCTCTTTTCCTCCCAAAACAACAAGTCTTCCTTCTCTTTTGTCCTTTTCTCCATTATGCTGATATTTCCTTCTGCCACTGCCATATCAGCTGAAATGTAAGCTTGACTCTTGACTGCCACGTGTTCCATGCTCCAAAATGCAGCTGATCACAATGCTTCAGTTTTGCTGCAGCAATCCTGAATATTCAGCCATCAACACAATAATTTCATCACAATAGACTCTTAAGCTCACTCATTCCTTTGTGCAAATATTTAACTATGAAATCATTATCTTTAACCCAATAGCTATCAAAATCTAAAAAATAATTACACTTAATTAAGATAATGAAAACATCCAAGTTAGCTACAAAAACTAAAAATAAACTAACATCACTCATGATTTTTTCACAAATATAAGTTCAAAAGCACATGAAATAACTCTTTATTCAAGAGTTATCAATTATGCGAGCTAGTGATACATAGGTTGCGAAGCGCGAGCTCATGATATTCATACGGCCTCCATAGTACAAGCTTAGAGATATATCCATCTCGTGGTAACTCAAATATATTGCATACCCATAAATCCTCAAAGACTCAGGTACTTTTATATGATCATTTATGGCCAGCCTGTAATATTTAATGTCCTAGATATTAGGAGACCATTTATTTCGTGATCAGATCATATCCTAGTATAAATGGGAATATTTTATATTAAATGTAATAAATATGTAAATCCATGATTGACTCACGCGGTTACCCAAACCTGTCCAAGGAATTTCTTTATAAATACTGAGAATATTGGACAGGAAAAGGGACGATTATTCTGTAATACTGAAACTCTACCAAAATGGAGAGAGAAACAGTAATAATATAGACTCGTGGAATAGGTGGATTTTAACCACTGAACCACGTAAAAAGATCTGTCTTTGAGAGTTAATTTCTTATTTTGTTTTATTATCAAGCACTAATCAACCTTGTTATTTTCTTAATTCACTATTGGTGAAAAAACGCGTCAACAGTTTGGTGCTTTCATTGAGAGGCAAGATTAGTACTTTCTTCAAAATCCTAGTCAAATCTCATCATGGTGGTCACTCGCTCAATGCATGATAATGAGATAGAACAACTTGGTGGGCAGGAAGCCCCTTATACCGCTGTTTCAAACGAGTATGGCCTTGAAGTTCAGCAATGTCTAGGAAAGCAACCGGTGGGCCACGACGATACTGGGAGTTCGGTGTCATTGCCATCGAATCCAAACCTAGACTACTTAACTGCGGTTGAATTAGAAAATATGCAGTTAAGAAGCCATCTTGCTAAGGCAAACAGGCAAATTGAGGAGGTTTTGGCTCGGTTACCCCCTCTTGCAACCGACGTTAATGTCAGAAAGAGGCAAAGTGGGTCTCATAAGTCCCACAGGAATAACCGATCCAAACCAAGTCGGTCTCTCAGAACTACCACCCCAAGTTCTGTGCCTACAGTATGAGATCGCCAAAATTCTCAACCTAGTGGCACTCCTAATGGTCATCGGTATCACGGGCCGACTATTTGGGTACTCCAAGTAGACGGAACGTGCGGCACTTGCAGACTCTTCAAGCTAGCAAGTCACCCTACAACACACACCTACAGGCAAACAAACTCAGTGGTTAGCCACATACACATCTCGGACATGCAACAGGAAATAACGAAGTATGAGCAAGCACAAAGCAAGTCATTCCTGGGAACGTCCACACAACACAAAGCACACAACAAGGCAAGTGGCACGCAATGGCCCAATGAAGATAACAAACAAGTAACACATAGGCAACAAGGAAGCACTCAGGGGCAAGTATGGATAAATATTGTTTTATTAATATATAGCCTTGATAGGGCAAGGGAGTACATAGCTTTGGCCCGTTTGGCCCCTATCTGCTGATGGCCATGGTGCTTCCCTAAGTCGCCAGGTCACCTCCCCCTAAGGAGCCTTCTAGGGAAATAAGGTCTTCCCAGTAACATATATGATTTTTGTCTGGGAGACATATGCATAATTACAAAACTGCCACTACCCTATCCCATGAGGTTGCTTGGTGCAAGACTTGACTAATGATCAAGCACTAAGGCATGCTCACTTACAAAATGGCCCCATGTGGGTATGCCTAAGGGGCAGCACGCCACACTCTCCCCCATTTAATTTTTTGGCGTCCTCGATGAAGTAGCTTGTAGATCTTCAATCTTCTACGTGAGCTTCTTCAAGTCTTCCGCCCTCTCCCAGCTGATCTCATCATCTGTGAGCCCCTTCCATTTTACCAGATACTCCTTATGCTTTTTACGGTCAGTGGTGACCGTCCTTTCCGACAAGATTTCTTCAGGTTGACGCTTGCTCCTTGGCTGAATGATGACTCCTCCTCTGGTTGACTGGTTGTGCTCCTGATTTGCTGGATCTTCATGATACGGCTTCAAGTTGCTGACGTGAAGGACAGGGTGTATCTTCATCCATGTTGGTAGGTCGAATTTGTAGGAAGTTAGGCCAACTTTTGAGATGATTGAGACCGGACCCTCGTACTTGCGAACGAGTCTGATGTCTTTGTCTTCTTGGAATCTCAACTGTTCGGGCCTCAGCTTGATTAACACTAAGTCACCTGCTTTAAACTCCAGTGGTCTGCGCTTCTGATATGCCCACTTCTTCATTCTTCTTTATGCTTTTTCTAAATAAGCTCGGGAAATCTCTGTCGTTTTCTTCCAATCTTTTGTGAAGTAAAAGGCTCACGGGTTCCGACTGCGATATTTGTCCACTGTGTGGGGCAACAGTGGCTGCTGTCCATTAACAACTTCAAAAGGGCTCTTATTCGATGCAGAACTCTTTTGAGAGTTGAAGAAAAATTGAGCTACATCGAGTAGTTGCGGCCAATTCTTCTGATTTGCATTGACAAAGTGGCGCAAGTACTCCTCCAACATCCCGTTGAATCTTTCTGTCTGCCCATCTGTCTATGGATGGTAGCTCGAGGATATGTTCAGTTGTGACCCCAAGAGACTGAATAGTGTGGACCAAAAGGTCCCAATGAATCTTCCATCTCGACCACTAACAATGTTCTGGGGCACTCCCCAATATTTGACAATATTCTTGAAAAATTGTCGGGCTATCTCTTCTGCCGAACAGTACTTCGACACTGGGATGAATGTTGCGTACTTCGAGAATCTGTCCATGACCACCAAGATCACACTTAAATCCCATGTCTTCGGTAGACTGGTGATAAAGTCAAGCGACACACTCTCCCTTGGTCGGCTTGGGACTCGCAAGGGCTCCAACAACACAGGTGTATTGTTCCTATCGACCTTTTCTTGCTGGCAAACGAGACAGGTCTTGGTGTACTCCACTACATCATCTCGCATTTGTGGCCAGTAGTATCCCTGCTTCAAGAGGGCATGGGTTCTCTACCACCCTGGATGACCTGCCCACAAGGTGTCATGACACTCGCTTAGTAATGTCCTCCGCAAATCTCCAACTTTCGGAACATACAAGCGTCCCCCTTTAGCCTACAGAAGATCATCCGCCACCCAGAACTGGCGAGTCTTGCCTTCTTTTACGAGCTTCAGGATGGTCCTGACAACCGGGTCTTTCTCCAGGTTTTCTTTGATGCGCTCCTTGAGTGGAGTGTTCACCACGCTAGCCGACAAACTAGCCAAGATCTTTAGAGTCGCCAATTCTGCTTTGCGTCTCAAGGCGTCAGCTGCCTGGTTCAAGTGTCCTGCCCTGTGCTCAAAATGGAAGTCGAATTCTGCCACGAACTCCTGCCATCGAGCCTGCTTAGGGGTCAATTTCGGTTGAGTAAGGAAATGACTAACCGCTGCATTATCCGTCTTCACCAAGAACTTTGACCCCAGCAAGTAATGCCTCCACACTCGCAAGCAATGGATAACTGCGAGGAGTTCCTTCTCCTGGGTAGTATACCGCCTCTCAGCTTCAGACAGCTTGCGGCTCTCATATGCAACCAGGTGATCTTCTTGTACTAGTACCCCTCCCAGAGCATAATCTGAGGCATCTGTCTGTACTTTGAAGGGCTTGCTAACATTTGGCAAGGCAAGAACAGGATCCTTCATCATGGCTTCCTCCAAACTCCTGAATGCTTCAGCACACTTGTCACTCCACGCCCAAGTCACACCCTTTTTCAGAAGCTCGGTCAAGGGTGTCGCCCTTCTTGAGTAGCCGTCCACAAATCGTCTATAGTAGTTGGCTAGGCCCAAGAAGGAGCAGAGTTCTTTCACATTTGTGGTGGCTTTCCATTCTTGGATTCCCTCACCTTCTCCAGATCCATACGAATTCAGCCACGTTCCACAACGTGGCCTAGGAACTTGATGCTCTCCTGTGCAAACGAGCATTTCTCGCGCTTCACATATAGCTGGTTCTCTCTCAACTTCTGAAACATTTGAGCCAAGTGTTCTTGATGCTCTTCAATCATGGTGCTATAAACCACGATATCATCCAAGTACACCACCATGAACTTATCTAGATACTCGTGGAATACTTGGTTCATCAGTGTACAGAAAGTAGCAGGGGCATTTGTCAACCCAAACGGCATTACTCAAAACTCAAATGCTCTGTATTGAGTAACACACCTTGTCTTTGGTTCATCCCCATCTGCAATCCTCACCTAATAGTAGCCCGATCTCAAGTCCAACTTTGTGAAGTATTTGGCTCCACTTAGCTGGTCGAACAAATCAGCGATCAGAGGGATGGGGTAGGTGTTGCGAACTGTCACCTTGTTGAGAGCCCTATAATCAATGCACAGTCTCAAGCTCCCATTGTGATTCTTCTGGAATAGCACCGGTGCGCCAATTGGCACCTTCGACGGTCTGATGAAGCCTGCCTCTAATAACTCTTTTAGTTGTCTCCTCCACTCTTCTAGCTCAGGGGGTGCCATTCTGTAAGGTGCTTTTGTTGGAGGTTTTGCTCCCGGCACCAGCTCTATCGGGTGATCAATCCCCCTCTTTGGTGGCAAGGCTTTGGGGAGTTTATCTGGCATCACATCCCCATACATCTTTAAGACCCTCGTAATTTCTAGTGGAACAATCTCTTCCACTGCTTCTTCGAACACAGTGGGTACCGCTACATAAGTGGGCTCCTGCTTCTTCACACCCTTCTTGAACTATAAAGTTGATAGAAGCTTCACACCAGGGGGTGGTTTCACCTTTGCAGGCACCATTGCAGGAGTCTCTCCCATTATGAGCAAGCTCCCAGTGGCAGGGATGGGAATGGCACCTTTCTCGGTTAGAAATTCCATTCGCAAGACTACATCAAAGTCGTCCATATGGACCACCACTAAGTCAGTCTGCCCCTCCCACGTGTCGATTCTAACTTTTACCCCTTTAGCCACGCCAGTTGTGGCCAAGGCCTTGGAGTTGACCGCTTTCATGCGGCCGACATCCTTCTCCAGATTTAGTCCCAGTCGCTTTGCTTCGAGTTTAGAGATGAAGTTGTGGGTGGCGCTCGTATCGATCATCACGCTTTTGGAGGGCTTGCCATTGATGGTGGCATCCACGAACATTAGCCCCTTTCCTAGGGTCTTCTTCCCTTTTTCACCGTGTTTCTTGAGAGCATTCAACAGCCGGACAGCGCCAATGTGCGCGTACTCTTCGTCTTCCTCTTCTCCTTCACCATGTTGTTCTTGGCCAATGAGGGCATTCAACTTGCCCCGGTAAGGGCAAACAGCCGACTTATATGGGCCTTTGTAGAGCCAACAAGCTAGCGGCATCTGTACCGCTAGAAGAATTAGACTCAACTGTCCTCTTCTCTCCCCCACTCTTGCCCTGCCATGACTTCCCAGACTTCTTACTCCCAGCGCTACTTGAGCTGGTTGGAGGGGTAGCCTTTTTCGGCAGGCTGCTCTCTGGAGTGTAGTCTGTTAAGCGTTCAGCAGCTGCTTGAGCGGTGGCTAGATCAGACACACGCTGTCTTTGAAGTTCTTGCTTGGCCCACGGTTTCAATCCCACGGTCTCAAGTGCTTCGATCCTCTGAGTGTTTCTCACCATTAGTGTGTTTTGCCAAGCTCTTTCTAACATGGCTCTGATACCAACTATCACGGGCCGACTATTTGGGTACTCCAAGTAGACGGAACGTGCGGCACTTGCAGACTCTTCAAGCTAGCAAGTCACCCTACAACACACACCTACATGCAAACAAACTCAGTGGTTAGCCACATACACATCTCGGACATGCAACGGGCAATAACGAAGTATGAGCAAGCACAAAGCAAGTCATTCCTAGGAACATCCATACAACACAAAGCACACAACAAGGCAAGTGGCACGCAATGGCCCAACGAAGATAACAAACAAGTAACACATAGGCAACAAGGAAGCACACAGGGGCAAGTATGGATAAATATTGTTTTATTAATATATAGCCTTGATATGGCAAGGGAGTACACAGCTTTGGCCCCTATCTGCTGATGGCCATGGTGCTTCCCTAAGTCGCCAGGTCACCTCCCCCTAAGGAGCCTTCTAGGGAAGTAAGGTCTTCCCAGTAACATATATGATTTTTGTCTGGGAGACATATGCATAATTACAAAACTGCCACTACCCTATCCCATGAGGTTGCTTGGTGCAAGACTTGACTAATGATCAAGCACCAAGGCATGCTCACTTACAAAATGGCCCCATGTGGGTGTGCCAAAGGGGCAGCACGCCACAATCGGCACGTCAGCTGATCGGCTAGAACCGCGACCCCAAGTTTAGTACCTCCATCGCACGCGCCTGGAAATACCCATGGCAACCCATGAGGAGGGGCTGGAGTAGGTTCACAGAGACAAAATGTTCCAGCCAACCCTCATGCGTCATGGTTGGATCGCCAGGCGCAGAGAGATGGAAATGATGGGACAAAATAGAGGCAAGCTAATTTAGTTCGCCCTGATGGGACAAGGATTGCCTCACCAGTTAGGCATCCCCTGTCATCCATAAGACCTCCGACACCACCTCGTCCTACACGAGACATTCCTGCTTATGGAGGCAGTAGAAGAAATCCTCCTCCGTCTGCCCATACCTATGTCCCATGGACACGTACCAAAAATCCAGATCCTTGGCCTCAACCGTGAGCTTTGAGCTTCGCAAATGGAAGTTGTTGGACAGAAATTCGTCGAAGTGGTAGGTCCGGTAGGTCCGAGGACGATCTAAGGAACAAATCTGATTTCGGCTTAAAGCCCTCAGTATAATCCACAGCCTGATCTGCGTGATCACCTAAATTCGCAAAGAAGAAATTCATCTTGTGATGAAGGAGTCAGTTACACTCGTCAAGAGGGAGGTCCTTCCGAAGTATGTGACAACGGGAATGTCCCACAAAACCAAGCCCGAACTTGGAGAGACAACAACCCGCCAAACGCGTATGATAAGATGAGAGCTATTGAACAACCCCAGAATAACCAAGGGACCAAGGACCAAACCCTCGAAAGGTTGGCCTAGATGGAGGAGCTAATGAAGAAGCTTCCATTAGAGAAAGAGAAAGATGAGTGTGACTTAGAGGATGAGCTCGAGCTTTTCGCCCCGAATATTGCGGTGGCCGCATATCCAGTGGGTTTCAGGATGCCACATCTGTCAAAGTTTGACGGAGATGGGGATCCATCTGATCACCTGGGGATGTTCAACACCATAATGATGGCCCACAATGTTGGACCCGATCTAAGGAGCCTTATATTCCCCTCGACTCTGATTGGTCCAGCCAGGTAGTGGTTCAAACAATACAAAAGTCATTCAATCAGCTCGTGGAAGATTTTTTCCACTAATTTTAAGAGAGCATTCAAGGCTTCCCAGGCAACTCAAATTAAGGCTGGCTCATTGGCTAATGTAAAGCATCAGCCCGGTGAATCATTGAAAGCGTATCTAAGTAGGTTTGCCAATGTCGTTGTGTGAGCTAGAGATGTTGACAAAAGCTCCAAGCTCATGGCAATGAGGACGGGAATTCTAGTTGGAGGCGACCTGTGCCAAGAGTTACAGAGGAAAAGAGTTAATACCATGGACGAGTTCTTGACACGAGCTCAAAGATGGGTTAATCTAGAAGAGGCTCGAGCTTCTGCCGTAGGAAACAGCCAAGTCCCTGTCTAGCATGTTGGAGCGGCAACAGATTTTGCAACTACGGCTCAAACCATTGCCCAGAATAACCAAGGGGGAAATAATAAGAGGAAGGGAAATGGTGAGGGCGACCGGAGCGGAACAAAGAAAAACAAGTCCGTGGATAAATTTAAACCGGTCTACACAACATATACCGATCTCACGGATATGAGAGAGCGCATCTTCTTAGCTAATTCTACTCGCCTTCCATGGAAGAAGCCAAAACCGCTAAAAAACCAAAGAGCGAAGAGAGATCCTTCAAAGTTTTGCCGATTCCACAATGATATCGGTCATAATACTGATGACTGTAGACAGCTGAAGGATGAGATCGAGACTCTCATCAGGGCGGGACCTTTGGCCCAGTACGCCTGGAATCAAGCGACTCCCAGTCAGCCCGCGGGACAAAACCCTTCGTTAGCTCCTGAAGCTCCAATGAATCAAGCCGGAGCTCAGATGAATCAGGATAATCCTCCTTCGATAATAGGAGGAGATATAGCCACCATTTTGGGAGGACCTCATCTGGCAAGCACGAGCAAAGGTGCCTAGAAGAGGTACATCAATGAATTGAAGTCCCATAATGGAATGGAGTTCGTCCTGGAACAACAATCATTAAAGCAGCAGGGATTGGAGAAGCAACTAATCATTTTTACAGAGGAAGATGTCAGTCATGTCCAGTTCCTACATAACGATCCTCTGGTCATAATTGTTCAGCTTGCCAACCGAAGAGTTCGAAGGACACTAGTAGACAACGGGAGTTCTGTGAATCTACTTTTTAGGTCCACCTTAGAAAAAATGGGATTGTCTGTAATCGAGCTAAAGGCAACCTCAATAATTCTATAAGGGTTTTTGGGTGAAGGGTCGGTTGCCATAGGAACAATCAAATTAGTGATAACGTTGGGTGAAGGTCCACGAACTGTCTCCTGGCTGCTTGAGTTCGTGGTCATCGATTGTCCAGCCGTGTACAATGCGATTTTGGGCCGACTTGCGTTGATATCGTTTGAAGCCATAACCTCTATTCGCCACCTAGCAATCAAATTCCCCTCATCTGCGGGAATATCCACCATTAGAGGCGATCAGATTGCTGCTAGGGAATGCTATAACATTTCTATGAAGGGAAAATCACAACCCGGGCAACAAGCAATGGCCATAAGTGACGGAGGTGAGGAGTCCCAGGAAAAGGAAGTTGTTTGTGGGACGGAAGAACCTCAAGAAGCAAAGGATAGTGACATCGCCCTAAGTGATGATATCAACCCACGAATGGGCGAGGACAAATCAGAGCTCCAAGCTATTGAGGAGATCGAGGAAGTAAACATAGATCCCAAAGACGCTTCAAGAGTCATTAAGATTGGGAAAAATCTTGGTGATGAAAGGAAAATGGAGCTGGTTAAATTTTTACGAGGGAATCTAGATGTTTTCGCCTGGTCGCATGAAGACATGGTGGGAATAAGCCCGAGTGTGATCATGCACACTCTAAACTTGGACAAAAGCGTGCCTACAAAATCCCAAAAACAGAGATGTTTGGGAACAGTCCGAGCTGAAGTGTTGGAAGAAGAAGTAGCTCGACTATTAAAGTGTGGGTTTATTCGTGAAGCAAAATACTGTTAGGAACGCGTTTCCTAATACGCAGCGGAAAGGTGGTGTGGTTGGCCCAGTGTACAACAAAAATTTTGTAACATATTTAAACTACCTTTAAATATGTGGATCCATTAATATACATACATTAATCATAAGCAAGATAGTGATAGAAATCATACCTCTTGAAGCCTATCAAGTGTCCTTGCTATCTTCTCGTATTTAGAACGATCTTCCTATCCAAGCCGCTCCACGTACTCACACCAAGATCTTCCAAAGCGTTCTCTACACCTCAAGAAATGTGTGGGCACTTAGAGAATGAAGGATAGTTTATTTTTTATTCTTCTTGATGTACTCAACTCATGAGATCAAGAGAATAGGCCTGAGAATTGGTTCTTTATTTTCAGGGAGAGAGAAAACTATCGTTCTATTTTTCACAGAGCGAATTGTCAGAGTAGTCTCACTCTCTTCACTTTTTTCTTATTTGAATAATTTTCTGATCAGTCATACTTAACAGAAAAAATTCAAAATTTAAAAATTAAATCTGTAACCATTTTACAATTTAATTTTTAATTAATTAATTATTCCATTAATGAAAAAATCCAAAAACCAATTTTCGAATTATCCATTAATTAATTAATTAATTAATTAAAATTGAAAATCCCATCCCTGAAAAAACACTGGTGCTACACGCCACACACAGTCCTGGACTATGTGTGAACGTGTAGCTTCCTAATTTCTAGGGATATTTGTTTTTTCAAATTTTATTTAATTATTTATTCAAATTTCTTTGTCAGATAAGATCTAACAACCTGATAACTAATTCAAATTTGAATTCAAATTAATTATCAAATATAATTAATTATTTTAATAAATATTAATCTTTTAAATTCAAATCCAATTTGAACTTATCAGA
Organism: Humulus lupulus; assembly: GCF_963169125.1. NCBI lineage: Eukaryota > Viridiplantae > Streptophyta > Magnoliopsida > Rosales > Cannabaceae > Humulus > Humulus lupulus. The sequence continues at coordinate 127,984,460 of NC_084801.1, forward strand.
TTATTTTCTCCCACTCAAATAAAGATATTTAATTAATTCTACCAATTAATTAAATCCAAAATTTTCTAAAATAAATATTTAATTAATCATAATTTCGAAAATTACAATTAATTAATTATTTAATTAAATTTCGAAATTTAATTTAATTATTTAGTATAATTTCAAAAATTATACAATAATTAAATATTAATTAATTTTGTTAACTACAACTAATTTGTAATTAATTAATTAATCACTATTATCATATAATTACATATTTGGCCTGAAGAACAAGTTTCTTCTTAAATATGTCTTTAAACTATTTTCCCTTCATATCAACTCTTACCTTGAACAGTGTTGATAGAGCCGCTAGGGGACCTATGGACCTATAATTCCAAGCTCCAATAAATTTGAGATTATCAATTAAACTCTTTAATTAAATAATCTTAATTTATTAATCTCATGATTATTCCACTATAAATATGAGACTGCACTCTTGTAATTATAGACATTTCATTTACTGAGTACTTTATAATCATAAAGCGTCCATTGATATAATCATTGCATACAACTTGACCCTCTAATAATGGTTCATAATTAATCGGGAATAAAATTACCGTTTTACCCTTTTAATTATGTCTTGTTTCCTTAAGTACCATTGACTCTACTAGTGAAGGTTAATTCATAACTAAATTATGAATTTGAGCTCAATAACCTTTCAGTCCCAAAAGTCAACCCTTAAGAGAACCATCATTCAATCTCTTGCGAGAAGGTATAGATTCCATATCTGTATACTATGTCCCCAGCCATCTATATTAATGAGTTCCCAAAACAAAAGTTTTTAGCCTGATCATTCTGACAGACCCTAACAAGTGAATCAAAGAACTCATATAACATAAACAGGAGTTCATAGTAACCTCAGGATTAAGATCTATTTGTATATGATCATCAGTTGATATATTTAATTAATACTTCGAAACGGTATTTAACTAAGTATTAATAAACATATCTGGTCCAGTTCTATATATTCTCTAATATATAAAGCACCTCCACTAAAGTGTCCTACCACACTAGTGATCCGGATCTAGATCACATGTATTCATAATACTAGTGGACCGTACTTGCAGTAATTAATCTAAAGATTCCATAACTTTATTTTACTGCGAACTATTCAAGTTCATTTATCTCAAACACAATCCTTTCGTACTAATACGTGTTTGAGATTACATATTTGAACTTAGGAATTTTCCTAATATTTACATAATATTATCATAGAATAATATAGTCCATAAAATATATGCATAACAAATTCAATTTATTTATTTATTTCATAAAAACAATGTCCACTACATATGCTTTCAGGGCACATTTCCAACAAATACCTGATCTGGGTCGCGAATCATGTGCTGGTCTCGAAGCCAAACGAAAAGTGGAGGACCTGCATTGATTTCTCCAACCTGAACAAAGCTTATCCTAAAGATTGTTTTCCACTACCGAGGATTGATCAGTTGGTAGATGCCACCGTGGGACACGAGCTCATGTCCTTCATGGATGCGTATTCTTGATATAACCAGATCACGATGAATCCTGCGGACCAAAACCATACTAGTTTTATGACTCCAACTAATGTATATTGTTATAAAGTTATGCCCTTCAGGCTGAAGAATCCGGAGCTACCTACCAATGGTTAGTCAACAAAATGTTTGTTGGTCAGATCGGGAAAAATATGGAAGTGTACGTCGATGATATGCTAGTCAAATCCAAAACTATCGATAACCATGTATCCGATCTGAATGAATGTTTTGAGATCTTGAGGAGGTATAACATGAGTCTGAATCCCCATAAGTGTACTTTTGGAGTGGCATTGGGAAATTTTTTGGGATTCATAGTCAATACAAGGGGGATAGAGGCGAACCCTGATAAAGTTAGATCATTGTTGGAAATGCCCTCACCTAGGTCGCGTAAAGAAGTTCAGAGTCTGACTGGAAAGTTGGCAGCCCTAAACCATTTTATCTCAAAACCCACTAACAAGTGCTTGCCGTTCTACAACTTGCTCAGAGGGAACGAAAAATTTGAATGGACTGAGGAGTGCGAGCAGGCATTCCTCGACCTTAAAATGCACATAGTCGAGCCCCCAGTATTGTCTAAGCCTATGTCTAAAGAACCTCTGTTCCTTTATTTGGCTGTGACAGAAAGTACAGTCAGTGCCGTGTTAGTTCGAGAAGAAGACTGCACGCAAAAACTGGTGTATTATATAAGCAAGAGACTTCTCGGAGCTGAATCACGGTATCTACTGATAGAAAAGATGGCATTCTATCTAATATTGGCTTCTAGGAAGCTCAGACCATATTTCCATTCCCATTCAATCCACGTCATGACCGACCAACCTTTAAGGCAGGTATTGCAAAATCCTGAAACGTCGAGACATCTTTTAAAATGGGCGATTGAACTCAGCTAGTTTGAGATACTATATGTACCATGAACCTCAAAAAAAAGTCAGGCCCTTGCTGATTTGTGGCTGAAGGCACCAGATTTCAAGAGGAGCTTTTGAAGGAACCGGTGCAGGGGTTATGGAAAATATTTGTAGATAGGTCATCAAACAAGAACGGATCCGGAGCTGGGATCATATTAATCTCTCCAGAAGGGCATCGATTCCATACATCTCTGAGATTCAGATTCGAAGCATCCAACAATGAAGCCAAATATGGGGCCTTTCTAGCTGGACTTAGAGTGGCGAAGGAGCTCAAAGTGAAGGCTGTTTAGTGTTTTAACGATTCTCAGCTCATGGTCAATCAGGTGTTGGGGGAGTATCAAGCTCGAGGCACCAAGATGGTGGCTTACCTAGCTAAAGTAAAGGGGGAGCTATCATAATTTGAGTACAATATTGTTGAACAGATACCTCGCGAGTAGAACTCTAATGCTAACACTTTGGCAAGGCTTGCCACCACCAAGGAAGTTGAGACTTTGAATGTAGTGCCAGTGGAGTTCTTGGAGAGTCTGAGGGTGACAGAAAAAATGGTAAAGGTCGAGATGATCAATACAAGGACGACCTGGATGACCCCCTAATGGAATACCTTACAACGGGAAGGCTACCTGAGGAAAGAAAGGACGCAAGAAAAATACTCTATCAAGCCCCGAGGTATGTGATAGTGGATGGTACATTATACCGACATGGTCATTCATTGCCTCTCCTACGGTGTGTTCTGCCTGAGGAGGCTAAGACCATTCTGCAAGAAGTACATGAAGGCTTTTGTGGAGATCATGCTGGGGGGCAAAACCTAGCATTGAAAATATTGAGGCATGGCTATTTTTGGCCTACTTTAACAAAAGAATCCATCTCCCATGTTCATAAATGTGACAAATGCCAGTGCTTTTCCACAGTTGCCCGAGCTGCTCTATTCGAGCTAACAATGATCTCATCCCCATAGCCATTTGCAGTCTGAGGAATTGACCTAATAGGATCCTTACCTATGGGAAAGGGATGAGTTCATTACGCGGTGGTGGCAATCGACTATTTCACAAAGTGGGTAGAGGCCGAGCCATTGGCAACCATCACTTCAAAGAGAATCCTGGACTTTGTGGTGAAGAACATTGTATGTCGGTTTGGGCTTCCTAAATAGATCATGTCGGATAATGGGACCCAGTTCGACAGTGATCTATTCACCAACATCTGTGAAAAGTACGACATTATTAAGAGTTTTTCATCGATAGCATATCCATAGGCCAATGGACAGGTCGAGGCTGTGAATAAGACCCTAAAGGCGAGCCTTAAAAAAAGGTTAGATGAGGCCAAAGGAGTCTAGCCTAAGCAGCTCCCGCAAGTACTTTGGGCATACCAAACTTCCCACAGGACACACTTCTTTCTCCTAAAATTTTGGAAGCGAGGTCGTCCTTCCAGTCGAAGCTAGGGTGGCTACTCACAGGCAAAAGACATTCAGCCATGAATGCATCACTCAACCTGATTGATGAGAAACGAGAGGATTCACAGTTACAGCTCACCCATTATCAACAGAAAATCACTCGTTACTTTAATTCTAAGGTCAAGAGACGTAGTTTTGGATTGGGCAACCTGGTTCTCCGAAAGGTCTTTTTGGCAAGCAAGGATCCCAAGGACGGCGTTTTAGGCCCGAACTGGGAAGGACCATACCAGATCGTGGAAGTTTTGCATGAAGGAACTTTCAAGTTAGCTCGGCTTAGTGGAGAAACAGTCCCACGGACCTGGAACGCCATGCACCTAAAAAAGTATTATCAGTAGTGCAATCATCCATGTAAGGCTTAATTATAAAAGCCATTTAATTAAATAACAGGGGATTATTGTGTAATTTTTCTTGTTAAAGTGGTTTTAAATAATTTTTCTTTTTAAGGTTGTATTAGCTCGTGAAATGATCTTTGTAAAAGCAACCAAGAAAGTCTCTACATTCTGGTTACTTGGGGGGCATATAACTCGAGGTGGATCAAAATAAGGTTGTCGGATGAGTTTAAATTACTTAAAATCCTGGATACAACCATGTCAGAAACTTAGAAGCTTGGAAAATTGATTATTCGACGGATTTTTAAGAGCTCGAGATGTCAATAAACTTAGCACGAACTAAGTTTAAATCATTTAAAACCCTGGATACAACCAGGTCCCAAAATTTAGAAGTTAGGAAAATTGGATATTCGATGGCTTTTTTAAGAGCTCGAGATGTCAATAGACCTAGCATAAACTCAGTTTTGATCATTTAAAACCTTGGATGCTACTAGGTAGAATACTTTGAAAGTTGGGGAAAATTGTTAAAACCAAGGGTTTTTTAAAACTCAAGTTGGCAATAAACCTAACACGAACTAAGTTTAAAATATTTAAAATCTCGGATATAAACGGGTCCGAGGCCTGATTCTTAACAGGTATGATATAAATCAACACATTAAGTTTGGATATAACCAAGCTTAAAATATCTATCCCAATCTAAAAATCGATTCCTAAAATCTCGAATGTACAAGTCTAAGAAGTCATAAACATGAGAGATAATCAAGGAAAGAAAAATAGATTAAAAGTTAGATATATAAATTGAAATTAAATTTGTCCTGAGGAGAAAAAGCTCGAACTAAGCCCAAGGGCAATTGTTTACAAACAAATATAAAAAACAAAAAAAATAAAAAAGACTGTCATTGAGCCCCTCCAGGATGCTCTGAGGACGTGACCTCCTCGCTTTCCTGCTCGCCCGCTGTAGAAGCATCCCCTGTTTCTGATGGTTCTAACAAGATCCGAGCCTTGAATTTCTCAAGGTATGGTTCCCACAGCGCAGGAGCCATGAAAGAAAAGTTGCCATCCTAGTTAAAAGCCCAGCAATGGTACAACATATCTTCCATGGAGGACGGTGAGGCCACCTTTTCTTCTTTGACTGTAGCCTCGGCCTCAAGTAGCTTTGTCTTGGCTTCATCAGCCTCGGCCTGGAGCTGGGCAATTTGGGCTTGGAGAGCAGCCAAGGAAATCTTTGCAGCCTGCTCGCTTTCTTGAGATGAGGCGAGGGCAAACTTGGCATCGTACTCGCTCTTTTGAGCAGCCGCAAAGGCAACTTTGGCGGCTTGCTCGCCTTCTTGAGCAGCGATCAGGGCAGTCTTGGCGGCATTGAGTTCGGCTGGAGTTCATCATTTCTAGCCCTAGCCCGGGCTATGTTGCGGTGTTGAGCCAAGGCAGACTGCAAAATAATAAGGCAAGTTAGATGTATCCTTTGGCAAGATAAAGAGAAAAATGTCACCAAGGAATGATAACTTACTGTGAGGGTCATCCCCAAGGCTGACTCCTGAACATTTTATAGGCTTCGCTCCTCGATCGTCCTCAAGTCCCTCGAGCTGGCTCTGTAAGCGTGCCCCACCATGTGGCTCGCCGTCTCATAGAGGATTCCTCGAAAGGCTTCAGGGATCTTCTCCAGATCCTGGGGATCAACTGGTATGTTGACAGTAGCAACTAGGGCAGGAGGAGCTGGAGGATCAGCTTGTATTACCTGATCCTAAGAAGGCACGAACTGAGGTGGAGGAGGAGGAGAAGGAAGAATCCTCCTCTCAGTGACAGTAGACGCTGGAGCTGTCGAGCTCGTGCCTTTCCCCTTAGCAGGGGATTTTGAGGTATTTCCTGCCGTAGGAGGGGCTTTCTGTTAGGAAAAATAGTATTTTCCTCGATGGAAATGGTAAGAAAGTACAACTCTATTACAAAAGATACAAATAAACTAGAAGTGTTTGAACAAAGGAAATAAAAGGATTACAGCTCTTAAACAAAAGTACAAGTAAATAGAACAAGAAGAAAAGCAATAGAAGAAAATAAGAACAAGAACAAAAACAATAAACTCTCACTCATACAACCAAAGTGAAGAGTGTTGGGGATCACCAACTTGAACAAGGTTTGAAACCTTGGTCCAAAAGCTTATTTCCCCCTAACTCAAGCACTAAAGGATCTCTCACAGATTTTGGAAATGCTTTCTGGAATAATCAAGCCTCAAGGTGTTTTCTAGCCAAGTGCTCTAATTGATAGAAAAGATTGTATCTTTCAAGTGAGCTATAGGCTCCTATTTATAGAGTTTAGAGACACCCTTTGAATTTCAAATTCCACCAACCTCCATGGCTGCTACCAATGATTAATTGGATTATTATGGAATTAAAAATGAGATTTGGGAGTTATTTGGGTTTTTTGAGCCGTTCAACAAAGATTGAAAAAACTGAAAAATTGGTCAGAAATACACCTGTGGCCGCGGCCACTGCTCTCTGTCCCACAGGCCGCGTCCACCAACATTATGTGGCCACGGCCACTGACCAATTTCAGCACTTGAAAATGTGTTGTTTTTCCAAACGATTCCAAACCCTCCCAAATGATTTTGTAACCCCCAAAACACATTATTGGGGTTAAAATCATATCTCTAACATCCATTTCACATATGGCTTTATGAAATTCATCTCAATATTGTGTAACACCAAATTTACACAATAAAGGGTAATATTTGGAAGTTACAAATTTGTAGCTGAATTTGTAACACCAAATATGTTACATATTTGGATATTTCTCATATATCTAAATATTGTAACTCTCTATTATATGTTACAATATATGACACTCTTTTTCACATTTATTTAATCTAAAACATTATATTATAATATAATATAATATTACATTATATTATAAAATAATATAACACTTTCTTTTTATATCGGGGCCTCTTCACGACACGGCCTGAGCTAGATTTCCCGCACTGGAAAGCCATACGAAGGTCAGGGGCTCCGGGTTGTTCCATCTCGTCGCCAGAAAAGAACAAAAAGGGGATTAGTTCACAAGTAAAGTCAAAAACATACACAAAGGAAATAAATAAAGATCCCACCCTCCGGACTAGGGGAGAAGTCTATTATCACGACCTCCGGCCTTGGGACTACTAGAGGAGGAGGAAAATCTAAGTCTAATATTTCATGGACCCTAGGAGGTTCGAGCTCAGGTTCTACCTCGGGGCTGGACTCATCTACATACTGTCTAAATCCAGGGGAAAAGGCGCCCTGGAGCAGAGAAGGTCAGCTCCTACGATTGGTCTCATACTCCTTAAAGATGGCGGACCTAAAATTTAAGGTGTTATCTACAACAATGGTGCCCTTAGGGTAGCTATTATCATGACGCAACACTAAGTGATTTACACACTGGAGCAGGGTGACATTACAGTCTAGATTGTTAAGGTGATGGTGGACGAGCTGATTTGGGTTAAATCTAACTAACCTAAAATCGGCAATAGCCCTATCTAATTCCTTATAGGGGTATGGGTTACCTTGGCCGAATGGGACGGCTGCTGCCCCCGACGTAACTCGTTCTAAATTGGGTTCCGAACCAGCCTGGGGAACCCGCCTCTTCTGCACAAGAGGCACCTCGTCCTCTTCTTACTCCTCGCCTTTGGTGGCCGATGAGTCCTCCTCTTCAGAGGGCGGGAGCTCGTGGATTACCGGGAGAGTAGCGCGGGTCCTCCTTAAGGCCAACATCTGGCCTGGGCTAATCAAATTACACGCTAGCATCGTGACATCATTCACGAGCTGGCGATAATCCTTCTTGCTGGGTGGGAGCCCAGACAATGTTTCATATTGACCCCGAGGGTCACTGACTTCCCCATCCTCGCAAATATGGCTGCACAAAAAATAAACTCAATTAGCACATGCACAAGGAAAACGTCTTGAAAAGAGAAAAAATTTACGAGCTGAGATCAAAGAAAAAAAACTTACGAGGACAGTTGAAGTACCTTCAAATGTTCATCACTCCAGCCGCAAAGTCATCCTGGAGAGGGGAGTAGCTCCGTTCCCCTTCAAATGGAGGTCAGGCAATAAGGACTCTAGTCCCGACCTCGATGTTATGGCTCAGCATAATTTTGTTGACCCTTCCTTGGGTCGTAATCTTGGAAGCAATTGTCTCTGCCTCGAAGAAAGTGTTGGGGTCAACCACAACTTCCCTCTCCACCACTAGGCCGAAGTGAGGATGGGGAGATTCTGAGGCGATCTCTTCCCTTTGTTCATGTGTTGAGCAGACGAGCTGGGTGCATTCTTCTTGGGAGCCATCAGATCACCTAACGAACAAGAATGATGAGTTACTTAGTAGGCGACCCAAGAGTTTGTAAAGGTTATGGCACAGAAGTACGGAGGAGAATGGTGTCTCTGATATACGAGCTGAGTTAGTCTTAGCTCGTTGCGTGATGCCACGCGCTACCCTACGCTACACGCCTCAGTTTCCTAACTGACCCTTGATGTTAAGGGATTCGTGTGTTAGAAAATTAGGCCATTGCTCTCCTTGGGGGGCAGTTTAGAGCAAAACCACCCAAGAAGCGTGTCCCCTAAGCAACCTGGTTTTGAACCTTAAAAAATTTCCTTCTTCTATATCTCAAATGGGTATTTCCTAAAATTCACCATAAATTACCTAGATTTACCCAGAAATTACCCAGTTTTATGAATATCATAGTTCTAGAGATATTTTAAGACCTACTCAGTAAACCTAAGTCGAAGCCTATGTGCCAAAAAAATTTAGAGAACAACCTAATATTGACTACGGTGAAGTGCGGATGAGCATGATATAAAAAAACATAGAAATCAGTAAAAGAAAAGTTTCTTCAAAACCAAAAGACTTACAGTGTGTTCTTCGATAAAAGAAATAGACTTTGCAGGGGAGAGTTCCTAGAAGACTCCTGAGTAATTGAGTAACTAGGTTTCTGAGGGTTTTTGCAACATATGGTTTTTGGGTTTTTTTGAGAAAGAAGAAGGGTTTGAAAATGCAGAAAAGAGAAGATGTAGAAAGATTTCGAATAAAAGGTGGTGAACCATGGAAATTGCCTACCCTATTTATACGTAAACGGCATAAATTAATTTGAGTCATCCGATTTGGTCAGTACAAAATCCAAGGGCTATGTTTCAAAGGAAAAAACGGCGGCAAAAAGGTGACAAGACAATTATTGTAAGCCTCGAAACCCAAACAGACGCCAATTGTGATGTACCATGTGTCCAGTACTTGAGTAGTGGATAGGCATAGTTTAATGCAGCAGAAGTCTAAAAGTCCCTACTGTGTAGGCCAGAAGGTGATGTCATGATCCACGAGCAGGGACTTGGGGGGCAAATGGTGTACCCTGATTTAAGCACGAGTCCTTCACACAGCTCGGGTACAGCTGGCAAATACATATGTGGAGGAAATAACCAAGGAATCCATGTATTATCCACGTGGACAGCTCAGTTTTCACGATGATTATGTGAGCTAGTGATATATAGGTTGCGAAGTGCGAGCTCATGATATTCATACAGCCTCCATAGTACGAGCTCGGAGATATATCCATCTCGTGGTAACTCAAATATATTGTGTACCCATGAATCCCCAAAGACTCAGGTACTTTTATATGATCATTTAAGGCCAGCCTGTAATATTTAATGTCCCAAATATTAGGAGACCATTTATTTCGTGATCAGATCATATCCTAGTATAAATGACAATATTTTATATTAAATGTAATAAATATGTAAATCCGTGATTGACTCACGCGGTTACCCAAACCTGTCCAAGGAATTTCTCTATAAATACTGAGAATATTGGACAGGAAAATGGATGATTATTCTGTAATACTGAAACTCTGCCAAAATAGAGAGAGAAAAACAGTAATAATATAGACTCATAGACTAGGTGGATTTTAACCACTGAACCACGTAAAAAGATCTGTGTCTTTGAGAGTTAATTTCTTATTTTGGTTTATTATCAAGCACTAATCAACCTTGTTATTTTCTTAATTCACTATTGGCGAAAAACCGCATCAACAGGTATAATATTTGTAGTTGATAGTCTGCAGATGTAACTCAATGGACAATGAAGTTCAGGGAGGAGGTCTTGTGGGAATGGTTAAGAATCCTACTATTTTAGTATGAATGGATTAAGATATGAAGATCATATGAGTGGTTCGATGGAACCTGGCATTGAGGTAGGGATTTTAGATGAGATTTATGCTATCTTCTTATAATTGTGTATCCAGGAAGTTTAAATGGATGTTAAGATCTAAAATTTGTGTATTGGAAGGTAAAAGGGTATAGTGGTGGACTGTGAGGGTGGACTACATTAGACTGCAAGTAAGCTGATTGGATATGAAAAGTTGTGACTCAACAGATTGAGTTAACACACCTCGGTTCGCGTGGACGGGTATCACAATAGTGAGTATGAGCGATGGGAGACCATATGTCTCCGTGGGACACAAAAGTTGATGGTGTCGGATCGAGACCCTTTATTTCCCAAGTTCTGGAAAAAGGTTGTAGAGGGCAGTGAGTATAAGATTTAGACTTCGGAATTATTGGTTACCTTCAAATAAACTGACAATCTGAAGGAGTGACTCAGATTTGGAGAATTATACATCGAATATGTAAGTGTTTGGGGCATTGAGATAAGTACGGTCCATTGATTGAATAGTCACAATGGTGAATGTCGGTCAATGGCTAGGGTAACTCCAAATAAGATACAGTGAGGTAGGGAGCGAGAAGTACTTTTTCAAAGGAATGACATGAAAGGAAGAGAATATGGTGATTCAGAGTTGGTCCAGGGGGATCAATGAAGTTATTAGGATTGTTACGATAGAAGTGTCTGCCTTCTAAAAAGGGACATAAGAGTTCGCAAATTTCAAGTATGGGAACATGGAGTTCCAGGTTGGGAGACTTTGTATTTCTCCGAGTATTGTGGACAAGAAGGGATAAGATATTTTGGGAAAGAGAGAGGAGTTTTGACTCCCGATTCAATAAGACTTCTGAGATCTTATCAAGGACTAGGCCAGGGGACTACAGATTAGCCTTACCCTAGTATGGGTGGTGGCTCATAAAGTGTTACTGGTGCCAATGTCAAGGACAGAAGTGTAAGATATTACTGCTGATGGGGTGAGGAGACCCTAGGATTTCAGTGGGAGTTATTGCGCAAGGAAAAGCTAATGGAATTATGATAAATGAGATAAGGTCTTATGGAATGAGACTGTCACTCTAATGAGAGTGTTACTGAGGGGTAAAAAGGTAAAGGACCAAACTCTATAGTTACAGTCAGATTCACGGGATTTGTATCCCGAGGTGTTTGAATAAACTTTGAGGACGAAATGTCAATAAGGAGGGGATAGTTGTAACGTCTCGAATTTACTGTTAAAGCTTAGTGCCTGGATTACAATGCCGGGAGGGTATAATGGGGTTTACATGTTGATTAATTGGTTAAATGTGTGACTACATGGCATACATGATCTATATATGATAATATTGATTTAAATGCATGTTTATTCGTATTAAATATTCATGTGGGCCCATTCTTGATAATAGGGGCATATTTGTAATATTGGCCCGTTGCGGGCATAAATGTTATTATATATGTTAAATGATTGGGACCACATTATTATGTGGATGTATTTGCAGTAGGCAGCTCGAGGTGATCTTGGTGAACAGATTAGCGGAATAGTCACAAAGAGGTTTAATACCCGACTCGGGGTGAGCCTAGGGGTGTTTTGGGAAATTTATCATATACTTGGGATTTATTGAGTAACGAGTAAAGTATTTGGTGATTTTTCGAGAATGTCGGGATTAATTGGGAATTTATAGGGCTAGTCAAGGTTTAGCGGGAAATGTGGCAAATGATGATTTCGCCCTTGGGGCCATTAAAGGATAGGATTGTGACTAAGGGACATTATAGTCTTTTTATCAAAAGATAGACTTAGCCTTAGTACTAGTGTTCTGTAGAAGCTAAGGAAACTTAGAATAGAATGGAAACACCTAAACTCTCCCATTTCTCTCTCTCTCTCTTGTGGCCTTTTCTCTCTCCCTCTCTTGGTGGAAAGCTGGCCATGGCTTGGGAAAAAGCCCCGGGGATTCTTGAGTTTAAAGGGCAGCTTGGTGAGATTGAAGTTGGCTCTTGATGAATCTTGAAGTTGTTAGTCTAGGAGGATCAGCTGAGAAGTTTACTTGGGCAGAGGTAAGGTACATACTTGAGGATTTTCTTAATTTTCTGATTGAGTTTTGGTGAGAATCTGAATTTATGATTTCTGAATTCTGTTAGAGTTTTAGTTTAGTAGTTATTATGATTGTACTACTTTGGATGAAGGATTGAGAAGGAGAGGCTTAATTTTGGTGTTAGTTTATGTTTAGGGTGAATTTGGATGGGGTTGGGTTGTGAAAAAATGCAGGAAATACTGGGTTTTCTGGGTTCGTGGGGGCGCGCTGCGACCCTGTTCATGGGAGTCGTGGCCCGCGTGGCCCCAGGAGTCTAGGGGGCTTTCTGTCTCACAAGCGCGCAGCGACCCTCAGGGCCAGGTCGCGGCCCACATGCTTGAAGGAGTTGGGGGCTGGGGCCTCTGTCTTGGGGGCGTGCCGCGACCCTTAGGGCCAGGCCGCGGCCCACCTAGGCATCCCTAACCAAAGTTAATTTTTAGGCTTGGGGTGGCTCGAGGGACTTAAACTTAAGCGCTCGGGACAAATTCTACTACCCGGTTTAGTAGGATTCGAGGTCCTGAAGGCTAGTATTTGATTCCAAAGCTTTTTAATGGTTTAGGATCTTAATGGTTATCCACTATTGCATTGTGACTAGGTTATACCGCAAGGGCTCAAGGATTAAGGATCGTGCTCGAGGCTGCCATATGCTTGTTGCTTAGGACTTGAGGTAAGAAAACTGCACCCGAGTTGTAATTGGGGCTTAAACCCCTTGTATGAATATATTACTAATATGAACATATCTGTAACTGAGAATATCTAGATGGGCATGCTTGTATACGCTACCATTGAATATATGTTATGTAATGTGTACTTGTGATTATAAATGTTTATAGGCTGGCCTATGGGTGTCGGGAGTCGATAGCAAGCGTGTGGAACGCAGCCTGGCCTAAGGGTGTCGGGGTCGGCTAAGAGACCAGGGAACTCAGCCTAAGGGCGCCAGGCTTGGATATTATACCATATACAGAAGTGTGTTTCACACTTAATCATTGTGATTGTTTGATGAGTTTGATTTATATATTTGACTGAGTTGATTAATATTGCTGGTTGGTTATCATATCTTGTTGTTAATTGAATCTAATGGTTTATATTTATTGCTTTTATACTGTTGCCTAGTTGTGCATGCTGGTTTAAGTTTTCTTGCTAAGCCTCGGCTCACGAGTGCTACGTGGTGCAGGTAAGGGGAAGGGATAGCAGAACCAGCCATGAGTTGGAGAGCTTCATGAGCGGTGTGTACATATGCAGCCTGCTCGATCGCCATGGTCGAGATAGCTTGGGAGGAACTAGGGTTAAACCATGTTTTGCCGCTTAGGATGGCTAAGTTGTATTTTATTTGTCTTTTAGTAGTCTGTAAACTGATTTTGGGATCCCGTGTACAAACTTAATATTTTAATGAAAAATAACCATTTTATTGACCAAATCTTTTAATACTTGACCATGACTTAGTCTTAATTACACATTTAAGTTCAAACTACTTGCTTAGCAAGTTAAGCATTATTTTAAACACACAGTGTAACGGTCTTGGTTATCCAGGGCATTACACATATAGTCATGTTCAAGAAAGGTCGCATTTGTTTAAACAAATACATTTTGATCCTTAGGACTATAGAAATAAAATTTCAATCTAAGTCTATGTAGCTTTCAAGACTCTCCAACAATGCTTCTCCTCTCCTTTAGGTTTTCTTGCTAATCTTTAGGAACTTTGTTTTGCCCAACTTATTAATTAGAAACAAATTTTCTAATTAATTTATTTAATTAAAATTAACTTTTAATTAAATAACAATTTTTGTCATCTTTTTAATTTAGTTGAATTTAAATAATTAGAGAATCAAATTCAAATAATTATTTAAAATTAAGATATTAAAATATCTTAACCAATTAAAAGATATTTTATTTTCTAATAAAATAAAATAAGATAATTAAACTTTTAAATTCAAATAATTTAAAAATTAATTAAATAAAATATATTTTATAACAATTTTGGAATTAGGGTTTTTGGGCACCATTAGGGCCAGCGGCACAAGGAGCCAAGGGCTCGGGTGGGTGGCAGGCTGGCATGCAAGGGCTTGGCCAGGAGCCTGGCGCACGGGGAGGTAGGCAGGAGCGCGCGCGCATGGGCGTTGGGTGCACGCAGGGAGCCACGGGGCTGCACGCTGGGAGTCGCGGGGCTGTTGTGCGTCTAGCACGCGTGGCAGCAGGTGGAGGCTCAAGGCTTGGGTGCGCGCGCTAGTGAGGCAACTACGGGGCTGGTGCATGCGGCTGCAGGAGGCTCAGGTCGTGTGCCTCTTAGGTGCATGGCTCGGGTTTCTCCTCATCTTTGTGTACAAATTTTTTTTAAAAAAAATCATATTTCTCAAATTAATTTACAAAAAATCCTATGCCCTTTATGACCTACACAAGCTCTAGAAGAAAAAAAATAAAACTCCTAACCCAATAGCACCATATAATTAACGATCCATCATTCAACCATACATTAAAAAAAAACATATCCATTCATTCAATATACATATCAACATGCATATAACAAATGCAAGAAACCTACATAGTATTTAATATATATGTATATACATTGCTCTAGTACCAATTGTTGGTATTAAATGATAAAAACAAAGGTACGTAGCGGAATATATGGACCCATTTTAATAAATATTAATACTAGTCAGGATCATATACATATATAAACATTAAATCACATACAAATAGATCAGGGATTACCTCTTGTAGCCTATCAAGTGTCCTTGAGTCTTTTTGTATAAATCAACGATCTTCCTATCCAGTGTTCTGAGATCTCACGCCCTAATCTTCCAGACCAATTCTCAAACACACAAGGACGTGTGTGGGCATGTAGGATTCAAAAGGTTAATTTATGTGACTCCCTAGTTGTACTCAACACATGAGATCTAGAGAGTTTTTGACTGAGAGAAGGTTTAGAATAGTTTTCAGGTTTAGAGAAAACTATCGCTTTAGAGAGAGAGTCTCATTATCCTTTTTTTTAATATCATGTATATTAAATTTATAAATATATTTAATCTAATTAAATAATCTTTATTTAATTAAAATATAGTTCAAATTAAAACTGATTAGATATTTTCATTTAATTATCTATTTAAATCATATTTAAAAAGAATAATTAAATAACTGATTAAACAAATTTATTTGAAATTCAAAATTCAAATCTCATGGATAAAAACCCTCATGCTAGGCGCCACACACTGTATTGTACAATGTGTGTCGCCCAGCCCTATTAGGGTTGCCCTAATTTTCTCATTTGTTTATTTAATCAACTTTTAAGACAAGATATTTATTCCAACATAAATATCAGCTAATTTAAAATTAACTTTATCTTAAAATATCAGTTTTAAATTACATAAATAAATATCATATTATAAATAAGATATTTATTATTTTCTCTCTTTATATTAATCCAAACAAGATTAATATTAATTTTAACATATAGTTTTTCAAAAGTAAATACTATATAGTTAAATAATTAATTAATTCACAATAAATCAATTACCCATAATTGTCAAATAATTATTTCCTTGCCTTGGATAATTAATTCCTTTGCAATTTAGTCCATTCTCTTAACAAATCTTTCTTTTGGCATCCTTACCCTTGACAGTGTAGGATAGAGGTGATCTGGGGACCATGGACTTATAATACGAAGCTCCAATAAACCAGATTATTAATTAAAATCTTTAATCTAATAATTTTATTTATTAATTCCATGATTACTCCACTATAAATATAGAATTGCACTATAAGTATTTATAGAATTATATTTACAGAGTTTTCTCTAGTAGTCCATTGATATAATCAATATATGTATTTTTGTCATCCATTATTTGTTCGTTAATTAGAGCTAGTCAAAATTACTGCTTTACCCTTCTATTTACCTCTTGATCCTTAAGTACCATTAATTCACTAACGAATAATTAATCTATAATCTAATTATAGATTTGAGCTCAATAACTATTCAGTTCTAGAATCAACCCTTAAGGGAACCAATATTCGATCTATTATGAAAGCATGTGTTCCCAGCCATCCATGATATTGAATCTCCAAAACAAAAGTCAATAGGCTCATTATTCTAAGAGACCTTAACGAGTAAATACAAAGATCCAATAAACATATACAAGAGTTCATGAATACTCATGATTTAGACTGATCTACAAATCATCATCTATTATGACAAAAATTAAATATTTATGTCAAACGGAAAGTTTATGAAGATAATTAATTCTTATCGGTCCTGTCATATATAATCTCTACTATATACAACACATTTACTAAGATGTCTATCCACATCAGTAATCTGAATCTAGATTTATTGCATCTCGTATGCTTAGCAAACCGTACTAGTAACCATTCATTAAATATTCCTTACTTTAATATGTTACTGACTATTTTATTCATTATATATGATCTTAATTCTCTCGTACTAATACAAGATCATATTCTCATGAATGAATAGGGAATTTTCTTGATATTATTATATAATTAATTCAAACAATAATTATAACATTGAAATATAATAAAAGTGTATCCTAACACCTCTCGCCCGTAGGAGCTCTCGCCCGGAGGACCTCTTGCTTGGAGGACGTCGGCCCTGAAAGACCTCTCGCCTGGAGGACCTCTCGCCTGGAGGATCTCTCGGCCGGAGGACTACTCACCCGGAGGACCTTTCGCCTGGAGGACCTCGACCCTAGAGGACCTCCTGCCTGGAGGACCTCAGGCCTGGAGGACAACCTCGGCCTTGGAGGACAACCTCAGGCCTGCAGGACAACCTCAGGCTTGGGGGACCTTAGCTTGGAGGACCTCGAACAGCTCGGCCCTAGAGAACCTCAGAATCTTTGAGCATTCCTCTTGTTGGGTTCCTTGAGATCCTCAGAACCTTGAGCATTCTTCTTGCATGGTTCCTAGAGGTCCTCGGAATCTAGAGCATTCATCTTGCTCAGTTCCTAGAGAACCTCAGAACCTGAAGCATTCATTTTGCTTGGTTCCTAGAGGTCCTCGGAACCTGGAGCATTCTTCTTGCTTGGTTCCTAGAGGTCCTCAGAACCTTGAGCATTCCTTTTTCTTGGTTCCTAGAGGTCCTCAGAACCTTTAAGAATTCATCTTACTCGGTTCCTGGATAACCTCAGAACCTGGAGCATTCATCTTGCTCGGTTCCTTGAGATCCTCGAAACCTTGAGCATTCTTCTTGCTTGGTTCCTAGAGGTCCTCGGAACCTAGAGCATTCATCTTGCTCAGTTCCTAGGGAACCTCGGAACCTGGAGCATTTATTTTGCTTGGTTTCTAGAGGTCCTCGGAACCGAAGCACTCTTCTTGCTTGGTTCCTAGAGGTTCTCAAAACCTTGAGCATTCATTTTTCTTGGTTCCTAGAGATCCTCGGAACCTTGAGCATTCTTCTTGCTTGGTTCCTGGAGGTCCTTAGAACCTGGAGCATTCATCTTGCTCGGTTCCTAGAGAACCTCAAAACCTGGAGCATTCATTTTGCTTGGTTCCTAGAGGTCCTCGGAACCTGGAGCATTCTTCTTGCTTGGTTCCTAAATGTCCTCAGAACCTTGAGCATTCATTTTGCTTGGTTCCTAGAGGTCCTCAGAACCTTTGAGCATTCATCTTGCTCGGTTCCTAGAGAACCTCGGAACCTAGAGCATTCATCTTGCTCAGTTCCTAGAGAACCTCGGAACCTTTGAGAATTCATCTTGCTCGGTTCCTTGAGGTCATTGGAACCTTGAGCATTCTTCTTGTTTGGTTCCTAGAGGCCCTTGGAACCTGGAGCATTCATCTTGCTTGGTTACTTGAGGTCCTCAGAATCTTGAGCATTCTTATTGTTTGGTTCCTAAAGGCCCTCGGAACCTGGAGCATTCATCTTGCTCGGTTCCTGGAGAACCTCGGAACCTTTAAGCATTCCTCTTGCTTGGTTCCGTGAGATCCTCGAAACCTTGAGCATTCTTCTTACTTGGTTCCTAGAGGTCCTCAGAACCTTTGAGCATTCCTCTTGCTCGGTTCCTTGAGATCCTCGAAACCTTGAGCATTCTTCTTGCTTGGTACCTAGAGGTCCTCGGAACCAAGAGCATTCATCTTGCTCGGTTCCTAGAGAACCTCAGAACCTGGAGCATTCATTTTGCTTGGTTCCTAGAGGTCCTCGGAACCTGGAACATTCTTCTTGCTTGGTTCCTAGACGTCCTTAGAACCTTGAGCATTCATTTTTCTTGGTTCCTAGAGGTCCTCGAAACCTTTGAGCATTCATCTTTCTCAGTTCCTGGAGAACCTTAGAACCTGGAGCATTCATCTTTCTCGGTTCCTAGAGAAATTCAGAACCTTTGAGCATTCATCTTGCTCGGTTCCTTGAGGTCCTCAGAACCTTTAGCATTCTTCTTGTTTGGTTCTTAAAGGCCCCCAGAACCTAGAGCATTCATCTTGCTCGGTTCCTGGAGAACCTCGGAACCTTGAGCATTCCCTTTGCTTGGTTCCTTGAGATCCTTGGAATCTTGAGAATTCTTCTTGCTTAGTTCCTAAAGGTCCTTGGAACCTGGAGCATTCATCTTGCTCGATTCTTAAAGAACCTCAGAACATAGAGCATTCATTTTGCTTGGTTCCTAGAGGTCCTCGGAACCTGGAGCATTCTTCTTGCTTGGTTCTTAGAGGTCCTCAGAACCTTGAGCATTCATTTTTCTTGGCTCCTAGAGGTCCTCAGAACCTTTGATCATTCATCTTGCTCGACTCCTGAAGAACCTCAGAACCTTTGAGCATTCATCTTGCTTGATTCCTTGAGGTCCTTGGAACCTTGATAATTTTTCTTGTTTGGTTCCTAGAGGCCCTCGGAACCTAAAGCATTCATCTTGCTCGGTTCCTGGAGAACCTCGGAACCTTTGAGCATTCTTCTTGCTCGGGTCCTTGAGATCCTCAGAACCTTGAGCATTCTTCTTGCTTGGTTCCTAGAGGTCCTCGGAACTTGGGGCATTCATCTTGCTCAGTTCCTAGAGAACCTTAGAACCTGGAGCATTCATTTCACTTGGTTCCTAGAGGTCCTCGAAACCTAGAGCATTCTTCTTGCTTGGTTCCTAGAGGTCCTCAATACCTTAAGCATTCATTTTGTTTGGTTCTTGGAGGTCCTAGGAACCACGTAAGATGAATTTGTCTCCTTGAGTCACTTGGATCTTCAAGCATAAGAATTGGCTAAGGTCTGCAAGCAGCTCAGATCTTTTTACTGTCACTATTTTCCATGCTCAGGTCTGAAGTATCTCGAATGGCTTACAAGACAACTTGTGAGGCTATGCGCACTAGAATCACTATTAAAAGATCGACGAAGTCAAGTAATGATACGTCCAAGGCCTAAAGGTCTGGCCATCGTGAAGAGAAACTTGAATAGAGTTCACACGATAAGTCAGCCTTATGCAAACATGAAGACTGACTTGGGGGGCAATTGATATACCAATTTTTGGAGTATCACTACCCATCAGCCCAAATCATGCCTAGAACCTAGTCAATTATAACTTTGTATAATTCTTGGGTCAAGCCCAATAAATTAAGCCCACACTCAAATGTAACCCTGTCTCTTTAATATAAATAAAATGAGACGTAGAGGGAAAATGGGGCATCAGTTTTTCACAGTGAGAGTTCTCTCCATCTTCAATGGAGTCAAATAGCTAAAAGCTAAATACAAATGTAATCCATAACTTTCAAGATCAATGACAGTGATTAAGTGGATGTTGGCCATCTTTTTGGGGCTGAACCACTATAAAACTCTCTCTATCTAGTATTTCTGGGCACTAGATACATTTATTATACTTTATTTAGCTTTCAAAAATCTTCTCAATATTATTATTTGGGTGTTAGACGAGTTAACGAAAAAACGAGTCAACAAGTTAAATATAAGATTTTTGTATAATTATTAATTTATTTTAATTATATTAATCGATTAAACGTCATAGAAAGTGAATAAAAAAATAGAAAATAGATAGAATGGTTTGGAGAGATATAGATATAGATTTATTACCTTGTAAATCATGACCTTATTATGCCAAAGGAACAGACTAGGGGTTTGTGCGATTATTTTAAAAAAAATTCTAATTTTCTCATTCATATTGAAATAAATGAAAGACATAACGTAAATCATGATTTAAAGTAAATAAAAAATCATACATTATATTATGTCAATATAAATGAGCAGACAGACAAAAAGTAAGAAATAAGATTCAACTATTCAAGATTTCCAATAATAAGTAAATTTACATTTACACAACATACATAAAAGTACCCCAAATCATCAAGTGTTCAAAACCAAATACTTATTGGAATGTTGCAAACTAAATCAACTAAGCACAAAATTTTCAATACCTTGCAACAAAATTAGCCATTTCTTTCCAAAACCAAAGATTAATCAATACCTGAGTAGATCCAAAAAGACCAAACATCAATAAATTTTTTGAAACTTTGTACAACTAAAAAGCACACAACTCTTGGAAAGGAAATTGCATAAGTTACACCAAGAGTGAAACTTTATTTCACCAAACCTCACAAATTAAGAATACAATTACATTAGTCAAATTAGCTTTTGTTTCATACTCAATATGGAGAGAGAACATATATCAAAATTGATAAAATAAAAGAATCATGCATTCTATATTGACGAAATCCAAATTTCCAATCGCATATTCCATATTCAGAATTGAAATCTGGTATCATTCTCTTCTGTTTTGGTGGAACTCCATTCCGAATTGGAGACGTTTGAGTAAAAAAAAAAAAAACACAAGAAATACTAATGAAATAGGTGTGGATTTTCATATCTATATATAAATGAATTGAAAATATAAAAATCTAAACCAAATAAATAAAGCAACTATATGACTTACTTAATAATGATATCATACTAAAAATAAAAAATCTAAACATGGTGTTATCCCCAAAAATTGGAGTTCGGTGACGTGACAATCAGAAGTGACAAGTGGCAATACATGGTCCGTGAACGACACATTAATAGTCAATAAATATATTGGCTCTTCGGAGTTGTGATAAAGTGATCTGACCGACCTGGTAGAGATTATGTCAGATCGATAAGGATTTTGGACTGACCAGTCATGTGCTTGTCTGCCCAGTCATGCGCTTGCCCGACCAGTCAGGTGCTTGTCCGCCCAGTCATGTGCTTGTCCGACCAGTCAATTGCCCTTGGCTGACCAATCATGTGCATGACCGACCAGTCATGTCCTTGGTCGACCAGACATGTGCTTGTCCGCCCAGTTAGGTGCTTGTCCGACCAATCATGTCCTTGGGCGACCAGACATGTGCTTGTCTGACTAGTCAGGTGCTTGTCCGCCCAGTCATGTGCTTGTCCGACCAGTCAATTGCCCTTGGCCGACCAGACATGTGCTTGTCCGCCCAGTCAGGTGCTTGTTCGACCAGTCATGTCCTTGGGCGACCAGACATGTGCTTGTCCGCCCAGTCAGGTGCTTGTCCGACCAGTTATGTCCTTGTTCGACCAGTCACTTGTCTTGGCCGACCAGTGAAGGTTTGGCCGACCAGTGAGGAATTTTGGCCCTCAGTGTGATGTGGACCGACTAGACAGAACAGTGCTACGCAAAGGATCCCAGTAACGGTTTCAACAAGAATCGGTCATACCTGTGCGGGAATTTCTCAGATTATCTCACAAAAGTAGTGTATTGTTGTATTTTGAATATTGTTATTAATTAAATATAGTGAGAATAACAAAATATCCCGATTATGGGGGACTTCATTTGTACGATCCTAAGCCTATAAATATAAGGCTCATGGCATCATAAAGAGGATTCGATTCTAATTTTCTGAGAGAATATTGGTATCTAGAGAAATATTGTATTCATTTCATCTGCACTAAAGAAACTCAGTTGACTCAGCTTCATCTGATCTTGAGTGTAGATCTATAAGGGCTGAACCACTATAAAAATTGTCTGTGTCGTATAGTTCTCTTGAAGGTTTTTTGTCGTTTTGACGTCTACACGTCGTTGGCCAAAATAGCGGTCAACACATGGCTTAACCGTATGAGAACAATTGATATTATCTTAAAAAAAACAATAAAGTATTAGTTAATAACCGATATTATACTTAAAATATTAAAAATAAAAAAAATCTAAACTTAATAAATAAAGTAACTGTATGACTTAATCCTATGGTTATTATATTATATTAATAACTAAATACAAGAAATACTATTATTATAATAAATAAATATTTTAGAAATTTATATATGAAGATGATTACTATTATTATGATAAATATATGAAGATGATTACATGAAGAGAAGTCTTATTTATTTTTTAATGGTAACAGATCTATATATGAAGATAATTACTATTATTATGATAATATATATTTTAGAAATGTATATATGAAGAGAAGTGTATTTTTTTTAATCGTAACAGTATTTAGAAATTAGAGGGAAAAAAAGTTGAATAAAAAATTAGAAAAAATAAGAAAATTGATAAAGTGATTTAGAATAATATATAGATATAGATTTAATTTAAAAGGATGTGTAACTAATTTTTTTTTTTTTTTTGAAATGGAAATTTATAGTAATTAGTTACATGTAACTAAATTTTTTAAAATTAATTGATAAAAAAATTACTATTATTATTATGTTAATTTATAAAATAAATAAAAAAATTAAATTAAAAGAGATTTTAGAGTGAGACGTTAAAACTCTATTTATAAATATATATATTGTTTTATTAGACTGAATTCGGATTACAATTTAATAATTTAATACATGTACGGAATGAGCGATAGATAAATAACATGTGGGCATGAGCATATGCCGATTGCCAACCCAAAATATAAAATATATATATATATATGCATTTACAGCTACCTTGGATTTTCCATCTAAACATAGTTTACACTCGCACTTCATGTTTTTCCATTTATTTATTTTTATTTCTATTTATAAATTATAGTCCGTCTATTCTATTATTATTATTATTATTATATATATATATATATATAGCTATTGTCTTTTACCCAAAAATGGATCTTTTGAACGCTTGGATGAGAGGTGTGCGTATAATAATTATCACATTATACACCCAGACAGAAGAAGAAAAGAGAGAAAGAGCTTTCGAGAGAGATGGGAATGGCGAGAGAGGAGAAAGAAGAAGAGGGAGTAATGGCGACGGACTTTTTCTGGTCTTACACTGATGAACCACACGCTTCCAGGCGCCGTCAGATTCTTTCTAAATACCCTCAGATCAAAGACCTCTTTGGCCCTGATCCCTTTGCTTTACTCAAGGTACACTCTCTTCCAATCCAATCCAATCATATCATATAAATATATTACATACTTCTATCATTATGGTTGTTCCTCCGTTGTAGATCTGCGATAAAGTTTTGCTGCCACTCTTTGAATCTGATTCCATTTACATTTGTGGATTTCTGCATTGAGGTTTTACTGGCTGTTTGGCAACTGGGTTTTTGTTTGTTTTGCTTTTTCTTATGTGGGTGGATCTTACTTGTCGACTTTTTTCTCTCATGGGTTGAGTGAGTTGGTGGAGCTTTTATGATATGATTCTCTGCCACTGCCATTGCAAAAAAGCATCTTTTTTTCAAGACTTTCTAGCTTCATTTATTCTTTCTCAAGATGTGATGTAATGTCCCTTTTACGTATATGATTACCTCCATCATTCATTTTAGCTTGATTCTTACTTTTTTGCAATGAAATTCATGGCTTCTATTGGTCCTGATAATGTCGCTTTCAAAACTATGGATTTTGCAATGAAATTCATGGCTTCTATTGGTCCTGATAATGTCGCTTTCAAAACTATGGATATCCAAACATCTCTTTTATGGTGTTTATGGTCGTTCTTATGTTTCAATTAGCTGTTAAAATCATGGTTTATATCGTCAGAAAATATAACTGCTTCAAATTTGATGCAATTTAGGAAAATTAAATCTTATTCTTTTTTGCTCTATCTATATGAGCTTTTGTGTGCAGGGCCTGCAGGCTTTATACAATGATGTGTTATGATAGTGTGCACTATTGCATTTATTATGTATTGAATGGGGTGTTTGGCAAAGTTTCTTTTTCTTAGTGACTTTGCGCAATAGTATCTTTTTCTTAATTCTTTGCAAAGTGGCCTTCTAGACACACTAGATACCTTGTATAAAAGGTTACTTTAAATGACATTAAAAAAAATAGTATATTTTCATCACTTACTCATATTGAATTGGTACTTCTACCATGATATATAGATATATATTTGTACCAACAAACCATTTCTGTACTATTGCAGTTATCATTAATTGAGTTGGTAGTTGGTACTCCTTAATGATCCTTTGGAAGATGTCTTTAAATGAATGATTGAGTTAAACAAAATTTTCACTCCTGATATAGTTTCTAACTATTCATATTTTCCAAAGTGTGTGACGATGCCTTGTAGATAAATGACTGAAATGATATGTCACCATCATTGAATATGAAATATGAGTGCCCCTACCATTACGGATTTTTATACATACCAAGTTACTTACCAACCACAACAACTTCTGATCTTGAAACATACATAACCAATTTATTTTGTCAATCTTTGTTTTCTAGCAATTACATATGTCCTTGCCATGCTTCAAATCAACTAGGAATTTCATGATTACCTTAAGCTATAGCTGTTCTGGTTCAGTTCTTTTTACTGAAAACAATATTCTATTGTGCAGATCGGTGTGGTTGTTCTGCTTCAGCTTTGTACAGCAATCTCCCTCAACAATGCAGGATGGCTGAAGATGCTTGCAATCGCCTACTTTTTCGGTTCATTTCTGAACCACAACCTTTTCTTAGCCATCCACGAGCTCAGTCACAATCTCGCCTTCTCAACTCCCGTCTACAATCGCTGGCTTGGAATTTTCGCCAACCTTCCTGTTGGGGTTCCCATGTCAGTCACCTTCCAAAAATACCACCTCGAGCACCATCGCTTCCAAGGAGTAGATGGCATTGACATGGACATCCCAAGCCAAACCGAAGCGCACTTGGTGACAAACGTAGTAGCGAAATCCATCTGGGTTGTCTTACAGCTATTCTTCTATGCTTTTAGGCCACTCTTTCTCAAACCAAAACCCCCTGGCATGTGGGAATTTGTTAACTTCTCCATTCAAATAGCTCTTGATGCTGCCATGGTTTACTTTTGGGGATGGAAGTCGTTGGCTTATCTGATCTTATCCACATTTGTTGGAGGTGGGATGCACCCCATGGCTGGTCACTTCATCTCAGAGCATTATGTGTTCAATCCTCAACAAGAGACATATTCTTACTATGGTCCTCTGAATCTTCTGACTTGGAGTGTTGGATACCACAATGAACACCATGATTTCCCAAGGATTCCTGGTAGCAAACTCCATAAGGTGAAGGAGATTGCATCAGAGTACTATGATGGTTTGGACTCGTATAAATCTTGGAGCCAGGTTATATACATGTATGTTATGGACCATACAGTTGGACCCTTTAGCAGAATGAAAAGGAAGGCAAAGAATTCTGAGTAGGTGTACTTACTTTCTCTCTTGATTGTTTCTCCTCTTCGGTTACATATATAAATATACGAGTTATTTAAATATGAGCTTCTTATTTTTATATATCTGATTTTGATTGTAATATTTTTGAAATAGTTGATTCTCTCCTATAGCTTAGAAGTAAATTCGTTTGTTCATTAACTTATAACAATTGATTTGCTTAATGATTGTTACAAATTAGGGTTGATACTATTCTGGGTTCCTCAGATTCTTTAATATTAGTTTAGGCTTTCGGTTTCAAGCAATTATAAAAATAGTCTTTTGTTTTGTAAATTGTAAAAAAATGGTACTCTTAGCTTAACTGTTTGAACTTTTTCTTCTCACTTTTGAGTAACCATGTTCACAAATAAGTAAAGTACTATAAAATCAGATAAACAAGAATATGGAAATATTGTTCCATTTACAAAACACATGGATCATTTTCTCTCCCACATGCCATTTTTGTTCCTTTTCTGTGAAAAGCTTGAAATGCTGCTCTTCACTTATTTGTCTGGGGAAAATTGAGAGACAGAATCATATGTTTTTCTTGAACTAAAAAGCTTTTTAAAAGAGGAGGAAAGCTGGGAATAATTTCTTACATTCTAGGAGTTGATGTTCTTGGAGGCAAATCCGCATTGTTCGCCGTCAACAAAATATGGTGCCGGTTGGTCTACATCCTTTATGAGCGGAAGCCTTGCCGGTGAGTTTTCATCGTCACTGTCGTAGACCTTGTTCTGCCCTATAGACCTTAGAATCAAGGCCAATAAGATTGAAAGTCCCTGCAAATTATGATCATGATTTAAGGAGAAAAATTAGTATAAATGATCCAATTTTGTTCTAATACTTTTCTTTTTTCTCATTTGATGTTCATCTATTCAATGAAAAATACCATAATTTGAAAAGGGGGTATACCTGTGTTAAGACGATTATTAAGCCAATCCATTGAAGGATCTCATAGTTTAACTTTACAAAATCTTTGAAGTCGTTAAATCTCCCTGTAGGATCGTTTGGTAGATCCTGAAAGATATGAAGAAGTTTGTTAAACACATGAAATAAGAAAAGAAAAAAGATTTTATTGAGAAATATTGAAAGATAGTTGCCATAGATTATTTACCTTTTCCCAGTCAGAATTTAAGAGTATATCTGCTACAATTGCAGTCTCTAATAGAAGAAGTGACAAAATCATCATATACTAGTTGGGATTAAGGCCTTTCAAGAACTGACCATATGTACATATACATATATATTTCGTATGTAGGATCCAGATTTTGTCCTGGTTGGAGATAAATTTGTTTGGTTCATAACCTTCCGATGATGAATGATTAGATTAATCATACGATTGTTAAACTTAAACTTAAGTATATAAAACAAAGCCTAAAATACACAATGAAATAAAACAAATCCAAAACTTTAATATGTATATAAATATTATTATCATGTTCATCACAGAAGAAAGTATAACTAAGTTTTTGAAAGGAAAAAAATATAAAAAGCTGAAAACATCATTGTAAGCAAAGAGTTATTCCATAACAAAGAAGAAAGGATACACAAGAGAGGCAACAACCATTGGCAACAGTTGCAGCTAGATGGCCCAAACATGTTATTAGGCACAAGGTTACTCCAGCACCAAGAAAAGTATATATAAACCTGAAAATTATAACATCAATATGACTGATTTCAGATCATGATAAAAGTTTGTGAAACAACCAAATTGAGTAGTAATTTGGGTCAGCCACGATTACACGACTCAAATCTGACTTGAGAAGTTAAAAATCTCTTGAGACTAAAGGGATACTTAAGTAGATGAACCAAATGTTTGAAATCATAATTATATACATTATAGCTAAGAGTAACAATTTGGGTCAGATATGATAACAAGACTCCAATTGTGATGTAGTTTGTGAAACAACCAAATTTAGTAATCTGGATTAGACATGATTACATAACTCAAATTCTACCTCAGAAATAAACACTTTCAGAGGCAAAGGAGTTGTTTACTATGGAGTAGTAGATATAACTAAATTGTCTGAAATTAAGATTAGATATTATTAATGGTAGGGATAGTAATTTGAGTAAGATTGCGATAACACGACTCGAACCCTACTTACCATGGAGTAGTAGATATAACATCATCAAAGGAAAAGTCCTCCATGTCCCTTTGCCAAACTCTCATCATCCAAAGACCATATAGGATCATAGCAATTCCAACAAACCCCAGAGTTGAATTCACCACTTTAAGGAGTGACTTCAGGCAAGCTTTTGCAATTGTGCCCATTCTAGCTCTTGTAATTGCCAGTTTATTTGTTTTGAACTCCTCTCCAATCTTGAAGACTTGGCTATAGCTGAAACTTAATGTGATGTCAAAAGGGTCAGAGCTTTTCAACTTCAAAATCCAATCACATTCGTGTTGGATTAAAACCATTATGGTTTAAGAGACTCATGCAAGTTAGTAGGGACACACTTACATATTTTTTGCTATGAAACTTTAGCTTAATTTGAAAATTTCTTAGAAACTCACTTGAGTGTCGTTTACTAGGACATTGCATGCTAATTACTTTTCTCAGTTTGGCCGTTAGTGGTGGTTGGTTGTATGAAAAGCAAAGACCATGTCGAGTTTCTATTTAATAAATTGTAAAATTGGTAACGTTCCATCAGCGAGTTGCTGTGGTGTAGTGGTTATCACGTTAGTCTTACACACTAAAGGTCCCCAGTTCGATCCTGGGCAGCAGCATTATCAGTTTTATTTTTTAATCTCAAATATCCCTCAAATACTGATTTATGAAAAATTAATTAGAAAATACAGTTAATTTTATTGTAGGCCCGCGCAACAAATTTTATTGTTATTTTGTAATACAATTGATAAATATTAGAATATTCAATTCTTTTATACATGTATGTACCAACTAATCTTACAAATTTATAAATAGAGTGAAAGATTTGAAGTAATATATTTCATTCCTTTTATTTGGATAATTTTATAATAATTTTTTAAAAAGATATATGTATTAATTTTATGCTAATATTGATGTGATTTTTTCTTCTCTCAATTATTTTACATTTTTTGATGTTTTTCCCGTGGAGCATTAGAATAAGGCACTAACACAAAAAGACAACCAAAAAATACCAATATAAAAGATGAACAACACTAAAAAACACCGGAAAAGAAACTTTCTAATCAAAATCACTTCAATCAACCAACTATATTATTAGTTATTACCATACAAAAATATTGGATTTTCAAATCTGTTCATCAGTTACAAGCAACACAAACAATGTCTAATTTTTATTCTTCCTCTCATCTATAGTACTTTTACATTTCTTCTTCGCCATTGTCATCGCCTTCTCTAGGCAAATTCAAGGTTAAAGCAAAATTTTCAAGAAAATAAAGGATATACTTACTATGCACTCCAATGGTGGAGATCCCTCAATGTTGATTAACCACCCCTTCCCTTCTTGGCTTACACTTCTGAGATTATTCCCAAGCACAAGCCATGATGACACTGAAAATAACTCAAAGCTAAAAGAAACCTCTGTAAATACTAAAAACAGCACAAGACAGTAGACCCGAGTTTTTTTTCCTTGCCATGTGTAGTGGGATGATATCTCGTCTACTGCTTTGCACGACGAAGGTGCTCTCGCATGTTCATGTGGATTTCCGCCTTGACAACCAGACGCATCTTCTTCGAATCCTCCCACAACAAACCATTCCATTCTCGTGCAAAGTCACAAGCAGCCTCAAAAACTTCCTGTTAGACAAAAGGAAAAGAATCTGAGACATAATCTTAGCGATACAATATAAGTCATATGCACTTTTTTAGTCTGAGAAAAGTTGAATTTGTCACCCTTGAAGGAAATTCGTCGTAATGATAAGCAGGGGTCGCCTCGATTCTATTCAGATCTGCCTCCCACAACCTAATCTGAAACATAAGAGTGCATTTTCTTAGTATGCAATTTCACCTGAGAATGACTATGCAGCTCTAATGAGAGAGTATAGAAACCTGATCAGTGACATTCTCAGGCACAGATGGTAGTTTTTCTGCAACACGAGGGTGTGCATTCTGCTGCAGAAATGAAATTATCTGCAAATGGAAAGGTTCAGAAATCAATGAACCGACAACATAGGATAAAGGGCAGGCAGAGGAATAACATATTCTAGATTATCAGACATGTCAGTTATAGTATATATTCTTCTCAGAAACCTGGTGTTCACAGTGAGAGTATATGATTACATATGAGCCAGTTCGGTTCGATTTTGCTCATGTGACGAGCAAATTATAGCACCCTATATGTTAAAACAAAAATTCCAAGCAAAGAACCAGAGACAGGGAAAACCAAAAAAGGACCACTAAACAGGCCCTAGTGTTAATAGTCATTTCAAATACTCAAACTAGAGCATAAATGAACATTTCTCAAATCAACATGTTTTCCCATCCACATTAACAAATCTATAAGTGATGTAATGAATTAGGCATATGAAAGTCGAAAAACAATGAAATATGACTTGCCTGGTCTGCAGTAATGCCATTATCAAAAGCATTATACAAGCTTTCTTTTGTAATTGCTCCAACTATAAGATTTGGAAGTTGATATTCTACCCTGCACAACATAAAAAAAGAGTATACATCAGCTCATCTCAGAATTTCATAACATTAAAAAAAAAATTCAATTTCAGCTCGTGTTAACTAATAACCTATATGTTGGTGAAAAAAAATGTTAATATAATATTAATTTATTGTTTGATTTAAAATATATATAAATCTAATGAAAAATACATCTTTGATGTTAATAAACACAAGATTTTTTAAATTTCATAAGCAGTTACTTCGTCTCGAATCATTCTGATGTAGACTATCTTCTCCACATGTATATCTTTTTTCAAAATAATAATAACAATAACCCTCCATAAACAATATTGTAGGAAATAATGTTTTATTATTATTATTATACGGTATCCCTTCAGAATGAGAAACCAAGCTGTATAAAATATTTAGTTTTTATATTTAGCTAATTATAGGCTGATTTATTTTTTACTAGAATTTCTGTAATTATGTTAGGATATTTTGTATTCATTACCAAAAATCCTCATTATCTGTACAGTGCCTATTTAAAGGCATAGCACTCATTTAATAAAACATAGAAGTCTAATTTTCACATGGTATCAGTGTCATCCCTCTAAACCCAAAAATTTCAAAAAAAAATTCAGCCTTCCTTTTCTTATGGCTTCTCTACCTGATGCTACCCTTCCAAAACAAATCGCCCCAACTGTTTCCATCAACTCTGATGATACTTCAATCGATTCTTCTATCATCAAAGCTCCCTCCGATGTCTCTCTCACATCATTTGATCATCAACTCCCTCCAAATCACTATCCATAAACTGAATGGCCATAATTTTCTGCAATGGTCCCAATCTGTGAAGATGTATCTCCGTAGTCGTGGTCGCTTGGGGTATCTCACTGGTGCTATCGCTACTCCTGCTGCTAGTGATCCTTCCTATGCCAAATGGGAATCTGAAAACTCCCTCATCATGGCTTGGCTCATCAACTCCATGGAGGTTGATATTGGTAAGACCTATTTATTGTTTTCTACTGCTCGTGAGGTGTGGGAAACAGTTCAGGAGGCCTTCTCGGATTTGAACAATTCAGCTCAAGTCTTTGAACTCAAATCAAGGCTTCGAGACCAGCAACAAAATTCTCTTACGGTAACTCAATATTATGGTATCCTTTATAATATTTGGCAAGAGATAGACCTTTTTTATGTTCCTGAATGGAAATGTTCTGCTGATGCTTCTTTTTATAAAAAAATGCTTGATCGAGAGAGACTTCTTTATTTTCTCCATGATCTGAACCGAGACCTTGATGAGGTGCGTGGTCGTCTCTTGGGAAAAACTCCTCTTCCCACCATCCGAGAGGCTTTTGCTGAGGTTCGAAGGGAGGAGAGCAGGAAAAGAGTCATGATGGGACCTCCAATTGCTGTTGAAAATGACCAATCTGCTCTTGCTGCCCGGCGCTCTAATGATGGTGATGACCCTCGTGGGAATCATCGTGCACGCCCCTAGTGTTTCCACTGCAATAAGGTTGGTCATACCAAGGAGAAGTGTTGGGTCATTCATGGTAAACCTGCTGATTGGAAGCCTCGTTCCTCAACTCGTTCCAATTCTGACAGCCAAGCCTTGACTGCTACACCACCCGAGCCTTTCCATTTACTCCAGCTCAGATTACTCAACTCCATCAGCTTATAAACACTGCTTATGCATCTGATCCTTCATCCTCCTCCAATCCACGTACTTCTACTGCCTTCAATGTTCAAAATTCTACTTGGATTGTGGATTCGGGGCCTCGGATCACATGACTGGTCAGTTCACCACTTACACACCTTGCCCAGGTACCCAAAAAATTAAAATTGCTGATGGTTTCCTCTCTTATGTGGCTGCTAAAGGGTCTATTCAGTTATCACCTTCTATTGTCCTTCGTGATGTTCTTCATGTTCCCAATTTATCTTGCAATCTTCTTTCTGTCAGTAAAATTACCCTTGATCAGCAGTGTTTCGCCTCTTTCTCATCACTTTACTGTACTTTTCAGGATATGTCCTCAAGGAAGACGATTGGGAATGCGAAGGCATGTAGTAGGCTGTATTACTTTGATCCATTTCCTCATGCTCAAGTGAATAAAGCTTCTATTTCTATTTCTAGCTGTATTTCTTCTAGTGACAATGATATTATGCGGTGGCATTATAGGCTAGGCCACCCTAGTTTTTCATATTTAAAATATTTATTTCCTAAATTGTTTCGAAATAAAAACTTGAGCTTATTTAAATGTGAAATTTGTCAATTTGGTAAGCATACACGTGTTGTTTTTCGCCCTATACCCTACAAATCAACACAACCTTTTACTCTTATTCATAGTGATATATGAAAACCTTCTAGAATAACAAATACTACAAATACAAGATGGTTTATCACTTTTATTGATGATTACACACGTGTTAGTTGGGTGTTTCTCCTTAAAAATAAAACTGATGCTGCCATGACATTTAAAAAATTTCACTCCATGATGAAAACTCAATTCAATGCAAATCTTCAAGTCTTGCACATAGGTAATGGAACTTAATATTTTAACTCAATCTTAGGCGATTACTTTCTCTCTCATGGCATAGTTCACAAAAGCTCATGTGCAGGCACACCCAACAATCTGGGATTGCTGAACGCAAAAATAGGCATCTATTGGAAATTGCTAGGGCCCTCATGTTTACAAATTCTGTCCCAAAACAATTATGGGGTGAGGCTATCCTTACCGCTGTCTATCTCATCAATAGAATGCCATCTCGTGTTAACATATCACACTCCACTCTCTAAGCTTCTTAAAACATATCCACACACCACTTGTTTCTAATCTTCCTTTAAAAATGTTTGGATGTACCTCTTATGTTCATGTCCTTGGTCTAAATCATTCTAAGTTTGATCCCCGAGCCTTGAGGTGTGTTTTTTTGGGCTACTCTTCTACCAAAAAATGGTACAAGTGCTACCATCCATCTACTCGTCGTATGTACGTCTCCTTAGACATTACATTCAATGAAGAGCAACCATTTTATCCCAACTTTTCACTTCAAGGGAGGACGGTGAGTGATATTTCTAGTTGGGATATGTGTCTGCTTAAGGCTACTCCTGAAATTGCTATTTCTAAAATTTCAAAATTTACAAGCACTTCTGAGCAACAATCTCAGCCGCCCAAAACTAAGGAACTCTTAGTTTATTCTCGGCGACAAAAAAATCAAGTAATACAATCAACTACTGCTCCAACATCACATGAGTCTGACTCAGAGACTACTCCTGATGTAAGTAATCCTTCTCCTAACCCTATTTTACCTATTGATGTTCCTAATATTGAGTCTTCCACTATGGTGGAACCCGAATCTGAGTTATCAATTGCCAAAAGAAAGGGAGTTCGAAGTTGCACTCAACATCCAATGTCGATATATGTCTGCTATAGTAGACTAACTCCACACTATAACGCTTTTCTAGCAAAAGTCGAGCAAGTGGTGGTTCCCAAGAATATTACCGAGGCTCTCTCACAGAAGGAATGGAAGAAGGCAGTGTATGCAGAAGTTGAGGCACTGGAAGCCAACACTACATGGACAATAATCAATAGGCCTAGAAATAAACATGTTGTGGGCAGTAAGTGGGTGCTTACAATTAAACACAAGGCTGATGGAACAATAAACCAATACAAAGCAAGACTAGTTGCAAAAAAGTTTGCTCAGACATATGGTGTAGACTACAATGAGACATTTGCTCCTGTCACCAAATTAAACACAGTAAGGGTTCCCCTATCAATTGTTGCCAATCTTGATTGGCCCTTACAACAACTAGACATAAAAAATGCTTTCCTTAATGGACATTTGGAAGAAGTGTTCATGAAAATTCCTCCAGGGTTCGAAGGAAGATATGGAACAGAGTGTTTGTCATCTGAAAAAATCTCTCTGTGGCTTAAAGAAATCCCCAAGGGCGTGGTTTGAAAGATTTAATCAGGTGATAAGAAATCATGGATATAACAGGCTCAATCGGATCACACCTTGTTCTTCAAACACTCACAAGAGGGTAAGGTTACTATCATCATCGTCTATGTTGATGACATGATAATAACAGGCGATGATTGTATCGAACAACAAAGACTGAAAGGTGTGCTAGCCCAAGAGTTTGAAGTAAAAGATCTTGGACCGATGAAGTACTTTCTCAGAATGGAGATTGCAAGAACGAAACAAGGTAATTCAGTATCTCAGAGGAAATATATTCTGGATCTTCTCAAAGAAATTGGAATGAGTGGTTGTAAACCAGTGGCAACACCAATTGAACCGAAAGGCAAATACAAACAGGTGACAAAAGAAAACACAGTTGACAAAGGGATGTATCAACGATTAGTTGGCAAACTGATCTATCTATCTCACACGAGACCTGACATTGCGTTTGCTGTGAGCTTAGTTAGTAAATATATGCACAATCCTTTAGAAGAACACTTGGAAGCTGTGTACAGAATCCTGCGCTATTTGAAGAAAATTGATACACAGCAGTAGTGTATCTGCCTCAAAACAGAGAGAAAATAAAGTGAAATAGGGAGGAACTTTATTGAAATTTAGGAAATGAGTCCAGGATATTCGAGAGACATGGTTCTCTCCAGAGCTAAGGCTCAATTACAATAAACCTATCATACCCAACTCTAAACATCTCATCCCTATTTATTCCCTTAAACTTTCCAAACAAAACATTCATTAAAATAAATCAAAACAATTAACAAGAAACCACTAGCTTTCCAAAAATAATCCTACCCCAATTCTTCTCACTAATTACGGGATCTCCTAGCATAAGTGCAGCAGATTGGTGGTCTATCAAAAACACTAGGAAATGGATTATTGTTCAAGAAGAGCGAAGAAAGAGGTGTTGAGGTCTTCACAGATGCGGATTGGGCAAGATCAATTGAGGATAAAAGGTCAACTACTGGGTATTGTACTAAAGTTTGGGGGAACTTAGTGACTTGGAGAAGTAAGAAGCAACCGATAGTAGCTTGAAGTAGTGCCGAAGCAGAACTTAGAGCTCTCGCTCAGGGAGTATGTGAACTGATCTGGATCAAGCGCATACTTGAAGAGTTAAAACTCCAAAGAATTGCGCCTCTGAAGTTGTATATGACAGCAAATTAGAAATCAGCATAGCACATAATCCAGTTCATCACGACAAAACCCATCATGTAGAAGTGGACAGACATTTCGTTAAAGAAAAAATTGATGGAAGGAAATTATGTGTTAGCCTCTGAAGTTGTATAATGACAGCAAATCAGCAATCAACATAGTATACAATTCAGTTCATCATGACAGAACCAAGCATGTAGAAGTGGACAGACACTTCATTAAAGAAAAAAATTGATGGAAGGGAATTATGTGTTATTTACATTCCCAGCAAGCAACAATTGGTAGATATACTGACTAAGGGTTTATCTAAACAAAATTTTAATAAGTTAGTTTCCAAGCTTGGCATGTGGAATCTGTATGCACAGCTTGAGAGAGAGTAAATAATGTTTTATTATTATTATACGGTATCCCCTTTAGAATGGGAAACCAAGCTGTATAAAATATTTAGTTTCTATATTTAGCTAATTATAGGCTGATTTATTTCTTACTAGAATTTCTGTAATTATGTTAGGATATTTTGTATTCATTACCAAAAATCTGCATTCTCTGTACAGTGCCTATTTAAAGGCATAGCTCTCATTCAATAAAATATAGAAGTCTAATTTCCACAAATATATTGGTTAATTCGCTGGCATACCTTGAGAAGAGACGTAAAATCTCACAATGTAATTTAGAAGTTGAGTAGGCGTACAACCTAAAATTTGTTTCCACAACCACAAACCCCTTAAACAAATAAGAGGAAAGAGGTGAGATAAACAGATTTATATTGCAAACGCAGTCATCAATTGATAGCAGATATCTTCATGGAAAATGAAAATGTTTGAGGTGATTGCAATAACAAGTGCAGACAGCATAGCTATTGAAATGATAAGTTTAAACCTCTTTCCGTGATGATGAATCCGTTAAGCTAATAGAAAGATTTGTAGCTAGTTTAGTAGGTATAAACCAGCTATCCTTCCTACCCTGGAAAGATGCCCCAAAATATTTAGAACTTCGGTAAAGCATAATTAATCTATCGTCCGAGAGATTATAAGCCCGTTATTTACCAAGAATAAAATGCAATATAACCTGTTGAAGTTTCACTAATCCCAAGTCGGCAAGATCTTTGACCGTCTCCCTTTGAACATCAGTCAATGAGTTGATGTTATATGCCTGAGAATCAATGCAACAAAATGTGAAAGAAAGCTCCTAAGAAGATGTGAATGTTGACAAAAAATGAATATGAAGCTATAAAAATATTTCAAAAGAAATTTCTCATTTTAATATAGTTATTAGCTAGTTACACAAAAAATGATCGAATGCCTCAAACAAGTAAAGTAAAAATCAATAAATTATAAACGTCTACAAGAAAATGTAAGTGTAAAAAAAATATAATCCATACCTCTCCTGTGGCATGAAAACTAAGCTCAAGAAGAAATGAAATTAACTCTGCCGGATCTATGTCCCTCTCCTGCAGCAAAAAAAATAATAATAAATAAATAAAAAATCACAGATGTAATGTGACTTGTGAATAGCCAGCACCATACAAAATATGACTTAATCAATCTGCACCTCATTAAAAGAAAAGTGAATAAACTTCAAGCACCCACCACAATAATCTCATTTTTCACCGACTTTTCAACTAACGAAACACATGATTCTATTTATCCCCACTTTTTTTTCTTCAAAGTGGATATAAAATTTATTTGAATCCAGTGCTGCACACACACAGCATTTAACTACAAAAACATCAAATATATAATATATTTAATGAAGAAATTCTACAATAATAAACGTATTGAATCCAACCAAGAAATCAATTCCAAAGCTTACATTCCAAATTCAACACAAAATACAAGTTAAAAAGGACAGTTAAGAGTGTAAGAATAAAACAAGAAGTTAACAACAAAACACACACATCCACAATGCGGAACTCATGAGTACATACCTCTGAGTTAGAGATGTATTCTCTGATGATATACCAAAGTTGTGCATTTGTATCCATCAGCTGTCATTTGCACAGACCACAAAATGATATCTTGTAAGCAACATGATAAGGTGAAAGTGATCCAAAAAATGCGTACATTCATACCAAGAACTGGAAACCACTTTCTGTTAATCGTGGAGCTTCTTTATCCCTGTAAGAATGACAAAAGAAGAAAGAAAGCCAGGATCAAATATGGACACTATTTCTCAATATTGTTTCATCTGTGCAAAATAAATCGAGAGTCATTTGTCTCACAAGTCATTACAGTTTTAAATGAAAAGCACCTTTGACTCAAAAGGCCACGCTGGAAAACCTTCATTGTAGAAGAGCTAATGTTTGACGGCCTATCAGCTTGAGATGAGTTAATAAGTTGCAGCAAGAAGCACTGGGATTAACATGACAGCACGTCATAAGAAAGAGAAACCTAATGCATAAAACAGAACAATAGGCAGCTGTATATAATTGAATAATTGGATATCATATAGTTCATCAAAAAATAAGAGCCTGACCACAATGCCCTTATACATGGCAAAACGGAAAGGGTCAATTGTGAAACAAATGTAAATGTCACACCTCCCACTGTTCGACTGCAAAAGCATTAAGTTCCTCCGAGCTTGGATGCCTTCCTATTAGATTGGTAGGCATTGGTTCTCTTGGCAAAACTTCACTGCAATGTCCAAAAATCTAGTCATAATCCCCAAATGCCTTTCCAGTGAAACACAATGTTTAAAGCAAAAATATATATTACACCCCATCAAATAATTATTTGGTGCATAATATCCCTTACATGAAACCCTAAAACATAATAACAAAACATCACAAATCAAAGGGAAGCATGATACAATGTGGAAAAACGGATAATAACATACATGAGAAGATTTTCTCAAAAAAGAAACAACAACATACATGAGAAGAAAATGTAATTGAAAATTTGAAGCTTCAAGCAGAGCTAATACAGAACACTGCACCTTTCACACACGTTTCCTGATAGAGAAAGTACCATTTAACTTGAGAAGATCAAATCCACGGCATTATTTGATAACTAAACACAAAAATAAAAAACTTACCCATTTATTAAAAGCTTTTGGAGATTACTCTGAAATACGGGATTTAATCTATAAGTTATTTCCCTTTTCCTGTAAGAAGGATATATTAGTATGAAGGTTGGAGCTCACTTATTTGTGTCCTATTACATTAGCATAATAACTTTTAAAAAAATTGAAAACTTTCAAATAATTCAATTGAGTTTTGATCAAGACCATTGCTTTTTGTTCTGTGAATTGGTGATTTGTACCAGAATTTCTAGAGCACACACAATCCCAAAATCTTTTGTTGCTAAACAGCAATGTAATAACTCATACCTGTCAGCAGTTTCAGTGAGTACTCTCAACTGAAGTAAACGATCAATGGCAACTTTATGCTTGGAAGCCCCATCCGAAAGTACCCACTCCTCCATGGATTTGGCACTTACAGGAGCTTCAATGCATAACATTTGCAAAGCATACTTCTTGGCCAGAGGTGGCAAAGACCTTTATATATAGATATAAAAAAGATGTCCCAATAAATACCTTGATCATCGAAATAAATAGGAAGCTATATTCGAAAAAATAAAAGAAAAGAGACCACCTGAGAATGGCTTC
Source organism: Humulus lupulus (assembly GCF_963169125.1). Taxonomy (NCBI): domain Eukaryota; kingdom Viridiplantae; phylum Streptophyta; class Magnoliopsida; order Rosales; family Cannabaceae; genus Humulus; species Humulus lupulus. Next base: position 128,023,696 of record NC_084801.1, read on the forward strand.
ACAGATGAATGCATTGGCGTAGAGAGAGTCGAGTTTTATGGCGGGCAAGGAGGCCACCATGTCCATGAAATTCTTGGCTATGATCTTCACCTGAGGCATAGTGAGAAAACCTAAATTCCTCTGGTAATTCTAGGGTTTCCGAAATCAAAATCGAGTCTAGGGGTTTGTTTTCTGGTTTTGCTCCGGTGAGTGACTGAGGTGGTTTTGTGAACTTTTTTTCGTTTTTTTGAAGTTGTATGGGGAACTTGTTGTTCTATGGAGGATGATTAATTAAAGTAGATTAAATTGTTTTTTTTTTATTTGCCGGTTAAAGTAACAAAACTCTTGATTTTTTTACATTTAAGTACCAATTTTTTTTTTTTTGGTGAAAATAACAAAATGTTACTTTTTTTTTCTCCGTAGCAACAGTTGACTTTTAAATTTAATAGTCGCATGTTAACTAAAGATTTATATATATTTTGCTACATTCACCACCAAACTAACAAAGTTTTAGTATTTATGCGTTCTTAAACACAAAATAAATGTATTTTAGGTGTAGATAAACACAAAGTATTTTGGTATTTATGCATACTTAAATACAAAATTTAGTTATTTTAGCGCAGACAAACACAAAATTTTGATATTTTAGCCGTATTTGGCTTATTTACATTTTAGAAGACAAAAATAAGATATAAATTTTTATTTAATACTACTAATTTATTTTTTATTTTAATTAAACTAGATTTTAAATATTTTTTTCATTTTAAAAGTATTTGTAATTTTTGATTTTTTGTATATTTTAATTATGCTATAAAACTAAATGATTATATAAAAAACAAAAATGAAAAAAAAAACAATTTAATCATGTTTTGAAACTTCAATTTCCACTACAACCAGTTTTATTGGATGTCACGTTTTGAGCGTATCATTTATTTTTATTTTAGTTTTTCTATTTTTCCAATCCTATAGTAATTTAAAATTAAAAATATCTCTTCTATATAATAAGTGTGTAGATAACGGAAATTCTTGGTTTTAACGGTTTTTTATTTTTTTCTGTTAACTTAACGTAATATTCTTATATTTAACAGAATATTCTTATATTTAGCGATAGTTTATAAACACTTAAACCTAAATAAAATAAAATAAATAGTTAAAAAAAATTAAAATATAATATTATTGAGATATTTTACAATGATAATTATTTAAAAATAATAAATAATTAAATAAATTAAAATATGATATTTTTGAGATATTTTACAATGATAATTATTTAAAAATAATAAATAATTAAACAAATTAAAATATGATATTTTTTAAGATATTTTACAATGATAATTATTTAAAAATAATAAAATCATACGTTTTATAACTTAAATAAAATTTAATTAAACTTAAACTCACTTATTAGAATAATATTATATTAAACATATAATATAACATATTGTTAATCAGCAACAAATTGCTTTTAAAAAAAAACTAGCAAGAAACTTAAATTTAAAATCCACGTGTAACATTTAATATAACATTAAACATATAATATACAATCTCTTGTTGTCACTCACAAATTCAAAAACTATAACAAATATAAACTTAAACAAAAATAAATAAATTATTTCATTAAAATAGGATATTTATTTGAATTTTATATGACATGAATATAAATTTAATAAAAATATTAAAAAAATTGTATAAATAAAACTAATTTGTATCTAGTAAAAACTATATGTTATTTGATTTTAAAATATATTAAAAATCTTTTTTAATTAAAATATAAAATGAATTTGTATTAAAAATAAAAAAAATTAAATCCTAAAATTTACTTTTCTCCTCAAAAAAATAAATAAGAAAATTTGTGGCTAAAGTACCTAAACTTTGTATTTACTTCCGAATAAATACCAAAACTTTGTTCTTATTGGTGGTGAAAGTACCAAAATGTGGATCAAACTTTAGTAGACACGTGGCTATTAACAAGTCAAAAGTTAGAGTTAACGGTTGGTACTAAAATGCAAAAAAATAATATTTTGGTACTTTCACTGCAATAAAAAAAATGTTTTGGTACTTAAGTGTAAAAAAAGTGAAAATTTCGGTACTTTAGCCTCAAATATTTTTTTTTTCCTTTTAGCACTAAATTTCACTTCTTGACACTAGGCTTGTATTTTTATTTATTTTTTCCTATTTTTCTTGAGATGAATCTTTGACTCATAGCATTAGTTTACTTTTTTTTGGGTAATTAAAATAGATTTCATGAAAACTAATTTCTTCCCTTTTTTTATTGGGAAATTTCAGGATATATGCCTTCTAATATGGGTTAATTTAAAAAAAATGCTTCCATAACTTAATATAAAAAAATGATATTATTTTTGTCCAAAAATATCTTTGTCATTCAAATCATTCTCCCTCTCTCTCTAACGTCTCCTCCCCCTTTGGTCTCTCTGATTTCTCTCACCCTCTCTTTCTCTCTCACTCAGACACATCTCTCTCTCGCAGACCCTCCTCTCTCTCGCTCATGCATTTCCTCATCACAAACTGAGGACCCAGCTCCACTCCGCCGTCAACCACCATCGTCTTCGTCCACAGCAAGGTAAGTTTGTATTTTTTTTTTTTTAAAAATATTGTACCGTGACTTGCATATAGTTGACATTGATGTACTGTAGTTATGAAATATGTTGATTTTAATCTCTATTGGGCAAAAACATTGCTTGAAATTGGCTTTGATTCTATCTAGATTGATTTGAACAAATGGGTTTTGTTTTTGTGAATTTTTCTCTTCGATGCTCATTAGATGCCTATGCGATGAATGACGATGCTGATTCGATGGCTTTGATTTTATGTTCGTATGTGTGTATTTTTGAATACTTTCAATCATGGTTTAACAATGGTGTGACGATGCTAATGTGATGCCAGTTCGATGCTTTTATAATTTAAAATGATGCATGTGCGACAGTGTTGTGATGCTGATGCAATGGTATCCGTTTGTTTATTTGTGAAATATAATATTCGATGCTTTTTCGATGTTGTTTCGATGCACTATATTTGATTAATGTCGTAACGATGGTCTTGCGATGTTGATGAGATTGTATCAGTGTTATCCCCAAAATTTGAAAATGATGATGTGGCAATAGAAATGGCAAGTGGCATGGAGTAGTTGGGTGATCTGACTTAGCAGCAGCTCAGTGCATCAGTGAAGAGTTTGGACTGCTTGAGAGGTGGCATGTCCAAGCCAAGTGCACCCGAGGAGAGTACTTGGGCTAGGGAGTGCCTGGTCGGACCTTGGTCCGAGGAGAGCCCAAAGGCATGGTCGGACCTTGGTCCGAGGAGAGCCCAAGGTGGAGTGGTCGGACCTTGGTCCGAGGAGAGCCCAAGGGTGGTGGTCGGATCTTGGTCCGAGGAGAGTCCAAGGTGTGGTCGGACTTTGGTCCGAGGAGTAGTCCAAGATGTGGTCGGACTCTGGTCCGAAGAGAGGAGAGTGCCATGTTAGAGGAGAGATATGGCATGCTAGAGGAGAGTGCCATGTTAGACGAGAGACATGGCATGCTAGAGGAGAGTGCCATGTTAGACGAGAGACGTGGCATGCTAGAGGAGAGTGCCATGTTAGAGGAGAGATATGGCATGCTAGAGGAGAGTGCCATGTTAGGCGAGAGGAGTGCATGTCCTACCAGCATGCACATGTCCTACCACCATGAACATGTCCGACCAGCAAGTGCATGTCCTACGAGCAAGTGTATGTCCTACCAGCACTTGCATATGTCCAGCATGCATGTGTCCGACCAGCACTTGCATGAGTGATCAGTAGGAGATATGGGTTGACTAGATAGAGGAGGACTAAGTCAAGATTCCCAGAAACGGCTTCAACAAGAACCGGTCTTGGCACGCGCGGGAATCTCTCATCCTTCCCACAAATTAGGGGTTTTGTTATATTTTGAATGTTTTTTGTAATTTAAATGTAATAAATATAATAAAATATCTCGATTCTAGGGAATATCAGATGTATGATCCTAAGCCTATAAATATATGGCTTATGGGATCAGAAAGGGGTTCTTCTTCTGGGAGACTTTTTGGGAAATTTTGGGTCTGAGTTTTCTAGAGAGAGAAAGTGCTGGTATCATAACGAATTCTTGTATTCTTGTAATCTGTACTGAAGAAACTCAGTTGGCTCAGTTCATCTGATCTTGAGTACAGATCTATAATCACAACTCTAAGTGGATTAGGCTATTACCAACATATTGGGGCTGAACCACTATAAAAATTGCTGTGTTATTTACTTTCTGTTCAAAAACTGTCTGTGTCGTTTTATTTCTCTTGAAGGCTTTATCGTTTTTGACGTTCTCACGTCGTTGGCCAAAAACGCGGTCAACAATCAGTTTTTTATTTTTTGTAATATATTATGCGATGCTTTGTTGATGATGTATCGATGCTTTTTATATGCATTACATTTGAATGATGAAAAAACGATGTCGTAACGATGCCCTATTGTCTAAGAGAATTTGTTTATTTGTTAAATATAATATGCGATGTTTTTTCGATGCATTTTTTATGTTGTTTCGATGCTTTTCTATGTAATATATTTGAATGATGGATAATGATGGTCTTGCAATGCTATTTGTACGCCCTAAATATCCGCAAGTTATTGGCAAGCTGGAAAAGGGCATAATTCAGTCCACCACGTGTAAATCGTCCACCCGGAGCTGCTGTTACGAGTTTCCACCTCTCCAGCCCGAGCTGATTAGAGAGTTAGCAGTCTACTCAGAGGCCGCGAGTCAGCAGTATGGATATCACGAGCTGGCGCTACATCAAGCTCGAGGTGCGGCATAGATCTGACACCCGAATCCTTGTAAAGGCAACCATGCAATGTAAACTTGCACACATCAGACATCACGTGTCTATTCCATTCCTGAATTCTTGGACACGCAGTATAAACGTGCGTATTCAGACACCCCACGCCTGGTTTGGGCCATGCGGCCCATTATCTCCCCTTACCTATTGATTAGACCACACCTCACTGTCAAGTTTTAGGAATTAATCATCAGTGTCACAGAGATGAGTGATGGGTAAGAAGGTCACGGAATGACCCCCTTTACCAACCCAGGTATCCTCTCCCTATAAATACCAAGACCTTGGGCGTTGCAAAGGGGGGGCATATTTTTTGCAAAGAAACACTCTGTAAGGAATAGTCAAAAGATATCAATAATATCGACTGGTGGACTAGAGGGATTTTAACCTTCGAACCACCTAAAAAGGAAAGGAGTGATTACCTTCCCATGTTATTAATTTCCCAAGTCTAGAAGTAAACTATTTTCCTATTACGGTTTACTAATTATCACTAATCCATCCTGTTTATTCGTATAATTATCTGTTGGCGAAGAACCGCGTCAACAGTTTGGTGCTTTCATTGAGAGAATTTAGATTGGTGCTATCGCAAAAACCTGATCATGGTGGTTACTCGTTCGAGACATGGTAATGAGGCGGATCAACATGATGGGCAGGAGGCCCACTGTAACGCCCTGGTTACCCCAGAACAGTTACGGTGAACAGTGAACCAAAAATTTGACCCGCTACCCGAGTCCTTTGGTTTAAAACGTGATCTAAGTGTTATTATCAGGTTAAGGTGAAAAATTAATAAAAAGGAAAGGATATGTTTTATTTAATGCATAAAAATTGTTCATGGGCCCATAAAATATTTACAGGTTATTTACAACTCAAAATGGTCATTACAGTTTCAAAATTACAACTCCGCCGACCTAAGCGGCAAAAATAGGGTAACCCCCTAGTCCTTCTGAGAACTCCTTGGCCGTGGTGGTCAAGCGGCCACATATGTACACATCACCACCTAAGCTCTCCACTCAAGGCTGGGTGAGCTTTTCTTTCCCTTTACCTGCACCACATAGCACCCATGAGCCAAGGCCCAGCAAGAAAATACAATAAAGCATGATATAATATCAACAATGATCATAATAATCATTCAGGACTATCAGTCCAAAACAGATAGGTGACAGTAGCGAAAGTCACAAAAGTGGGTACAGCTCCCTCTAGCCATGTGACAATAGGGTCACCAGGGCTTAACTGATAAGTGATCCTTTCGTAAGTTTGACCAGGATAGGTGTATGGTGAATAGTCACCAACATAACCTTCCTCATGACCATAGAGTCATAACCCTGGAACATCGTTCCCTAGCCATGTGACAACAGTCACCGGGGCCTTATGCCCTGGCTCTGAGTACTAGTCTTAGACTAGCCAAGCGCTTATAAGTTCATCGACCTTAGGGTCGGTCCAGCATTAATGCCATAGAGCCATTCAATGCTGATATCGATTAGATCTAATCTTTATTCGGCCCTGTGTTTAGAATGCTTATGCCGTTTCTGACCTTTAGGCCAGTGTCCCTGACTAGTCAGTGCCATATACAAGTAATCAACATTCACTAGCATTTAACATGCAATCCATGTCCACATTTATCAGTCAACATGCCTCAAAACAAACACGCATGTCACATATACACATGGTGCAGTTTTCTTACATCTGGTTCGAGTGAAAATTAATATAAAAACGACCCCTGAGAACGATCAATCTTTTAATTCCCTGACGGTTACCTGGTCATAACCAAAATATAGGATTCATCAATGAAAATGATAAACAAAGGTTCCTAAACCAAAACCCAGCCACCGAGACATCGAATCCTACTAAACCGGGTAGTACGTTCGATCCCGAGGCCTAAGGTTTGAATCCCCAAGCTAAAAACTCATTTCTGGTAAAAAATGCCCTTATGGGCCGCGACCCTCCCTAGCCACGCCGCGGCTCGCCCCTCAGACAGAGGCGTCCTTTCCCTGTCAAGCATCGTGGGCCGCGGCTCACCATAGCCATGCCGCGGCTCATTACGCAAAACAGCAAAGAACCAGAATTCTTCCCCTGCATTTCCCCTTGAAACCAACCCTTCAAACAAATCTCAAACATCACCCTAACACCCAATTCAACCACTAAACTTCATCTACATCTCACCCTCATCAAAACCCAAGTTAAACATCAACCTAGCTTCCATTAATTCCAACCAACCACCAAGAAATCACAAACTGAAATCTTAAACCAAAACAGAGTAAAACCAGAAAACTAATGGCTGAAACTCACCTCAAGCTTGAAATTAAACCCCCTTCAATGGCTGAACCAACCCTATGAACTCAGCTCCTTGATTTCCTAGCTTGATTCCTCACTTTGAGCTCAAAAACTCCAAAGGTGAAATGAGAGGAAATGATGTACGGGAAGGAGAATAATCTTGCTCTGTTTTGTTCTGTTTTCTACAGCCAACTAAAGCCTCATATAAATCCAAACCAAATGACCTAAATTCCCCTAGGTCATTTAAGGTTTCTAAAGTCACCCCAAGGGTAAAATCGGTATTTTCCCCTATCTCGTTAATCATAATTAATGCTCTCCAATTCCCGCTAATCTCGATAGTCTCAAACACTAATAATTCATATCCCGTTACCCTATAATTCCCGGTAATGCTCTAATCATTAAAAACACCCCGAGACTCACCCCGAGCCCCGAGCTTAAGCCTGTTATGACCAAACCGATAAATTATATTTAAAGATCGTCTCATGCCGAATAACTCGAACCAATCCACATTATAATGTGGCCTCACAATATATCATTGACATGCAAACAAATATACAATTATGCCCTCAACGGGCCAAATTACCAAAACACCCCTGTAAACAAATGTGGACCCACATGCATGCATTTAACATCATATTATAATATAATTATCATAAACATGCATAAATTCATTTAATGGCATAATTAAACAGTTATGGCCCTCCCGACCTACTAATCCAGCCATTAAACCATATTAGGGATTCCGGGGCATTACACCCACCATGCCGCCATATCCGATGAACAAAACCCCGAGGTCCAGCAGTGACCGGGAAAGCAGCCTATGGGTCAGGGCGACACCGGGAGTTTGGCACCCCGGCCGCCAAATTCGAACCCAGATTTCCTAACAGCGATAGAGATGGAGAACATACAGTTGAGGAGTCAGCTATCAGAAGCAAACAAGCAAATCGAAGAAGTCTTGGCCCGGTTACCCCCTCTTACAACCGACGCTAACGTCGGAAAGAGGCAAAGTGGGACTCATAAGTCCTGCCGGGATAACCGGTCCAGGCCCAGCCGATCATTCAGAGCCTCGACTCCGAGTTCTACCCCCACATCACACCACCACCAGGAAATTGTGTTTGAGGAGTTTCCTAGGGCCAATCAGCAATTCAATCGATCATTTCGAACCTCAACTCCTAGCTCGGTTCCACCATCGAACGCACCCAGAAGGGCCCGAGGCAGCTCGCGGAGGAGATTCGGGGAGGGCTCGCGAAGACAGCCTGCTCCGGCCAGCCATCCTACACCAAGGTCGGACTGCCGAGCGCAGAATGCGGTGGATGGTAGAGCGGAGCGGCCGCGACCTAACTTGATCTGCCCGGACGGGACTAGGATCGTGTCACCAGTTAGGCATCCCCCGTCGCCAATAAGATACCCATCTCCTCCCCGTCCAGTTTGGGACATTCCGGCTCATGGGAGCAGCAGGAGAAATCCTCCTTCCACCGGTCCTTCCCATCGCAGCCGAGCGCGCGAGGAAGTCCCGGACCCTCACCCTCAACAGCGGGCTCCGAGTTTTTCAAACGGGAGTCACTGGACCGGGAGCCACCGAAGTGGTAGGTCCAGTGAAGACCTGCGCAATCGCTTGAGTTCAGCGCAAAGCCCTCAGGCCACCCCGAGGGCCGACCTTCGAGATTGCCTCAACTCACAAAGGGGAGATCCAGCTAGAAATGGTAATCATGCTCGCCGAGGGGATGGTCTTTCGGAAGTACGTGACAGTGGGAGTGTCCCACCTAACCAAGCTCAATCTTGGAGGGACAATAACCCGCCTAATGCTTACAATGGAACTGGAGCTATTGAACAGCCCCAGAACAACCAAGGAAGTAAAGACCAAACCCTAGAGCGTTTAGCTCAGATGGAGGAGCTGATGAAGAAGCTCTTGTCAGACAAGTAAAAAGATGAATACGACTCAAGGGACGAAATCGAGCTCTTCGCCCCCAGCATAGCAGCCACGACGTATCCACCGGGTTTCCGGATGCCCCACTTGTCCAAGTTCGATGGAGACGGAGACCCGTCGGATCATTTGGGTATGTTCAACACCCTGATGATGGCCCACAACATCGGCCCCAAGCTAAGGTGTTTGATATTTCCTTCCACCTTGACTGGGCCGGCCAGGCAATGGTTCAAGCAGTGTAAAAAGCAGTCCATCAACTCGTGGAAAACCTTTTTTGGTGACTTCAAGAGGGCATTCTGAGCTTCTCAAGCTGCCCGCGTCAAAGCTGACACCCTGGCAAACGTGAAGCAGCAACCCGAGGAACCCTTGAAAGCTTACCTGAGCAGGTTCGCAAACGTCGCGGCTCGAGCCAGGGACGCAGACAATAGTTCCAAGCTTATGGCCTTGAGGATTGGAATCCTCGTTGGAGGCGGACTATGGAAAGAGATACAGAGAAAAGGTGTCAGCACCATGGATGAATTCTTGAACAAGGCCCAGGGATGGATAAACCTGGAAGAGGCGCGAGCATTAGTCGCTGGAACCAGCCAAGCCCCTGATCAGCCCGTTGGAGTGGGAACGAATGTCATGAAAATGACTCAAACCGTTACACAGAATAACCAAGTGGGTGGAGGCAAGAGAAAAGGGAGCAGCGAGGGCGGTTAGCACGGTCCGAAGAAGAACAAGCCCGTGGAAAAATTTAAGCCGGTTTATGCGGCTTACACCGAGCTCACTAACACTAGGGAACACATTTTCCTAGCAAACTCTGCCCGCCTCCCCTGGAAAAAGGCTGAGCCTTTGAAGCACCAGAAGGCCAAGAGGGACCCTTCCAAGTTTTGTCGATTCCACAACGACATTGGCCACAACACTAACGATTGTAGGCATTTGAAGGATGAGATCGAGACACTCATCAGAGCCGGACCTTTGGCTCAATATGCGCGAAACAGAGTTCCTACCAGTCAACCAGCTTCGGTGAGTCAGCCCGGGCCCCGGATAAATCAGGACACCCCTCATCCTGTGATAGGGGGAGAGATATCCACAATCTCCAGAGGCCCCCATTTGGCTGGCACGAGCAGAGGTGCCCAGAAAAGATATGTCAATGAGTTGAAGGCTCATAATGGAGTGGAGTTCGTCTCGGAGCAGCATCTACCCAAATAGCAACGACTGGAGAGGCAGCCAATCATATTTACCGAGGAGGATGCTAGTCACATCCAGTTCCCCCATAACGATCCTCTAGTCATAACTGCCTAACTCGCCAACCGGAGAGTTAGGAGGATACTGATCGATAATGGGAGTTCGGTGAACCTGCTGTTCTGGTCTACACTGGAGAAGATGGGATCATCTGTCACCGAGTTGAAGGCCACCTCCATGATGCTGTATGGATTTTCTGGAGAAGGGTCAGCGGCGATAGGGACAATCGAGTTGGTAATTACCTTGGGAGAGGGGCCCCAGACTGTCTCTAAACTCCTCGAATTCATGGTCATCGATTGTCCCGCCGCCTACAAGGCCATTCTGGGTCGGCCTACGTTGATAGCATTTGAGGCTATAACCTCCATTCGCCATCTCGCAGTTAAATTCCCATCCTCCACGGGGATATGCACGGTTCGAGGTGATCAGCTCGCTGCCAGGGAATGCTATAGCATTTCCATGAAGGGAAAGTCACAACCCGGGCAGCAGATGATGACCATTCAGGGCGGGACTGAGGAATCTCAGGAAGTAGGACCTATTCTTGATATAGAAAAACCTCAAAAAGCCAATGGGGAGGGTATCACCTTGAATGATGATATCGACCCCAGAATAGGCGAAGATAGATTTGCGCTCCAGGCCATCGAAGAGCTCGAGGAGGTGAATATCGACCCACAAGACCCCTCGAAGGTGGTAAAGCTCGAGAAAAACCTGTGTAGCAAAAGGAAGGCGGAGTTGCTTAGATTTCTACAAGAAAATCTAGATGTGTTCGCCTGGTCTCATGAGGACATGGTAGGGATCAGCCCGAGCGTCATCATGCACACCCTCAACTTGGACAAGAACGTGCCTGCGAAGTCCCAGAAACAAAGGCGCCTGGGCACAACCCGAGCTGAGGCCCTAGAGGAGGAAGTAGCCCGTCTCTTAAAGTGTGGCTTTATCCGCGAGGCAAAGTACCCGATCTGGGTCACCAATCCTGTTTTGTTCTTGAAGCCCAACGGGAAATGGCGGACCTGCATCGACTTTTCCAATCTAAATAAAGCCTGCCCCAAAGATTGCTTCCCCTTGCCAAGGATTGATCAATTGGTAGATGCCACGGTGGGGCACGAGCTAATGTCTTTTATAGATGCATACTAAGGCTATAACCAGATCGCCATGAACCCGGTAGACCAAGAGCACACTAGCTTCATGACCCCAACTAATGTTTATTGCTACAAGGTCATGCCTTTCGGGCTGAAAAATGCAGGGGCTACATACCAGAGGTTGGTCAACAGGATGTTTACTAATCAGATCGGGAAAAACATGGAAGTGTATGTTGACGACATGTTGGTCAAGTTGAAAACTGCCGGTAACCATGTCTCTGATCTGAAGGAATGCTTTAAGATTTTGAGAGAGTACGACATGAGGCTAAATCCCCAAAAATGTACTTTCGGGGTTGCGTCAGGAAAATTTATGGGTTTCATAGTCAACACCAGAGGAATAGAGGCGAACCCCGCTAAGATCAGGTCGCTACTCGAGATGCCATCACCCCGGTCGTGAAAAGACATTCAAAGTTTGACAGGAAGGGTGGCAGCCCTTAATCGGTTCATTTCCAAATCTACCGACAAGTGTTTGCCATTCTACAACCTGCTCTGGGGAAATAAAAAATTCGAGTGGACCGAAGAGTGCGAACGTGCCTTCCTCGACTTGAAAGCACATTTAGCCGAGCCGCCCGTGTTGTCCAAGCCAACAGCAGGAGAGACTCTTTCCCTTTACCTGGCTATCACGAAAGATGCGGCTAGCGCCGTACTGATCTTGGAAGAAGACCGGTCTCAGAAGCCAGTCTATTACACCAGCAAGAGGCTTCTCGGAGCTGAGTCCCGATACCCGTTGATGGAAAAGATGGCTTTATGCCTTATTATGGCCTCCCGAAAGCTTCGATCGTATTTCCAGTCCCATTCAATACACGTCATAACTGATCAACCTTTAAGGCAGGTTTTGCAGAAACCTGAGGCATCGGGACCTCTTTTGAAATGGGCTATCGAGCTCAGCCAATTTAAGATACTCTACGTGCCGTGAACTGTTGTGAAAAGCCAAGCTCTGGCTGATTTTGTGGCAGAATGCACGGGATTCCAAGAAGAACCAGTGGAAGAACCGGTTCGGGCCTCGTGGAAAGTCTTCGTAGATGGCTCGTCCAACGAGAATGGGTCCGGAGCTGGAATCATATTGATATCCCCGGATGGACATCGATTCCACTCCGCATTACGATTCGGATTCAAAGCATCCAACAACGAGGCCGAGTACGAAGCTTTGTTGGCTGGACTAAGGGTGGCCCAGGAGCTGAAGGCCAGCTCCGTCCAGTGCTACAGCGATTCCCAACTCGTGGTAAACCAAGTATTAGGAGAATACCAAGCGCGGGGAACCAAGATGGCTGCTTACCTGGCCAAGGTAAAGAAGGAGCTATCCGCATTTGAGCACGGCCTAATTGAATAGATACCTCGAGAGCAGAATGTCAATGCTGATGCCCTGGCAAAGCTCGCCACCTCCGGGGAGGCCGAAACTTTGGGCCTGGTACCGATAGAATTCTTGGAAAGACCAAGCATAGAGGAAGTCGGGGCGGAGGTCGAGATGATCGACACCAGGCCGACTTGGATGACTCCCAAAATCGAGTACCTCACAATAGGGAAGTTACCCGAGGAGCGAAACGACACAAGGAGGGTACTTTACCAGGCTCCAAGGTATATAATGATAGACGGGACATTGTACCGGCATGGCCTCTCTTTACCTCTTTTGCGGTGTGTTCTGCCAGGTGAAGCGAGAACCATTCTGCAGGAGGTGCATGAGGGATTTTGTGGAGACCACGCTAGGGGGCAAAACCTGGCCTTGAAGGTGTTGAGGCAAGGGTATTATTGGCCCACTTTATCGAAGGACTCAATCTCTTATGTCAAAAAGTGGGACAGGTGCCAGCGGTTCACCACGGTCGCCTGAGCCCCTCCAGTCGAGCTAAAGATGATCTCATCCCCGTGGCCGTTCGCGATCTGGGGGATTGATTTAGTTGGTGCCCTTCCCACGGGAAAAGGAGGAGTTCGCTATGCGGTGGTAGCTATAGACTACTTCATAAAATGGGCGGAAGCAGAGGCCCTGACGAAGATTACTTCAAAGAGGGTCCTCGACTTTGTGGTTAAGAGTATTGTCTGCCGATTCAAGCTGCCAAAGAAGATCATGTCGGATAACGGAACACAGTTCGATAGCGATCTCTTCACCGAATTTTGCGAGAGGCACGACATAGTTAAAAGCTTCTCCTCTGTGTCCTACCCCGAGGCTAATGGGCAGGTCAAGGCTGTGAACAAGACGCTAAAAGCGAGCCTTAAGAAGAGGCTGGATGAAGCCAAGGGAGTTTGGCCCGAACAGCTCCCCCAGGTGCTGTGGGCGTACCGGACCTCGCACCGAACTTCGACGGGTTGCACTCATTTCTCCCTGGCTTTCGGGAGTGAGGTCGTCCTTCCCGTCGAAGCAAAGATAGCCTTGCATAAAGTCCGGACATTTGACCAAGACCAGAACGACAAATTGCTCTGTGCGTCCCTCGACCTAATTGACGAAAAACGAGAAGCTTCGCAACTGTAGCTCGCGCATTATCAATAGAAGATCACTCGTTATTTCAACTCAAAGGTTAAGAAACGCATCCTTAGCGTAGGTGACCTGGTGCTCTGAAGAGTCTTCTTGGCCGGTAAGGATCCCAAAGACGGAGTGTTGGGACCAAACTGGGAAGGACCCTATCAAATAATAGAGGTTGTGAAAGAATGAACCTTTAAGCTAGCTTGGCTTAATGGAGAAGCAGTCCCACGGACTTGGAACGCTGTACACCTGAAGAAATATTATTAGTAATACATTTGTAAGGCTTAGTTAGAAAAGCCACCTTGTTTTATTAAATAATGAGATAGTTTCTTCATATCATTGTATATCTTCGTAAGCGTAATGTCAGAAGAGCATGTTCCAAGTAACCACGAAAGGTCCTTTCCTAGTTACTTGGGGGGCATATATCCTGGATACAACCAGGTGCTAAAACTTAGAAGTTGATTCAAATTGGTTAATCGATGTTTTTCTTAAAAAGCACGAGATATCAATAAAGAATTAACACGAACTAAGTTTTTAAAATCAATGTCCTGGATACAACCAGGTCCTAAAACTTAAAAGTTGATTCAAATTGGTTAATTGATGTTTTTCTTAAAAAGCACGAGATATCAATAAAGAATTAATGCGAACTAAGTTTCTAAAATCAACGTCCTGGATACAACCAGGTCCTAAAACTTAGAAGTTGATTCAAATTGGTTAATCGATGTTTTTCTTAAAAAGCACAAGATATCAATAAAGAATTAACGCGAACTAAGTTTTTAAAATCAACATCCTGGATACAACCATGTCCTAAAACTTAGAAGTCGATTCAAATTGGTTAATCGATGTTTTTCTTAAAAGGCACGAGATATCGTTAAAAAATTAATGCAAACTAAGCTTTTACCAAATGCGCTAAAAATAAATAGCAATAATAGTAAAAGTAGATTAAAATGAAACTCAGGAAAACCAATTGTCTCGAGGAGAAAAACCAAGTGGTAAAAGATTACAAATAAATAAAAACAAAAGTCCTAGGCCCCCCCAGGCCGCTCCGTTGAGGTAACCCCTTCGGTCTCCTGCTCGCCTGCAGCGGAAGTCTCCCCAGTCTCAGAGGGCGCCTCCTGTTGAAGACGAGCCTTGAACTTCTCGAGGAAGGGCTCCCACACCTCCGGCGCCAGGAAGGAGAAATCGCCATCCTGGTTGAAGGCCCAGCAATGATAAAGCATGGCCTCCATGGAGGAGCTGGAAGATGCCCTCTCTGCCACAGGGGCGGCATGGGCCTCCTCAAGCTCGGCCTTCATAGTCTCCAAGGCGACCTGTGCAGCCTCGAGTTTGGTTTTCGCCGCGGCCAAGGCGACATGTGCGGCCTCCAGATCGGCCTTCACAGCGGCCAAGGCGACCTTCGCGGCCTTTTCGCTTTCCTTGACAACCGTCAGGGTAGCCTTGGCATCTCGCTCTTGCTGTTGTGCAGATGCGAGAGCGGCCTGAGCAGTCTGAAACTTGCCCTTGATCTTGTCAAACCTGGCCCTGGACCGAGCTATGCTGTGGTGTAGAGCCAAAGCCGCCTGCAAAGACAGATAGTAAGGCATGTGCTAAAGAGAAAGCAGAGAAAGTTGACTAAGTTAACTAGGTAACCTTACTGTGAGGGTCATCCCCAGCGAAGACTCCATGACATTCTCGGGGCTCCTCATCTCGATCTCCCGCAAGTCCCTCGGGGTGGCGTTGTAGTAATGCTCCACCATATAGCTCGCGGTCTCATAGACCGTCCCTCGGAAGGCCTCGAGGAGTTTCTCCAGAGCCTGAGTGTTAATTGGTATGTGCACGGTGGGAGTGGGAGATGGCGGGGTTCCAGATGGTGCATCCAGTTCCCGAGTAGGGACCGGAGGTCGCGGGGGCATGTTCTCTGCGGTGGCAGGGACCTGGCCCCTCCCCTTTGTAGGAGACTTGGAGGTGGTCCCGGGAGGAGGAGCCTTCTTGGTCAGCCGGGGTTTCTTGACCAGTGGCCCGGACGATCCGGAGGGAGGATTCCCCCCCCTGGAAGATGGACCGCAAGACGTTGTCTCCGGGTTGCGCCATCTCTTCACTTGAAACAGAAAGAAGGGAGCGTTAGGATACATGTAAGGTTACTTGATTACAAGAAAAATCTAAAGATGTATTGAAAAGGTCCTACCCTCTGAGCTAGAGGAGGAATCTATTGCCACGACCTCCGGCCGCAAAGCTTCTATGGGGGAGTCTAAGTTTATAACTTTGCGAATGAGAGGGGGCTCGGGATCCGGATCCACCTCAGGACTGGACTCGTCTACATACTGCCTAAGCCCCAGAGCGACTACACCCTCCAGAAGGGAGGGCCACGACCTAAGGTTGGTCCTGTACTCCTCAAAAAAGGCCGACCTAAAAGCCAGGGTGTTGTCTACTACTACAGTGCCCCTAGGGCGGCCCATGTCATAGCGCAACACTAGTTGATCTACACACTAGAGTAGGGTTATGTTAAGGTCTGGTTCATCTTGATGACGATGTACGAGCTGGCTTAGGTTAAACCTAGCGAGCCGAAGGTCTGCGGCAGCCCTGTCTAAGTCCCTAAACAGGTATGGGTTACCTTAGCCGAAGGGGCCGGCTGCTGCCCTGGACTAGATCCGATCCGCGTCGAGGCCTTGAGCAACCTCGAGGGCCTACTTCCGACGTACGAGCGGCACCTCGTCTTCCTCGTCCTGTTCTTCATTAACCGCAGCATCCCCCTCGGGGATGGGTGCCAACTCGCAGGCTGCTGGGATGGCCCACGACCTCCTCAAGGCCAGGGTCTGGCCCGAAGAAATTAACTTGCACGCCAGCATCGTCTCGTCGGATACGAGCTGGCGGTAGTCTTTTTCGCTTGGTGGGAGCCCCGCCAAGGTCTCATATTGACCCCCGAGGGTCACCGATTTGGCCGTCCTCGCAAAAATGGCTACACGATGGTATTCAAGTCAATACACTATGAAAAGAAATGAAGCAAACATGGCGATTTTGCGAGCTGAGGGTAGAAGAAACTTATGAGGACGGTTGAAGTAGTGGTGATCGCAGTTGCGAAACCCCGTCAACATAAAGAACTGGTCCTTGAAGTCATTGGGGTGGCTGGGCAACTCGATGACTGCAGGAGAATTGGGAAAACGGGTCAGGTAGTAGAACCCGTCGCCTCGCCCCCATTGATCTGGGTTGGCTTTGAGGTAGAAGAAATAAAGGATGTCCTCTGGTGTAGGGACCTCCCACTCATGCTTCAGGAAGAGGTACCTCAGCCCCGCCAGCAGACTGTAGGAGTTAGGGGCAGTTGGAAGGGAGCCAGCCTCACGTAGTTCAGAAAGTCTGCGAAGTACTGGTCCAAAGGTAGGAAGGCCTTGGCCTTGAGGTGTTTGTCGCTCCAAGCCGCGAACTCCTCATCAAAGGGCGTGCAGATCCTCTCGCCCTCGAGGGGAGGTCGGGCAACAAGAGCGCCTGTCCCAATTTCGATGTTATGGGACAACAAGATCTTGTTGACCCTCCCTTGGGTCATAACCTTTGAGACTATCCTCTCTGCCTCGAAAAAGGCATCAGGTCCCACCTCGACCTCTTTCTCCACTGTGGGACCGAAGTGGGGGATTGGAGACTCCGCTACTATCTCTTTCCCCTTGCTAGCCTGCTGGGATGATAAACCAGCAGCGCTCTTTTTAGGTATGTTCTTCCTGGGCCCCATCTGGTCGCATAACGAACAAAGATGAAGAAAAGTTTAAATGGGCGACCTAAAAATAGAAAAGGGAATCTAGCGCGAGAAGTGATTTTCGTACACGGGCTGAGGTAATCTCAGCCCGCGGTGCGTGAGGCCACGCGATGCTGTGATCATGCGCCTGTGTTTCCAACGGATCCCCGATTGCTCGAGATCTGTGTGTCAGGAGGGTCAGGATAATGCTTGCCTTGGAGGGAAAGTTTCAAAAAGCAAAACTGCCTAGGAAGCGTGACCCCTAAGCTACCCAGTTTTGCACCCCAGAAACCTCTCGCTTTCCCCTCTCCAAACAGGCATACCCTAAAGCTACCCAGAAATTATCTTGTCCTATACATCACATTCCTAAACATATTCTCATATGATTGATACCCTTAGGATAAAAACCTACGCACAAAACACCAGCCAAAAACAACCTACAGTGTGCGACTAAGAAAGAAGTTTACCTAACAGAGAAACGGAAATATCAAAACGTACAACAGGCAGAGGACTTACAGTGTTTTTGCCGTGTGAAAGTCGCAAAAAGCGTAGGAGTCAGAGTCCTGGTGGTGCCTTTAGAACTGAAGTCACGAAGAAACTCTTGTGGCAAGAGCATTGGGATCTCTGGGATGATAACCGGAAGAAGAAAGACTTCTGAGGCTAAAGAGGAGAGAAGATGAGGAATTTTTTTTCAAATAAAGGGTGGCTAATGCGAAAGGTGGCCAACCTTAAATATACGTAAGAGACAAAGGAACGAGGACCGTTCGATTGCATTAATGCGAGATACAAGGGTCATAAATCAAGAGGCAAAACGACGGTCGAAGATAGGCTAGGCCATTTAATGCAATTCTCGGAAGCCGGACCGTCGCCAACCACGGTGCTCCACGTGTCCGATACCTGCGCAGTGGACGAGACATGAAGAGTCGAAAAAGAAACCTAAAAGCCCCCGCTGTGGTCACAGATGACGTCATGCGTCACGAGCAGGGGCTTGGGGGGCAAATGTACGCCCTAAATATCCGCAAGTTATTGGCGAGCTGGAAAAGGGCATAATTCAGTCCACCACGTGTAAATCGTCCACCGGAGCTGCTGTTACGAGTTTCCACCTCTCCAGCCCGAGCTGATTAGAGAGTTAGCAGTCTACTTGGAGGTCCCGGGTCAGCAGTATGGATATCACGAGCTGGCGCTACATCATGCTCGAGGTGCGACATAGATCTGACTCCCGAATCCTTGTAAAGGCAACCATGCAATGTAAACGTGCACATATCAGACATCACGTGTCTATTCCATTCCTGAATTCTTGGACACGCAGTATAAACGTGCATATTCAGACACCCCACGCCTGGTTTGGGCCATGCGGCCCATTATCCCCCCTTACCTATTGATTAGACCACACCTCACTGTCAGGTTTTAGGAATTAATCATCAGTGTCATAGAGATGACGTGATGGGTAAGAAGGTCACGGGATTACCCCCTTTACCAACCCAGGTATCCTCTCCCTATAAATACCAAGACCCTGGGCGTTTCAAAGGGGGGTCATATTTTTTGCAAAGAAACACTCTGTAAGAATAGTCAAAAGATATCAATAATATCGACAGGTGGATTAGAGGGGTTTTAACCTTCGAACCACCTAAAAAGGAAATGAGTGATCACCTTCCCATGTTATTAATTTCCCAAGTCTAGAAGTAAACTATTTTCCTATTACGGTTCACTAATTAGCACTAATCCATCCTGTTTATTCGTATAATTATCTGTTGGCGAAGAACCGCGTCAACACTATTGCAATGCTTTAATTCAAAAAAATTGTCAATAACAATGTTGTAACGATGGTCATTCGATGCTTGTGCGATGTTGTTAGAATACATATGCAATGCTAATAACAATTTCAGTTTTCTTTATATATGTGGTGTTATATTGAAGCATAACGATGGTATCCGATGCAATTTTGTTTTTCTGTGTAATTTGAATTATTATTTTTTTTGGATATTTTGCAAATGCCACCTAAATGTATCCCGCAGCTTGACATCCCCGTAGAGGATCATTACATGAGTCATCACACCTATAGGGGTTCCAGGATGCTAATTAAATTGGAGAAAAACTTTGAGGAGCATGGATTGTTGGAGAGGGTGAAGGAGTCTATTTTTTGACATTTTTTCACTGCCTCTGAATTTACGTTTTTTGGGGCAATGGTGCACATTATACTTTTATGGAAGGTCAACTCTCCGCGTGACGACGAACTACACTTCTTGATGGGCCAAAACGCAATTTGTAAGTTTGGGATGCACGAGTTTGCCCTTATTATCAGGCTTAATTTCTCCTGTCCACCACTTGCCATTGAGTTACAACCCCACTTAACGTCCTCCCATATCATCGAGACATATTTCGATGTGGAACCCGTTAAAGACATTAATTTCTTAATGTTGGAACGAGCATTTACCATGTGCAATGCAAGAGAGGATTTGTGGAAGCTCGGGTTGGTTTATTTTGTGGAAGGGATACTATTGGTCGTCAAGATAGAGGGTACTATTTGGCGAGATTCATTGTTGATGGTGGAGGATTTAGAGTATTTTTGTAATGCCCTGCGTTTCGAGTACATTTAAACGACTCGGGTCGAGATTGTTTTCCCCGAGTTAAGAATATTATTTTAAATAATATTATATTTGTTTGGAATTTATTTCCTTGAGTTATTGCTAGCCAAATTATGAAGTTTGTGATTAAAAGTCAAGATAAATCTTTCGGTCTTGGACCGACACAAAAACCCTAATCGGGTAAAAAGCTCGGAAAATAAAATAAAAAACTAGGGCAAATATATTTTGGGCATAAAATACATTCATAAAAATTAAAGTTTGGTCAAAAATAATAAACCTAAGAGGACATAGAAATTTTAGGACATTTTGTGTTAAATACTTAATTTTACCGAATTGGGGAATTTTATTCTGTAAATGGATCTTAGTTTAAATTATATTGTGTGATTTATTAAATTAAATGTGAGAGCCATTTAATTTAATTATTATGTGTTAATTTTTATTTTTAAAAAAAACTTTATAAGAGTTAAAAAGGTAATAGAAAGTCATTTTTGGATTTTTGGAAAAAAGACAAATTCTTAGAAAATATTTATTAACATTTATATATAAAAAAAATAATAATATAAATGCATAAATAGAAAGAGGTAGCCGGCCATGTAAGGATATTAATTGTGTGGACCAAATTAATTAAGTTTTAAATCACATTTAAATTAGGATTAATGACACAGAGTGATAAAGGTAAAAACACTTAAGTGTTTTAGATATTTTAAAGTTGTCTATGTTCTTCCAACCACCCCAAAACCGACCCCCCCCCCCCCCCCCCCCTCTTCTCTCATATCACTCTCATCTTGTTCAAAAAGTTCTCTCTTAAGTTTTCTCATCATTTTCAACTACCAAGAACACTAAGAAAGCTTGGAGGCTTAAGATTTGGTCTTGGAAGAGTTTTGCCCTAAGGTAAAAGTTTCAAAAACTTCACTTTTATAGAGTTTTTAACCATAGATCCTTCAATAACTAACTATATATGTTGTTGGGGGAGTTGGTTTAAGGTTTTGAAAGAATCTTGAAGGATCTAAAGCTAGTAGAAACATCAAAACCTAAAGCAAGAACAACAAGAGGCAAACAATTTACTTTTTATGGATGTTTTTGTATGGTTTTTATTTAAGCACTATTTTGTGTATTTAATGCTTAAAGTATCTTATTGATGGTGTAATAAGGCTATGGTATTTGCTTTAAAATTTTCATGATGCATGTATGTTGATTTTTGAAAATAGGGACCCAAAATCCCTAAGGGTTTTGTTGGAAACCCTAAAACAAAAATACAAGTTTTGGGCCGTGACTTCCAAGGGGTCAAGCATCCAATATATACTGATTTGTAAAAATAAATGGTACCATGATGTTGTTGAGATGAATACATGAATTTGAGCTTTTGAAACACTAAAAAACTTTTAGAAATGAGTGAGATATGCTATTTCAAAGTTTAGGTAAAAAAACTTTTTTTTTCGTATTCTTAAATTCGGGACCAAGTTTGGACAGCCACAGTATAGGGAAAATACATCATTTTTTGCTAAAATTTGGTGGACATGTTCTTGGCATAACCTAGTATTCCACTGTAAAATTCGGCAACAAAATACTGAACGGTCTGAGAGTAATTAAGTGCCAAAGTTTGGAAAAAATAAGGACTTGAAAATAAGGTCATTTTTACCTCAATGTTTCGAAAATATTTTCACCAATCAAAAATGCTCTTTTTGACCTAAGATTTTACAAAGACCTAAATGGCATACCAAATATTGAATTGGGAAATTGTGGTAACAATTGGGTAAGTAAATTTCAAGTTATGACCTAATAAAGTATGTAGTTAAAAATGTGAAAAATGAGGTTTTCACACTTAGTGCAAAAATGAGATTTTGGAACTTAAGAAAAAAATACATTTTTGTGCATATTGCAAGATAAAGACTTGGTAAGTCTTAAAAGCAATTATTAACAGTTTTTGCTAATTAAGTTAGAATTATGCTATTTTCTTAAAATGGTTTTTAGAGATAAAACCTTAAGAAAAATAAAAGGAAAATTAAGAGATTATTTTCTTGAAAAATAATTGAGGAATTTAATTAGTATTTTCTTGATATAATATTGGCTAAAATATTTTATATGTTTAACCGACTTGTTGAAAGTACGGGTTAACAGCAAAACTTTTAAAGAATAAGATTTTTAGCGGATTATGGAAAAATACTATTGCGATACCCGAGCCTAGGTATCGAGACCATAGGATAGGTCTCCCCGAGACTTAGGGTTTAGTCTCAAAAAATTTTGAGTATGCATTTCTTGAATGGGTTTAAAACCAAATAAGGATCTTTAATCCTTACAAATGATTTTAAAATGACCAAAATTCCCAAAATAATAATAATGAATTATGAGTGTCATAATTAATCCGAGTATATTGTATGGATAATTACAGTATTGGCTAAGCGTAACTGGACTAACATTGGAGGGTGAAATTCTGCTGAGAGCTAAGGACTCTAAGTGAGTCAACTTCTATTGTGTGGTTACAACATGAAACGACTAGTGTATTGTATGTTAGTATAGAGACACAAGCACATATATACACTGTCGTAAAAAGTTTGCATAGAGACGTTAGTCTCGTAGGTGTTGATTCATAAAATATGAACGGTATATATCCGTCATATCCGAGACGGTTGATCCCTGTCACACTGCTTGTTTGATTTTATTATGTCCGGTTCACTACTGCGACGAGTGGGCAAGAGGTGAGGATTGCTAGTATAAACCTAGGGGCGCTAAAATTAATGGGACCTAGGGGCCCTCATGCTTACTTAATCATTCAACGGTTAGAACCCAAGCAAGTGTTCTGATAAGTTATTCCCGAATAGTACTCCTGAGATAGGTGACCTTGTGATAGGAAACCTACCCATGATCCCTATGCCTAGGATCGATTACTATAGAATCTTTAACGATGAGAATTTGTGACGCTTCAAGTACGATCAATAACATCAGCGTGTCATTTGGCAATGGACTCATTACATGACAGAAGTCCTTGATAGGGCCAACACACCTGAGCGACAAAGAGTGCGATATACTAGAGCTTATATGAGAGGCTCGGAACAGATATGGTTTCATCACAGACGTTGGCGGCTGGTTCGCGACACGTGGGATGAATTTTGCATGCAGATTGAGCTAGAATTTGGGCCATGGATTGGCCTATCTCTGTGGTTGATAGCATACCTCGAGGCAGAGGAGGATCCCGAGAAGCCAGACGGGATACCGACATAAAGCTAGATATCCTGATGGATAGCCTAGATTAGGTTATGCTGTGAGAGTCTTAATGATACTTTTTGTAAAGACCTTGAAAACCTACTAGGTTGTAGGACTTTGGTGTAGTTTTAGCAGGTAGATGTAGAAACTTGACGTGTAGTTAGGGTTCTGTTTTTGGATTTATCGTCCTGCTAACTAAAATCCTATGGCATGATCTTTCATGATCAGTTTGTATTGCTAGGTTATATCCCTGAATATTATGACTACCTATTTTGAGTCGAATCATTGTGGTTCTTCATTCTTGTTTATGAGCAAAACTGGTATGCTAATTTATTGTTCGGTTAGTATTCTTCCCTACTATAAATAGTGGTATAAAGACTTTAAATGGTGCCTAACACTCAAGCTAGGGGAGGTCAAGCTATTAATCAACCAAACCCAGTCGAGAGAGCGGCCGTTGACCAAGATGCAGGTCGTGGCCGAGGAAAAAGAGTACAGCCGGAACCAAATCTGGCAACTCAGATAGAGGATCTTTGACTTTGTGGTGACTACCGAAAAGGAAAAGGTAATTTGTGTTGGTATTAACTTCTCGCCTTATGCGCTTAGGAGCTTTTTGATTTTAAATAAAAAAAATGGCAAGGATAAGAGCTTAGAGAGGAAGGGGTGCTACTGGCCGGGGCCAAGCTGTGCCTGCTGCTAGAGCTTAGAACGCGCCTGCCGCTAGAGCTCCAAACCAAGTTGCTAGAGTTTGCAAGATAGTCGAGCAAATGAATAATCTACAAAGGCTAGTGGAGATGCAGGGAGCCTAAATTGAAAGAGGGCAAAAGAGATAGGAGGACTCTGATGCCCTTCAAGCTGAAAGGTTTAAAACCCTTTTGGGACGACTCCCCATGCCACCCAATAAAGCTCAAAACAATGAAATACCACCTAAAAACAATGAAGAATAAAACCATGTCCCGCAGGTTGTCGTTGAACAACTTGTACTGCCAGTAGAAGCACCAAGAGCTGCTGGAGCAAAACCTATATCAGAAAGGTTCGGTAACCAGAATCCACCTATGTTCGAGGGGACCACTGACCCATCAGTGGCAGAGGAATGGATCCGTATATTGGAAAGGATCTTTGACTTCATTAGAACTACCGAGAGAGAGAAGGTAGTTTGCAAGACCTATATGTTGAGAAAAGATGCTTGCATCTGGTGGGACACAACCAAGAAAGGGCATAATGTTGTCGAGATGGACTGGCTAAAGTTCTTGGCCTTGTTCAATGGCAAGTACTTCAGTAAGGCAGTGATCGAGCACAAAGTGAATGAGTTCACTAATCTTAAGCAGGGAATGCCGAGCGTGCAAGACTACGTCAAAAATTCGACCAGCTATCTAGGTTCGCGAAGAACCAAGTGAACACTGAAGAGAATAAGACCTGGAGTTTTATGAAGGGCCTGTGCAGAGACATTGCCAGGTGTGTAGACACTGGTAGGACTGCCCTGGAAACGTATGCCGAAGCTGTGGAACGGGCTCTTCACCAAGAGTCTTGGGCCATGTCTGACAAGCCAGAACCACAAAAGAACGAAGATAGGAGGTACACTCCCGACAACCCCAGACGGTTTCAGGCCAATCAGAATGGGCCAAGAGGAAAGTTCAACCCGAGGTTCGACCAGAACTCGGGGAGGACAAACAATCCAAGAGGCTCAAGGTCGAATGCTGGGGGAAATAACAAAAGAAAAGGGGGACCTCCCAATCAGGAAATGGCTAGTCCCAACAAACAGCCGAGACGTCAGTTTGAACAATGGCCATCCTGTAACAAATGTAACCGACACCATCGGGGCGAGTGTGGGGTATGTTATAACTGTGGAAAGCCAATGCACTTTACTAAAGAGTGCCAATTGCCAGCCAAGGGCAATGGAAATGACCAGTAGAAACAAATGGGAGCTCTGCCTCTAGTATATGCGCTTACGCAAAGCGACAAAGGAGCTGGACCATCTGATATGGTGTCAGGTCATTTCTATCGCCCAAACCTTGGCATATGCATTAATGGATACTGGTGCATCGCATTCTTTGGTATCTGCGTCCTTTGTGGAAAAATTAAACAGAATGCCTGAGTCGATGCCTGTTATTTGTGGGGTATCCTTGCCTTCGGGAGAGGATATGTTGGTGCAGACATGGGTTAGTGCCGTACCAGTTTGGGTTGAAAGTCGTGAGCTGACGGTGGATCTGTTAGTCTTGGACCTACATGTATATGATGTCATATTTGGGATGGATTGGTTAACTAGATATGGAGCCGTTATTAATTGCAAGCACAGAAAAGTGGTCTTCACCCCATCAGGAGAAAAACCATTCGAGTTCAAGGGTACGTCAAGAGAAAAGAAGTGCCCCATGATTTCTGCAATGAAGGCGAGAAAAATGTTGAGTGACGGATGCATCAGTTTTCTGGCAAACATAGTGGATAAGGATAAAGAGATGGGTCAACAACCTTCTGATGTAACGGTTGTGTGCAAGTTTCCCGACGTATTTCTTGAAAATCTCCCAGGGATTCCACCAGATCGCAAGATCGTGTTTGAGATAGAGGTAATTCCGAGAACTACACCGATCTCAAAGACTCCTTACAAGATGGCGCCAGCTGAACTCAAGGAGTTGCAGTTGCAATTGACTATGAACTCCGTGGGGAGTCCCGATCTTATTCATGAAGAAGAAAGACGACTCGATGAGAATGTGCATTGACTATCGGGAGCTGAACAAAGTGACGATCAAGAATCGATATCCATTGCCCAGGATTGATGATCTTTTCAATCAACTACAAGGAGCATCGGTATTCTCCAAAATAGACCTGCGATCAGGCTACCATTAGCTCAAGGTTAAGGAGACGGATATACCAAAGATGACCTTCAGAATGCGCTACAGTCACTACGAGTTCTTAGTGATGTCCTTTGGACTAACCAATGCACCTGCAGCATTCATGGATCTCACGAATCGTGTATTTCGCGAGTATTTGGATAAGTTCGTCGTCGTGTTCATTGACGATATTCTAATATAAATGAAAAGCCAAGAAGAGCATGCAACGCATCTGGAACTGGTCCTCCAGCGTCTACTAGATGAAAAGTTTTACACTAAGTTTTTGAAGTACGAATTCTAGCTAGAAAATTTTTTCTGGGGCACATGATGTCGAGAGACGGAATTTCAGTAGATCCCGCCAAGATAGAAGTTGTTAAACAGTGGAAACCTCCGAAAAATGCTCATGAGGTTAGAAGTTTTCTTGGGTCAGCGGGATATTACCGACGATTTGTGGAAGGATTTTTCAATATAGCCGCACCAATGACTGCCTTCACTCGCAAAAACATCAAGTATGAATGGACTTAAAAGTGCGAGAAGAGTTTTCAGGAGCTGAAAATGAGATTGATGACTGCCCCAATGCTGACAATCCCTAACGACATAGAGGGATATACTATTTATAGCGATGCCTCAGGCCAAGGGTTGGGAGCATTGCTGATGCAGCACAGAAAAAGTAATTTCTCATGCTTCTCAACAGCTAAAGAATTATGATAAGAACTGTCCCACTCATGACCTGGAGCTGATAGCGGTGGTTTTCGCACTGAAAATTTGGAGGCACTACTTGTACGGGATACACTGCGACATCTACACTGATCACAAAAGCCTGAAGTATTTCTTCATTCAGAAAGAATTGAATATGAGACAGCGTCGATGGTTGCAGCTGTTCAATGACTACGACTGTGACATTCTGTACCACCCGAGAAAAGTGAACAAGGTGGCAGATGCATTGAGTCAACATCCAAGAGCTTACATGATGACATTGAAAGAAATTTCACAATAGTTACGTGTCGACCGTGCTACCTTGGATTTGGAGATAGTAGTCGGTCAATTGGCTATCCTCTCTATCGAGCCTACCATTATGGAAGCTATAAAAGGGGGCAGTTAGTCGATCCTTGGGGTACAAAGACTGATGTACGAAGTGAGGAAAAAGGGCGACTGAGATTCCATATCTCCAAAGATGGAGTATTGGGATTCAAGGGCAGAATATGTGTTCCGAACGATGACGAGATCAAGAAGCAGATATTTTTTCGAGGGACATAATGCTCCTTATGCCATGCATCCGGGCACCATGAAAATGTACCAAGACTTGAAGAAGTACTTTTGGTGGCCTGGGATGAAAAAGGAGATAGCAGAATATGTGGCACACTATTTGACTTGTCAGCAGACAAAGGTCGAGCATCAACGACTAGCCGGATTGTTGCAACCCTTAGAAATTTCGGAATGGAAGTGGGAGATGGTCACCATGGACTTTGTCACATGTCTACCAACCACTCCCAAGGGGCACGATGCCATTTGGGATATCGCGGATAGGCTGACTAAGTCTGCTCATTTCTTGTCGATCAAGGTAACTTATGGGGCACATCAATTAGGAGATATTTACATTGCAGAAATAGTGAGACTATATGGTGTACCCAACTCCATCGTATCAAATCGTAACAGGCATTTCACCTCGACATTCTAGGATAGAATCCAAATGAGGTTGGGTACTAAACTGAAGTTCAACACTTCTTTCCACCCGCAAACAGATGGTCAAAGCGAACGAATAATTTAGACCCTGGAAGATATGCTAAGAGCCTGCATGCTCCACTTTCAAGGGTCATGGAATGAAAAGCTTCCACTGATAGAGTTCGCTTACAACAACAACTATCATGATTCCATCAAGATGGCTCCGTATGAGGCTTTGTACGGAAGGAAATTTCGATCACCGATTCATTGGCACAAGGCCGATGAAAGAAAGTTTCTTGGATCGGATGAGGTTGATCAGGTTACCGAGGACATCCGGCAAATAAGGCAATGCTTGCAAACTTCAGTAGATCAACAACGCAAATATGTTGACCGACGCAGGAGACCCCTGGTGTTTGAGGTTGGCAAAAATGTGCTGCTGAAGGTAGCTCCACTACGAGGGGCTATGCGGTTCGGGAAGAAAGGAAAGCTTAGCCCAAGGTTCGTTGGACCTTTCGAAATCATAGAGAGGATCGGGGAAGAAGCTTATTGTTTATCTCTTCCACCTGCCCTATCTAAGGTGCATGACATCTTTCATGTATCCTTGTTGAGAAAATACATGCACGATCCCTCAAATGTACTCAGCTATGAGCAGCTGAACGTAGATCCTCAACTCGTCTATGAGGAGAAGCTAGTGATGATTCTAGATAGGAAGGAGAAAGTGTTGAGGAACAAGACCATGCCGTTGGTAAAGGTGCAGTGGAGTAACCATTACATAGAAGAGGTGACCTGGGAAACAGAAGAAAAGATGAGGGAGTTGTATCCTCATTTGTTTTAAGTTTTGAGGACGAAACCTCTATAAATTGTAAGTATTGTAACGCCCTGCGTTTCAGGTACCTTTAAACGACTCGGGTCGGGATTTTTTTCCTTGAGTTAAGAATATTATTTTAAATAATATTAAATTTTTTTGGAATTTATTTCCTTGAGTTATTGCTAGCCAAATTATGAAGTTTGTGATTAAAAGTCAAGAAAAGACTTTCAGTCTTGGACCGACACAAAAACCTTAATCGGGTAAAAATCTCAAAAAACAAAATGAAAAACTATGGAAAATATATTTTGGGCATAAAATACATTCATAAAAATTAAATTTTGGTCAAAAATAATAAACCTAAGAGGAAATAGAAATTTTAGGGCATTTCGTGTTAAATGCTTAATTTTACCGAATTAGGGAATTTTATTCCATAAATGGACCTTAGTTTAAATTGTATTGTGTAATTTATTAAATTAAATGTGAGAGACATTTAATTTAATTATTATGTGTTAAGTTTTATTTTTTTAAAAAAATTATAAGAGTTAAAAAGGTTATAGAAAGTCATTTTTGGAATTTTAGAAAAAAAAGACAAATTCTTAAGAAATGTTTATTAACCTTTATATAAATAATAATAATAATATAATATAAATGCATAAATAGAAAGAGGTGGCCATCCATGTGAGGATATTAATTGTGTGGACAAATTAATTAAGTTTTAAATGACATTTAAATTAGGGTTAATGACACAAAGTGATAAAGGTAAAAATACTTAAGTGTTTTAGATATTTTAGAGTTGTCTATGTTCTTCCAACCACCCCAAAACCGACCCTCTTCTCTCATATAACTCTCATCTTATTCAAAAAATTATCTCTCAAGTTTTCTCATCATTTTCAACTACCAAGAACACTAAGAAAGCTTGGAAGCTTAAGCTTTGGTCTTGGAAGAGTTTTTCCCTAAGGTAAAAGTTTCAAAAACTTCACTTTTATAGAGTTTTTAACCATAGATCCTTCAATAACTAACAATATATGTTGTTGGGGTAGTTGGTTTAAGGTTTTGAAAGAGTCTTGAAGGATCTAAAGATGGTAGAAACATCAAAACCTAAAGCAGGAACAACAAGAGGTAAACAATTTACTTTTTATGGTTGTTTTTGTATGGTTTTTATTGTAAGCATTATTTTGTGTATTTAATGTTTAAAGTTTCTTATTGATGGTGTAATAATGCTATGGTAGTTTCTTGAAATTTTTTATGATGCATGTATGTTGATTTTTGAAAATAGGGACCCAAAATCCTTAAGGGTTTTGTTGGAAACCCTAAAACAAAAATACAAGTTTTGGGTCGTGATTTCCAAGGGGTCAAACATCCACTGTATACTGATTTTGTAAAAATAAAATATACTGTGATGTTTTTGAGATGGTGTACATGAATTTGATCTTTTGAAACACTAAAAAACGTTTAGAAATGAGTGAGATATGCTATTTCAAAATTTAGGTAAAAAAAAACTATTTTTTTTCGTAGTCTTAAATTCGGGACCAAGTTTGGACAGCCACTGAGAGTTATTAAGTAACAAAGTTCTGAAAAAATAAGGACTTGAAAATAAGGTCATTTTTACCTCAATGTTTGGAAAATATTTTCACCAATAAAAAATGCTCTTTCTGATCTAAGATTTTACAAAGACCTAAATGGCATACC
This sequence comes from Humulus lupulus, assembly GCF_963169125.1. Lineage (NCBI taxonomy): Eukaryota > Viridiplantae > Streptophyta > Magnoliopsida > Rosales > Cannabaceae > Humulus > Humulus lupulus. The sequence goes on from NC_084801.1 coordinate 128,053,979, forward strand.
AAAGATTGAATTGAGAAATTTTGGTAACAATTGGGTAAGTAAATTTCAAGTTATGACCTAACAAAATATGTAATTAAAAATGTAAAAAATGAGGTTTTCACACTTAGTGCAAAAATGAGATTTTGGAACTTAAGAAAAAAAAATACATTTTTGTGCATATTGCAAGATAAAGACTTGGTAAGTCTTAAAAGCAACTATTAAAGGTTTTTCATAATTAAGTTAGAATTAGGCTATTTTCTTAAAATGGTTTTTAGAGATAAAACCTTAAGAAAAATAAAAGGAAAATTAAGATATTATTTTCTTGAAAAATAAATGAGGAATTTAATTAGTATTTTCTTGATATAATACCGGCTAAAATCTTTTATATATTTAACCGACTTGTTTGAAGTACGGGTTAATAGCGAAACTTTTAAAGAATAAGATTTTTAGCGGATTATGGAAAAATACTATTGCGATACCCGAGCCTAGGTATCGAGACCATAGGATAGGTCTCCCCGAGACTTAGGGTTTAGTCTCAAAATTTTTTGAGTATGCATTTCTTGATTGGGTTTAAAACCAAACAAGGATCTTTAATTCTTACAAATGATTTTAAAATGACCAAACTGCCCAAAATAATAATAATGAATTATGAGTGCCATAATTAATCCGAGTATATTGTATGGATAATTAAAGTATTGACTAAGCATAAGTGCACTGTACGTTGGAGGGTGAAATCCTACTGAGAGCTAAGGACTCCAAGTGAGTCAACTTCTATTGTGTGGCTACAACATGAAACGATTAGTGTATTGTATGTTAGTATAGAGACACATGCATATATATACACTGTCGTAGAAAGTTTGCATAGAGACGTTAGTCTAATAGGTGATGATTCAGAAAATATGAACAGTAGATATTCGTCATATCCGAGACGGCTGATCCCCATCACACTGCTTGTTTGGTTTTATTATGTTCGGTTCACTACCGCGACGAGTGACCAAGAGGTGAGGATTGCTGGTTTAAACCTAGGGGCGCCAAAATTAATGGGACCTAGGGGCCCTAATGCTTACTTAATCATTGAACGGTTAGAACCCGAGAAAGTACTCTGATAAGTTATTCCCGGATAGTAGTCGTGAATATTGGCCATTCAGTGAGAGTGCCTAGAGATACTAGAGGTTGCCAAGTTTGAGTGAGACTGAACACCCTAGGGGAAACTGCTCACCAGCACCACTGATTAACATAGAAGTCTCTGTAAACCCATGTAAGTTCGATTACACTCTTGAATAATAGCAATACCCTAGGTAACTTGATGGTTACCCTTGTGAGGGATTTTCTCTTGGATAGTAGCAATGCCCTAGGTAACTTGACGGTTACCCTTGTGAGGGATTTACTCTTGGATAAGTAGCGATGCCCTAGGTAACTTGATGGTTACCCTTGTGAGGGATTTACTCTTGGATAATTAGCGATGCCCTAGGTAACTCGATAGTTACCCTTGATGGGGATATTTATTGGCTAGATCTTAATGTTGAGACTCGGTTCTCCCCTACTGTTTAGAAAAATTGTTGGAGGGTGTGATACGCCCGAATTGTTGGAAATTGTCGAGCAATGGTCTCGAATTATACTGTGATATATTATATCTGCTTGCTCTGGGATTTTCTGAGTGCAGGGATTTATCTGTTTATATGATATAGTTTGACATTGGTTATCAGACATAACCATAAGTTTTCCTGGATGCTTTTGCGTTCTTGAAATTGATTGCGTAGGGTCCGGATGGATCCAGAACCGTAATTTTGTGAGCTATTGTTATCAGTGTATAGTGACTTGGTCAGTGACCACCTGTCTTCTCTGCATGCTTTTGTTTTAAAGTTGAACTTACTAAGTGTTTTCGCTTACCTAGTTGCTTCTTGTTGTAGGTAAGAACAAGGGCAAAGCAGAGCAATGAGCGCTGGTGTCCATGGGGAACCCTCTCATTATCAAGTCTTAAAAATCCGGGACGTTACAATTTTAACAAGTATCCATGGGGAAACCTCTCATTCAATACAATTGTGAATCTGTTGAGCAGAGATATGAAAGCACTTGGTGTTATGATTGGTTAAATACAAATGATAAATGTTTAAATACAAGCAAGGTATAAACACTTAGTAAAATTCACATAATGAAGATGTGGAATTTGAGCTTCAATTGTAGGCACTTATAAAATGCAATTTTGGGTAACATTTAGAGCTTTTTTAGGAATTTTGGAAGTGTCTAAAGTTAGACAGGGTGGCGATATGTTGCCACCCAAGTGGCAAGACACCGCTTGAAGCCTAGGGTTTCAAGAAACCCTAACATGCAACGTGTCGCCTGCACGCGTCGCCTAATGTATCACATGAATTACGTAAAATGCTCATAATGACGTGTTTTCAAGTCTAGTCCTATTGGTTAGACCTAATGATGGTACCTACTCTATATGAGGGTCAAAATAGTGTTTTGGAAGACCTGATCACTCTCTCCAATCTCTCTCTACCCTCTCTCTCTCTAGCTCCAAGAATCTCTAGTTTTCTCCAAGAACTTTCCAAGAAAGTGCTTGACTTTGAGAGTTGAAGGCTTGTTCAATCCCAATCCTCATTTCTTCAAGAGAAGGCCTCAAGCATCCATGGTGGCTGGGAAATAGAGTATTAGGACAGCGTTTTGCAATGTGTATAATCCTTGGTTTGTGTTTGGTTTGCTCAAAGGATCTGTTCAAAGTGGTGGTCTTGCCTAGGGTTTTAAAGCTTCATCAAAGTTGAAGAACGCCATTGTTCTACTTGGGTTTGCATTTTCTTTCTCAATCTTTTTTAAGTCTCTGTCAATCCAAATTTTGTGTAGATTCTATTTCTTGAGGTGGTGTTATCTCACTTTCTCCCAAAATTCTAATACTCTATAATCTGTAATAGCATATCATGGAAGAATCTAACTCTCTTTCGGCATTGAAATTAATTACTCAAGACTTTGTTAGATTGAATAGGTTTGATGAGACTAACTTTGTTCATTGGCAAGACAAGATTAGATTCTTGCTCACCACTTTGAAAGTTTTCTATGTCTTGGATAAAGACCTAAAAGCCTTGGAAGAGCCCAAGGAAGATGATACTCAAGAAGTTGTCAAAGAAAGGAAGAAACGCGAAGAAGATGAATTGATTTGTATGGGTCACATCCTCATTGCCCTCTCGAATAGGCATTATGATCTCTACACCAACACCAAGATCGCTAAGGAGATTTAGGAGGTCTTGGAAAAGAAGTACAAAGCGGAAGAGGAGGGTACTCAAAAATTCCTTATTACTCAATATATGGAATTTAAATTTTATGACGATAAACCTTTTCTCCGTCAAATTCATGAGCTGCAAATTATTGTGAATAAATTGTCTACTCTTAAAATTGTATTGCCAGAACAAATTCTTGTGAGTGCCATTATAGCCAAGTTACCTCCTTCTTGGAGAGGTTATAGAAAGAAAACTCTCCATAGAAATGAATAGATTTCTTTGGAGGAAATTCTCAAACACTTGAGAATTGAGGAGGAATCTCGCTCTAGAGATATGAATGAAAAAAAGTCCAATGGAGAGACTTCTAAGGCCAATATGGTGGCTAAACCTCCTAACAAGGGCAAAGGAAATGGCAAGAATAAGGGCAAGGGTCAAAAACCCTTGGGGCCCAAGAAGAATGAGGGACAATTCAAAAGTTCCAAAGAACCTTGCTTTGTGTGCGACAAGAATGGCCACTTTGCTAGAGATTGTAGGTTCAAGAGGAGCCAAAACAATGAGGCAAGAGTCAACTCAACCCAAGAGGAACTAATGGCAATACTAAGTGAGGTTAATGTCATTCATGGAAATGTGAGTGGGTGGTGGTATGATACTTGTGCCACCATTCATGTTACCTATGATAGAACTCTATTCAAGATCTTTGAATATTCAAAGGAAGGGTATGAAATCCAAATGGGCAATGAGAAAAGGTCCAAGGTTGAAGGAAAATGAACAATTGATTTGTTCTTCACATCCGACAAAAAGGTTCTACTCACTAATGTTTTGTATGTACCAGAAATGAGTAGAAACCTTGTTAGTGGCAATTTACTTGGCAAATCGAGAATCAAGGTTGTGATAGATTTTGTCAAGCTCATTTTATCTAAAGACAATGTTTTTGTAGGAAAAGGATATGCTTGTGATGCATGTTCAAACTTTGTACTTCCATTGATCATGTGAACAATAAAGTTTCTTCTTCTTCTTGTTATATGCTTGACTCAAATTCCATTACTTTGTGGCATATCAAACTTGCACATATAAGATTTAGCACAATTAAAAGGGCTGTCAAATGTGAATTAATTGATTGTGATAATGTTGAGCATGACAAATGTGAATTGTGTGTTAAATCTAAAATAGTAAAGAAACTTTTTCCTAGTGTTGAAATGAACTTTAATTTATTAGATTTGATACATAGTGATTTATGTGAAGTTAATGAAATGTTGACTAGAGGAGGAAGTATATATTTTATTACTTTCATTGATAATTTCTCTAGGTTCACATATGTATATTTGCTTAAAAATAAAGATGACGCATTTGATGTATTTAAGGTGTATAAAGTGGAAGTTGAAAATCAACTTGAGGAAAATTAAAGTGCTTAGAAGTGATAGGGGTGGTGAATATTTTTCCAATGAATTTAACTTGTTTTGTGAATACCATGGAATAATTCATGGATGTACAACCCTTTATACTCCACAACAAAATGGTATAGCGGAAAGAAAAATATAACATTTATTGAGATGATTAATGATATGCTATTACACTCTAAATTGAATTTTAGATTGTGGGGTGAAGCCTTGCTATCCGCTTGTCATATTTTGAATCGTATTCCCGTGAAGAAAAATAATATATCTCAATATGAGTTATGGAAAGGAAATAAACCAAATATTGGTTATCTTCTTATTGCAAGAGCATCGATCCTAAAAGGGCCAAGTTGGGTCCAAGGGCTATAAGGTGTGTATTTGTGAGTTATGCCCAAAACAGCAAAGCTTATAGATTATTAGACTTGGAGTATAATGTAATAATTGAATCTAGAGAGATTAAGTTCTTTGAGAACATGTCTTGCGATGACAACAAATTAGAACCAACTCAAACTAGAGAGCCTCAAGAGAAGACTCCTAGAGTAGTTGGTGAGCAACCTCAATTTCCTAGAAGAAGCTTGTAACGCCCTAAACTCCAGGGACCGTTACGGTGCGCATTTTAAACAGTGCTAAACTCGCTATCCGAGTCATTTGGCCATAATCGTGTAACTAAGTATGATTAGTGATTTAGGGATTAAAATTTTTGGTTCAGATATAACGTTTCACTAAAACGTTTACTGTATATATTGAGATCCCAAAAATATAATTTAAAGGTCTATTACAAGAAAATATTTACAACCAGCCAATCTAAGCGGCAATACAGGGTTAAACCCTAGTTCCTCTCCTTCAAACCTCGGTCATGGCGGTCGAGCAGCCGCATATGTACACACCGTCACCTAAGCTCTCCAACTCAAGGATGGTCCAGCTTTCTTTTGCCTTTACCTGCACCACATTGCACCCGTGAGCCGAAGCCCAGCAAGAAAACTTAATATGCTCATGAATAGCAATAACATGTCATCAAATCATAATGCACACGCCTAGCAAATATAGCCCTATTCAATCAGGCAAATAAGTTCACGTAATGATGGGTATCCAGAATAAGAAATCTCGCCCTCCTGAGTGGATGACTATCAAGCCAATCCTAATCAGATAAGTGATTTAACACTGGTGGTTCCGGTAACCATGTTGGGCTTATAGCCCTAAATAGAAGAGTGACAGTTGTAAAAGTCACTAAGGTGGGTTCCATTCCCTTTATAGTGATCCTTTCACTAGCTTAAACAAGATAGGTGTTCGATGAACTAGTCACCAATATAACCTATTGCATGACCATAGAGTCATAACCATGGGATTTCGCTCCCTAGCCACATGACAAACAGTCACCTAGGCCTTTGGCCCTAGCTCTGAGTAACTAGTCCTAGACTAGTCAAGTGCTTAGAATTTTCATCGACCTTCACGTCAATCCAACATTAATGCTCCTAGAGTCATTCAACACTGATATCGATTAGATCTAATCTTTTATCGGCCCTGCGTTCATGACGCTTATGCCATTTCTGACTCTCATGTCAGTAATACGCGACCAGTGCCGACCCTGACTAGTCAGTGCCATACACAAGTAATCAATGCTACCAAACATATATCATATTTCAAATATCCAAATACAGGGCATTCAGCATGCTTACTTAACAATTGCTAGCATAATTGGAATCATGCATAAACACAGAGACTCAAGCTCTGAACAGTCTCATATTCAATATTCATGGAATGCCCTAATCACATGTTTCTTGTGCATCACATGCATCACATTTAAACATCCAACATGCCTCATTAATAACCATATACAAGTGAGCAAGATTGCTAAGCATTCAATATGCTATCAATATTCACATTTAAACATCCAACATGCATCAAGAATAACCATGCATGTCACATATGGGGTGTATTTTTCTTACCTTTGGTCCAAGCACAGGTTACCAATATATCCTAGTCACAACCACAAATGGTGATCCAATGAGTTCAAGTTCTAAAACCGAACCCGGAACCAAAACCTAGCCTCCAAGACATCAAATTCCACTAAACCGAGTAGTAGGAACGATCCCGAGGCCTAAGGTTTGAGTTCCCCTAACCAAAACATCAATTTGGCCATAAACAGCACCAAGCGCCGCAGCCCTCCCGGCAAGCGCCGCGGCCCTCAGGCCAAACAGAACCTCCACCTGCTTCTTTAAGCCTAGGCCGCGGCGCCCAAGAACAGGGCCGCGGCCCAACCTCGGACCAGCCATTTTTCCCCATTTTTAACCTTTTAAAACCTTCCAAAAATCTATCCAAACATCTCCAAACTCAAAAATCAAAGTTCCCAAACATCCCCATGATCCAAAACCCATAAAACCCAAGCTTCAATTCAATCAAAAACTCATCAAAACACAAAATCCAATTCAAGCCTAAAAACTTTAAAAACTTAAAACTTGAATTACCTCCAATTGAGTTGTTTCCAACAAAATCCTCCGGCTAATAAGCTTCTAATATTTCCTAGGATCGCTATGCCTCGATCTTCGCTTGAATCCTAGAACTCAAGTTTCCTTCGGAAATGCGATCGAGGGACGAAACTAGAACTAAGAGGGAGAGAGAATGTTCTAAACGTTCTTTTTATTTCCTAAAAGGTTACTTCAAGCTTAAGTAGCCTCAAACAAATCCTAACGCTCGGGGTCCCGAAAACACTCCAGGGGGCAAAATAGTCAAAACCTCCAGAATTTCCCCCTGATCTTACTAACTCCCAATTTATCATCAAATTCTTATTCCTATTACCCAATAACCCGATAATGCTCTAAATACCCCTTGACTCACTCCAAGTCAAGAATAAATCCCATTGTGACTTTCCCACTAGCTTACCTCCTAGGATCTTCTCGCGCTAAGTAACCCTAGCATAACTAAATAATAATAAAGCACCACACACATATCACATATATGCCAAATATGCCCGAAATTGCCAAAATATGAAAATCGCCAAATTAATCATAAATGAGTTCACATGCATATTTAATACACCTAAACATGCATATTATCACTTAATAGTATATTAAATCAATTATGGCCCTCCCGACCTTCTAATCAAGGTCCTAAACCTTATTAGAAAATTTGGGGCACCCAAGAACAGGGCTGCGGCCCAACCTCGGACCAACCATTTTTCCCTATTTTTAACCTTTTAAAACCTTCCAAAAACCTATCCAAACATCTCCAAACTGAAAAATCAAAGTTACCAAACATCCCCATGATCCAAAACCCATAAAATCCAAGCTTCAATTCAATCAAAAACTCATCAAAACACAAAGTCCAATTCAAGCTTAAAAACTTAAAACTTGAATTACCTCCAATTGAGTTGTTTCCAACAAAATCCTCTGGCTAATAAGCTTCTAATCTTTCCTAGGATCACTATGCCTCGATCCTTGCTTAAATCCGAGTCCTAGAACTCAAATTTCCTTCGAAAATGCGATCGGGAGACAAAAATGGAACTTAGAGGGAGAGAGAACGTTCTTTTTATTTCTTAAAAGGTTACTTCAAGCTTAAGTAGCCTCAAACAAATCCTAACTCTCGGGGTCCCGAAAACACTCCCGGGGGCAAAATAGTCAAAACCTCCAGAATTTCCCCTGATCTTACTAACTCCCAATTTATCATCAAATTCTTTTTCCTATTACCCAATAACTTGATAATGCTCTAAATACCAATTGACTCACTCCAAGTCAAGAATAAATCCCGTTGTGACTTTCCCACTAGCTTACCTCCTAAGATCCTCTCGAGCTGAGTAACCCTAGCATAACCAAATAATAACAAAGCACCACACACATATCACATATATGCCAAATATGCTCGAAATGGCCAAAATATGAAAATCACCCAATTAATCAGAAATGAGTTCACATGCATATTTAATACACCTAAACATGCATATTATCATTTAATAGCATATTAAATCAATTATGGTCCTCCCGACCTCCTAATCAAGGTCCTAAACCTTATTAGGAAATTTTGGGCATTACAAAGCCAAAGGCTCAAAGATTTGGGATCAAGTGAGAAGTATTCTCTAATAGAGACACTATACCTTATTGAAGGTGATGATGCGGAAGTTACTTAGAAACATCCAATAGTACTTCAAATAGAAGATGATCCCAAAACCTTCAAAGAAACAATGTCTTTAAGAGACTTCGCCTTTTGGAATGAGGCAATTAATGATGAAATAGATTCAATTACGTTAAACCACACTTGGGAATTGGTTGACCTTCTAAAGGGGTCCAAACTAATTGGGTGCAAATGGGTATATAGAAAGAAATACCATACCGATGGCACCATACAAACCTTCAAGGCTAGGCTAGTAGCCAAATGATTCAAACAAAGAGAGGGAATAAATTACTTTGACACATATGCACCGATAGCAAGAACTACTTCTGTAAGGTTGTTGTTTGCCTTATCATCTATATATAACCTTTGTGTTCACCAAATGGATGTCAAAACAAATTCCTAAATGGGGATCTCGAGAATGAGGTCTATCTGGAACAACCAGAAGGTTTTGTTCTTCAAGAAATGAACATAAAGTGTGTAGACTTGTCAAATCATTATATGCTTTGAAACAAGCTCCAAAATAATGGCATGAGAAGTTTTATAAAGTCATTGTTTCTAATGGATTTAGACACAACAATGCGGACAAGTGCTTATATACTCTAAGACTTGTGGTGACTTAGTCATACTTGTGTGTCTGTATGTAGATGATATGTTTATTTTGAGTAATGACATGAAAGGAATAATAGAAACAAAGATGTTTCTATCTTCTAACTTTAAAATGAAAGACCTTCGAGATGTGGATACCATTGTAGGTATCAAAGTTAGAAGGAATAGTGGGGGTTTTGTGTTGAGTCAAACTCACTATGTTGAGAAATTGCTCGACAAATTCAGTCATCTCAAAATCAAAAAGGCACATACACCATTTTATTCAAACATGAAGTTTGAAAAGAATGAAGGAAGAGCAGTGGCTCAATTAGAATATGCAAGTGCAATAGGAAGTCTAATGTACGCCGCTCATTGTACAAGAGCAGATATTGCATACGCGGTTAGTAAACTTAGTAGATTTACTAGCAATCCAAGTATCAAGCATTGGAAAGCTATTAAGAGAATTATTGGTTATCTTAAGGGTACCAAAGAGTATAGTCTTCACTATACAAATTTTCCAAAGATACTTGAAGGATATTCTGATGCTCATTGGATATCGGGAGTTGGAGATAATCTCTCCACCACCGGTTGAGTGTTTACTCTTGGAGAAGGTGCAATCTCATGGGGCTCCAAGAAGCAAACATGTATATCACACTCAACCATGAAAGCATAAATTATAGCTTTAACGGCAACCAGAAAAGAGGCGAGTGGCTTAGGAATCTCATGATGGATATTCCTTTAACCACGAATATGGTATCAACAATTTCAATACATTGTGATAGTCAATCCACACTTGCTAGAGCATATAATAGTTTGTATAATGGAAGGTCTAGACACATTAGTCTAAGACATGAATATTTGAGACAATTGATTCAAGGTGGAATCATATCGATCTCATATGTTAAGACAAGTGAGAACTTAGCAGATCCATTTACAAAACCTTTTGTGAGAAGGTTAGTAAGTTCTACTTCAAAAGGGATGAGATTGAAACTCCTAGAACAATAGATTCACCAATGATGGAAACCCATCTCTCAACTTGTACAAATCAAGGAAAATAGTTCAATGGGTAAGAACAAGTCATTGATAAGTGAATAGTTTCAACACTAAAATTTATGATGAGTTCCATCCGAGATGGTTAGTGTTGGTTGTTACCGAGTTAGGGTTAAGCCTAGGGATTTTAATGAAGTTCAGTTGAGTGTAACAAGCATCTATAAAGGTAGCAAAGATGTTGTAAGAACTTCACCTGTGTGGACTTAGAGGTGGTGCTGCCTCTCATGGGAGTTGGAGTTTCTCCCCGGAAAGTCCATGAAGAGATGAGCACATGGCCATGATATTGCTAAGTGAGAAAGTGGGAAAACAAAAGATGTGGTGGAGGTATCACCAGATTTATCATATGGAATATTCAAGCTTTAAGAAACTAGTGATTTCGATAAGACTTTGTGGTATTTTCACTAAGGTAAAGTTCAAACCGAAAGACACTTTATTTTATGCACCAAAATTTTTTAAGCTAGAAAATGAGACTTGTATTTAACCTAGTGGGGGATTTTAATGATTGGTTAAATACAAATGATAAGTGTCAAAATACAAGCATGGTATACACACTTAGTAAAATTCACATAATGAAGATGTGAAATTTGAGCCTCAATTGTAGGCACTTATAAAATGCAATTTTGGGTCCAAAGTGATACATGAGAGTATCTAAGGGTTCCCAAAGTTAGAGAGGGTGGCGATATGTCGCCACTCAAGTGGCGAGACATCGCCTGAAGCCTAGGGTTTCAAGAAACCCTAACAGGCGACGCATTGCCTGCATGCAAGCGACGCGTCTCCTACTGTATCACGTCAATTACATAAAATGCTCATAATTACGTGTTTTCAAGTCTAATCTTATTGGTTATACCTAATGACAGTGCCTACTCTATATAAGGGTCAAAATAATGTTTTGGAAGACTTGATCACTCTCTCCAATCTCTCTACCCTCTCTCTCTCTCTCTCTCTCTTTCTCTCTCTCTCTCTCTCCAAGAATCTCTAGTTTTCTCCAAGAACTCTCCAAGAAAGTACTTGACTTTGAGAGTTGAAGGCTTGTTCAATCCCAATCCTCATTTCCTCAAGAGAAGGCCTCAAGCATCCATGGTGGCTGAGAAATAGAGTATTAGGACATCATTTTGCAGCGTGTATAAGCCTTGGTTTGTGTTTGGTGTTCTCAAAGGATTCGCTCAAAGTGGTGGTCTTGCCTAGGGTTTTGAAGCTTCACCAAAGTTGAAGAACACCATTGTTCTACTTGGGTTTGCATGTTCTTTCTCAATCTTTTTTAAGTCTCTATCAATCCAAATTTTGTGTAGATTTTATTTCTTGAGGTGGTGTTATCTCACTCTCCCCCAACACTTGGTGCTACAATACCAGCTAAGAAGGTTAAGAAGACCACAGAGGGGGAATCTTCTAAGCGTGTGCAGGTTGAGTCAAAGTACACATTCAGGGGATATCCACTCGCCTTACAATACTGGGGTCATTGTCGATTTAGCGAGGGAATACACCAAGCCCTGCGGAGTGAATCTCCCTAGGATGTTACAATGGGAGAGCATAGGCCAACTGAAGCACATTAACGTGAAGAATATACTTGTGAAAAAACATGTAAGTTATTTTAAATAAAAAATATCCAAAAAAAAAACCTTTGCTTTATACCAACCAACTTCAAGAATTTTTAACTTTCTTGTTTTATTTCCAATACAGGTGGCATGCATCCCATTCCTAAGGCCTCGACCAGACGAGTGACAATTCTTCGAAACTGTATATGTCAGGACAGAAGGGGATACTCCTAGGTATGCGATGTTGGTAGATATGATCCAACCTGCGCCCAAGGAAGGAAGACCCTTTGATGCTGAGGGAGAGGCTAGTGCGGTGGCTGAAATTGCAATGGAGGCTGGCATATTTGCGGAGGACGTCGCGACAGAGGTTGCCCCTGATACTAATGCACAACCTGGTGCGGTCCCTGGTGCTGGCTCTTTTGAGGGTGTGTTGGGTGAGATGGCCAAAATAGCAGGTGCAATGAACAAGCTTAAGGCCACTGTGGATACCATGCTTAAGAATCAGGAAGTTATATTGGATAAGTTGAACACATTTGGTGAATTTAGTCGTGCACCTACTCAATCAGAGAACGTAGAGTATGACATCCTCCCCACATGTTACGAACCTCATGTTGGGGAAGCCACACCTACTCAGCCAATGCAAACGTTCCTAGGTACTAATCTAGTAGTCGTGTGAGTTACACTTTTCTTAAATGAGGTAGATTGTATATTAATTCCTTTGTTGCAGGTAAACAAACTAGCAGAAGACCAGTAAGGTGTGAGGACTATACTTCAGCAACCAAGCATCCAAAATTTAAAGACCCAGTAGAGATCAATTCTTTAAAGGAGTTAGATCAAGATTTGTTGACAACCTTCAATCGATGGCTACTTAGTGAAATTGACAACAGTAGACCGAGAACATTGGAAGGTTGTGATGGCACCCATGTATGGTTTCTGAAGTTAAAAGTGGCAAAATAATGGTTGGCAGAAACTGTACGTCTTATTTTTCCATTGGTAACACTAGAATGCATTTTAACTAAACTCGATTTTAACAAATTCTATTATTTGCAGCACCTCGACTCTGCAAATCATATGATACAGAGACATCTTATTAAGTTGTCGAAGACGTACCCTGTGAAGGTCGTTGTCGTTGATTCTGTCTTTGGGCAGGTGATTCCCGCTAGATATGACAACTTCAAGAAGAGCCTCAAGACATACTTGTGGGACGACGACGTCTTTAAGTTCATAAGATGATATAAGAACAAATATAAGAAGTCTTGGGGTGGATGCAACGGGAACTACTCCCACGTGTGCTTGAAAGGGACTCATTGGATCCTTTGCGAGATAAATTTGACAAACTGAATGCTCACTATTTTTGACTTGGAGCACTCGAATGTTAGCCATGATGAGTTGACCACTTTGATGGAGCCTTGGTGTAATGTCCTCCTAATCAAGGACCATTACAGTGTGTATTTTAAATAGTGCTAGACTCGCTAAACGAGTCATTTGGCCATAACTGTGTAACTAAACATGTTTAATAGTTTAGGGTTAAAAAATTTGGTCAAAGGTATAACCGTTTCACTAAAACGTTTACTTCCATACATGGGATCCCAAACTAACATTTAAAAAGGTTAATTATAATTAAAAAGTTACAACCAGCCGACCTAAGTGGTAAAATATGGTTTGACCCTAGTTCTTTTGAGAAACCCTGGCAATGGTGGTCGAGCAGCCGCATATGTACACATCGTCACCGAATCTCTCCAACTCATGGATGGTCCAGCTTCCTTTTCCCCTTGCCTACACCACGTAGCACCCATGAGCCAAGGCTCAGCAAGAAAACTTAAACATGATCATAAGCAGTTAATAACAAGTTACCAAATCATAATAAGCATGCCTAATAGTAATAACCCTACTCATGCATGCATACCATTCATATAAATGACTATAGCGTCATATGAGGCTAGCTTCCCTAATTAAATGATTAATGAATCATACCAGGGCCCATTGCCCAAAATACATGATTAATGAATTATACTGGGGTCCGTTGCCCAAAATACATGATAAATGAATCACTTTGGGCCCTGTTGCCCAAAATACAAAATTAGTGAATCAGACTGGGGCTCAGCACCCTAGGATATAGGACTAATGAGTCACCCTATGGCCATTTTCCCTATCCTCTGTATAACCAGCCTTGGAGCTGGCCCAGCGTACCTGGCACTGAGTTTTCCTCGACCATTGGGTCAGACAAGCATATGACGCACTCTTGATTAGGCGTAACCATATCAACCAGCGCTCAGCGCGCTATTGTCACCCTTGACTTATATGTCAATGGTTTCAGCCAGCACTCAGCGTGCTAATGTCGTTCTTGACTTATAAGTCAAGTCCGGGGCCCAGCCCTAAGATATGGGACTAATAAGTCACCCCGGGTCCCATTGCCTTATCCTCTGTATAACCAGCCTTGGAGCTGGCCCAGCGTACCTAGCGTTGAATTTTCCATGACCATTGGGTCAGACAAGCGTATGATCTGCTTCTAATTAGCCTAACCATTTCAATCAGCGTTTAGCGTGCTATTGCCACCCTTGACTTATGAGTCAATGCTTTCACCCAGCGCTCAGTGCACTATTGTCGTTCTTGACTTATAAGTCAAGTCTTTTCAATTAGATAATGCAGACAAGCATATATCATATATCAAATCTCCAGATACAGAGCATTCAACATGCTTAATCAACAATCACAGGCATAATCATAATCATGCACATTCTCAGAGGCCTAAGCCCTGATCAAATCTATATTCAACATTCAGTCCAAGCCTTAATCACGTACATCACGTATTGGGTGCAGTTTTCTTACCTTTGGTCCAAGCACAGGTTAAGAATGAACGACCCTCGAGCACGATCCTGGTTCTGATCCCCTAACGATAACCTAGTCACATCCAAGTATAGAATCCCATCAATAATGAATGAATAAAGGCTTCCAGACCGAGTCCTATCCTTCGGGATGTCGAATTCTACTAAACCGAGTAGTAGGATCGATCCCGAGCCCTTAGGCTTGAGTGCCCGAACTCAAAACCTCCTTGGGGTTCAAAAAACCCTTAAGCGTGGTGACCCAAACATTTGAGCCGCAACCCGACCTAAGTCAGAGAGCCCAAGGCTGTCCCCTGACTGCACCCGCGCCACGCCGCACCCTAACAGGCACCGCGACTCAAATGGCCCAAAGGCACCTGCTTCTCCCTTTGTCCAAGAGAGCTGTGATAGTCAGAATCCCGTGATCCATAAGGGGAAAGACCGGGTAAAGTTGTGCAATCACACACCGCCTAGGGAAGGTCAAGTGTGATGATTCTAAGACTGTGTAGGTATGGGACTACACAGTTGAAGAGGGCTTAAATGGATTGATAGGTACTACCTATATCAACAAGATGCGTCTTCTTTTTGGTAGCCAATCACTTAAGAACTCCAAAGTTAAGCGTGCTTGACCTGGAGTAATCTCAAGATGGGTGACCTCTTGGGAAGTTTTCCCAAGAAGCATGCGAGTGAGGACAAAGCACGCTGGAAAGACTCGTGTTGGTTTGTAGGGCCAGTCGTCATTCTAGAAAGTAGCCATAGTCACGTGAGGCGTTACAAATGGTATCAGAGCCTTGACCCAGCCGGAAGTGTGGCCGACGGGGACATTGGGACCGTAGGGGGGGTGATTGTGACAGTCAGAATCCCGTGATCCGTAAGGGGAAAGACCGAGTAAGGTTGTGCAATCCCACACCGCCTCGGGAGGTCAAGTGTGATGATTCTAAGACTGTGTAGGTATGGGACTACACAGTTGAAGAGAGCTTAAATGGATTGATAGGTACTACCTAT
This sequence comes from Humulus lupulus, assembly GCF_963169125.1. NCBI lineage: Eukaryota > Viridiplantae > Streptophyta > Magnoliopsida > Rosales > Cannabaceae > Humulus > Humulus lupulus. Next base: position 128,069,665 of record NC_084801.1, read on the forward strand.
ATCAACAAGATGAATCTTCTTTTTAGTAGCCAATCACTTAAGAACTCCAAAGTTAAGCGTGCTTGACCTGGAGTAATCTCAAGATGGGTGACCTCCTGAGAAGTTTTCCCAAGAAGCGTGTGAGTGAGGACAAAGCACACTGGAAAGACTCGTGTTGGTTTGTAAGGCCAGTCGTCATTCTAGAAAGCAGCCATAGTTACGTGGGGCGTTACAAGAGTCGCGCCGCCCTAAGAATAGGGCCGTGGGTCAACATGAAAACTCTATTTTTTTCTCTGTTTTCTCAAGCCAAATCCCTCCAAAATCCTATCCAAACATAGCCAAATCCCAAAAGTAAAGTTCCCAATCAACTCAACAGCCCAAAACCATCAAAACCCGAGTTACAAACGAATCAAAAACTCATCAAAATTATAAAATCCAATCCAAGCATAAGGAAACCAAACTCAGAAACTTAAAGCTTATATTACCTCTGATTATGTTGTTTTCCAGCTAAATTCCCATGCTATTAAGCTTCTAATCTTTTCTAGAATTGTTATGACTCTAACCTCGCTTGAATCCCAGTTCTAAAACTCTAATTTCCTTTGAAAATGCTAACGAGCTAAAATGAGATAACAGGAGAGAGAAAGAGAGAGTTTTTTCTGAGTTATACGGTTATGAGAGGTTACTTCGAGTTCAAGTAACCTTAAGCAAATTCCGAGGCTCAGGGTACCCAAAAACGTCCCCGAGGGAAAAATGGTCAAAGTCCCCATAATTCCATCATAATCTCACTAACTTCAAATAAATCCTCAAATATTTATTCCCATTACCGAATATTCCAGTAATGTACTAAATACTCAAAATGCCCCTTGACTCATCCCGAGTCGAGTATTGGTCCCGTTATGACTTTCCCACTGCTTGCTCCCTAGGATCGCGTGTCGAGCAACCCAAATATATCCACATAATAACATGGTCTCACACATATATCACATATATGCACATATACTCAAAATATACCTGTAACGGGCCAAATTACAAAAATTTCCACAGGCCCACATGCATATTTAATACACCTAAACATGCATATCTAGTCGTATTATAATATAACTCATGTAATCATTTAATGATACACATATATATCACATAACATATAATCTTCCATAATTTTCCATCCTAGCCCCCTAAGCCTTATTAGGTAATTTGAGACATTACACTTGGATTAAGATGATTCTATCTCTTCTCAATGCTTCTAGAATGTTTAAAGGGCACCCAAAACTGAAATTATCTAGACCAAATATTACTGTTCCAAACTTTGATTGGCGACACCTATCGAAGGATATGGTCCCACAGTCGAGATCCAAGTATTAAGATGTACTAACCTTAGTGTTTCATAACTTTATTTTTCTTTAATTTAAAAAAATACTCACAAATGATTAATTGATTTTAGTGGAGATTGTGGTGTATTTTCCATCAAGCACTTGGAGTTTGTTCTTGGAGACGTTTCCTATCACATGCGATTGACGACCACATCTAGTACTTTAGGGATAAATTATGCATAAATATTTTTTTTATGAGAATGTGTACTCTTAACTTTTTTTAACTGTTAGAACACTAATTTTGATTTCAACATTGCATGGTGTACGTCCTAATATTTTAGCCCGGGTCTTTTGAGGCAGCTCGAGTACAGCTGGTTGGTCAAGGACAATGCTAGATGATTCACAAGTTCATATATCCTTTGCAAGGGTAGTGAGACTCCCTGGGGAAAATATCACGAGTTGAAGAATACGGAGCGGTAGGACACGAGCTGGACACGCATATAAAGCGCACCATCCTAGACGCGAGCTGGCGTTACGCCTAGGTCGGGGCACGTTGAAGATCTGCCATTTCCAGGAACCTTTGTAAACCTAGATACGCAATATAAACGTGTGTGATCAGACATCCCGTACGTTTATCCCTGAATTCTCGGACACGTAACATAAACGTGCCTAATCAGACATCACATGCCTGATTATGCTAGACGATCCCTGATCAATTTTACCTAATGATTAGACCTTACCTTAATATATATTGTAGTATTCATCATTTGTACAAGACAGGTCACAAAAAGGATGTATATTCACGTGATGACCCCAACACCTATCCTGGGATGGTTCTTCTATAAATACCAAGACCTTGGATAGAAAAGGGGGTTGAATTCTTTCTCTGTAATGCAAATACTCTGCCAAAATACAGAGAGATATACAGTAATAATATCGACTCGTGGACTAGGGGATTTTGGCCCCCGAACCACGTAAAAAGGAATGAGTGTTCTTAATATTTTATTCTGAGCATCCCTAAGTGTTATTATCCTTATTACTATTTATCCTTAAGCAGTAGTTTATTCCAGCTAATTACGTAATTCATTATTGGCGAAAAACCGCGTCAACAGTTTGGTGCTTTCATTGAGAGCTGCAAATTGGTGCTACTGAGAAAGATTCAGGGAAAAAGTTCATCATGCTAATTACTCATTCAAAGCATGGTAATGAAATGGATCAGCATGGTGGGCAGGAGGCTCACCATACCACTATTTCCAACAAACAAAGCCCAGAAATTCAGCAACGGTCAGGAAAGCAACCGATGGGCCACGGCGACACGGGAAGTTCAGCGCCTCTACCGCCAAATCCAAACCCAGATTACTTGACTATGGTGGAGTTGGAGAACATACAGTTGAGAAGCCATCTAGCCAAGGCAAACAAGCAAATCGAGGAGGTCTTAGCTCGGCTACCCCATCTTGTAACCGACGTTAACATCGGAAAGAGGCAAGGCGAGACTCGTAAGTCTCGCCGGGATAGTCGACCCAGGCCAAGTAAATCAGTTAGAACCTAAACTCCAAGTTCTACACCCATGTCGCACAATCACCAAGAACCCTTGTTTGACAACTTTCCCAGGGATCGTCAACGGACCAGTCGGTCGGTCAGGGCCTCGACTCCGAGTTTAGCACCACCGTCAAATGCGCCCAGGAGTGCCCATGGTAACCCACGTAGAGGGTCAAGGGAAAATTCACAAAGACGGCAGGCCACAACCGACTTCCCTTTACCGTGATTAGATCGCCAGAAACAGCGAATCAGGAATGATGGAGCAGAGCGACCGCGAGCTAACTTGGTCCGACCTGATGGGACAAGAATCGCCTCACTAATTAGACATCCTCTGTCATCGATAAGGCATCCATCCCCACCTCGTTCTGCTCGAGACGTTCCTACCTACAGAAACAACAGGAAGAATCCTCCTCTCGCCGTCCCTATCCAGGCCCCGCCAGCACGTGGAAATATCCCAGATCCTCACCCTCGACCACAAGCTATGAGCTTCTCTAATGGAAGCTAATGGACGGAGAGTTGTCGAAGTGATAAGACCAGCGCAGACGTGAGGAATCAGCTGAGTTCAGCTCAGAATCCTCAATTTGATCCGCAGACCGACCTGCGAGATCACCTGAACTCACAAAGGAGAAATCCAGCTCGCGATGGGGTTAGCGGCACTTACCACGAGGGAAGTCCTTCTGTGGTACGTGATAACAGGAATGTCCCACAAAACCAGGCTCGAGCTTGGAGGGACAATAACCCGCCAAACATGTACGGCCGAAAGGATGAATATGACTCGGGGGATGAGCTCGAGCTCTACCCCCCCAGCATCGCAGCAACACCATACCCGTCGGGTTTCAGGATGCCCCATTTATCAAAATTCGATGGAGATGGAGATCCATCTGACCACTTGGGAATGTTTAATACTCTGATGATGGTCGATAACATCGGACCTGAGTTAAGATGCTTGGTGTTCCCTTCGACTCTGGTCAGACCGGCCTGGAAATGGTTCAAGCAATACAAAAGGCATTCTATCAGCTCGTGGAAGAGCTTCTCTGCTGATTTCAAAATGGCGTTCCGGGCTTCTCAGGCAGCTCAGATTAAGGCAGACTCCCTTGCAAATGTGAAGCAGCAGCCTGGAAAGCCTCTGAAAGCTTACTTGAGCAGGTTTGCCAATATTACTGTGCGAGCTAGGGACGCGGATGAAAGTTCTAGGCTCATGGAAATGAGAACAGGAATCCTTGTTAGGGGCGACCTAAGGAAAGAAATCCAGAGAAAGGGCGTCAGCATCGTGGATGAGTTCCTGAACAGGGCTCAAAGGTGGATCAACTTGGAAGAGACATGAACTTCAGTCGAATGAACGAGCCAAGTCCCTACCCAACCCGTTGGAGCGGTAACGAATGCCACAGCTATGGCTCAAACCATTACCCAGAATAACCAAGGGGGAGGTAACAAAAGGAAGGGAAGTGGTGAGGGCAGCCAAAACGGTTCAAAGAAAAATAAGCCCATGGAGAAGTTCAAACTGGTCTATGCGACTTATGTCGACCTCACGGATACCAGAGAACGCATCTTCTTGGAAAATTCTGCCTGCCTTCTGTGGAAAAAGCTGGAGCATCTAAAAAATCAAAGGACGAAGAGAGACCCTTCAAAATTTTGTCGATTCCACAATGACATTGGTCACAACAGCGATGACTGCAGGCATTTGAAGGATGAGATTGAGACGCTCATCAGGGTCGGGCCTCTGGCTCAATATGCCTGGAATCGAGTCACTCCTAATCAGCTCGCTGGGCAAAACATTCAATTAGCTCTGGATTCTCCCACAAATCAGGCTGAAGCTCAGGTGAATCAAGATACCCCTCCTCTGATAATAGGGGGAGAAATAACAACCATCTCCGGAGGCCCTCATCTGCCAGGCACGAGTAAAAGTTCCCAGAAGAGGTATGTCAACGAGCTGAGGCTCACAATGGAGTTGAGTTCGTCCCAGAGCAGCGCCTACCTAAGCAGCAGAGATTGGAGAAGCAGCCAATCAGTTTTACTGAAGAAGATGCCAGACATGTACAGTTCTCGCATAACGACCCTCTAGTCATAACCGTCCAGCTCGCCAATCGAAGAGTTAGACGGACACTGGTTGATAACGGGAGTTCTGTGAACCTTCTATTCAGGACCACACTAGAGAAAATGGGATTATCTGTGACCGAGCTGAAGGCAACTTCCATGATGCTGTATGGATTTTCCGGCGAGGGGTCGGCGACTATCGGAACGATCGAGTTGGTGATAACCTTGGGTGAAGGACCACGAACTGTTTCCAAGATGCTCGAGTTTGTGGTTGTCGATTGTCCAACTGGGAACAATGCTATCCTGGGAAGACCCACGCTGATGGCATTCAGAGCCATAACATCTATCCGCCACCTCGTAATCAAATTCCCCTCATCTACAGGAATATGTACTGTCCAAGGCAATCAGCTTACTTCCAGGGAATGCTATAGCATTTCCAAGGCAATCAGCTTACTGTCCAAGGCAATCACAACCCAGGCAACAGACGATGGCCGTGCAGGATGGGGACAAGGAATCCCAAGAAGTAAGGACTGATCCTGGGATGGAAGAACCTCAGCAAGACAATGACAGGGGAACCACCCTGAATGATGATATTTATCCATGAATAGGCAAGGATAGGTCTGAGCTCCAGGCTATTGAAGAACTCGAAGAAGTGAACATCGATCCTAAAGATGCTTCGAGAGTATTTAAGCTCGGAAAAAGACTTGACGTTGAAAGAAAGGTGGAGCTGGTAACATTTTTACAAGAAAATCTAGATGTTTTTGCTTGGTCCCATGAAGACATGGTAGGAATCAGCCCGAGTGTCATCATGCATACACTAAACTTGGACAAAAGCATGCCTGCGAAATCCCAGAAACAGAGGCGTCTAGGTACGACCCGAGTTGAGGCCCTGGAAAAAGAAGTAGCTCGGCTTTTGAAGTGCGGTTTTATTCGCGAGGCTAAATACCCAATCTAGGTCGCCAATCCTGTCCTGGTCCCAAAGCCAAATGGGAAATGGCGGACCTGCATCGATTTCTCCGATCTGAACAAAGCCTGTCCCAAGGATTGTTTCCCTTTGCCAAGGATTGACCAATTGGTGGATGCTACCGCGGGGCACGAGCTCATGTCCTTCATGGATGCATACTCTGGATATAACCAGATCGCTATGAACCCCGCAGACTAGGAGCATACTAGCTTCATGACTCCAACCAACGTGTATTGTTATAATGTCATGCCCTTTAGGCTGAAGAACGCTGGGGCGACCTACCAAAGATTGGTCAATAGAATGTTCGCTGATCAGATCGGGAAAAACATGGAAGTGTATCTTGATGATTTGCTGGTCAAGTCAAAAAATGCCGATAACCATGTCTCTGATCTGAAGGAATGTTTTGGGATCCTAAGGAAGTATAGTATGAGATTAAACCCCCCAAAATGTACTTTCGGAGTGGTGTCGGAAAAATTTCTGGGATTCATAGTCAACACCAGGGGGATAGAGGTGAACCCCAACAAAATCAGATCGCTGCTAGAAATGCCTTCGCCCAGGTCGCATAAAGATGTCCAAAGTCTGATAGTAAGAGTGACAACCCTCAATCGGTTTATTTCTAAATCCACCGACAAGTGTTTGCCATTCTACAACCTGCTCCGGGGGAACAAAAAGTTTGAATGGACTGAGGAGTGCGAGCAGGCTTTCCTCGACCTGAAGGCACATTTGGCCGAGCCACCAGTATTATCTAAACCAACGGCAGGAGAGCCCATTTTTCTTTATTTAGCTGTGACGGAAAGTGCGGCCAGCGCCGTGCTGGTCGGGGAGGAGGACCGGGTTCAAAAGCCAGTATATTATATAAGCATAAGACTTCTCAGAGCAGAATCTCGGTATCCTCTAATGGAAAAGATGGCGTTCTGCCTTATTACGGCCTCCAGGAAACTTAGGTCGTATTTCCAATCCCATTCAATCCACGTCATGACCGATCAGCCTTTAAGGCAGGTGCTGCAGAAACTTGAGACATCGGGACGTCTGTTGAAATGGGCGGTCGAGCTCATCCAGTTTGAGATACTCTACGTACCCCGAACTACGATCAAAAGCCAAGCTCTGGCTGATTTCATGGCCGAATGCACTGGATTCCAGGAGGAGCCCTTGAGAGAACCGGTGCAGGAATTATTGAGAATATTCGTGGATGGCTCATCTAACGAGAACGGATCCAGAGCTGGGATCATTTTGATATCCCCAGAAGGGCATCGTTTCCACTCCGCGCTGCGGTTTGGATTCATAGCGTCCAACAACGAAGCCAAGTACGTGTTAGGAGTGTGTCCTAAAAGCATGTAAAGACATTTGTTTTTTCTGTGAATAAATAAATACGATGGGTTTATTATTATTGTTATATTTAGATTATTAAATTATTGTTTGAATAATTTTGTAAATATCAGAAAAATTCCATATTCATTATTGAGGATGTGATCTTGTATTAGTACGAGAGAATTAAGATCACATGAATGAATAAAAATAGTCAACAACAACAAATTAAAGTTATGGAATTCTTTAATTGGAGTTGTAAGTACGGTTTACTGGGTATCATTATGATACAAATAATCTAGATTCGGATTATTGATGTGGTAAGACATCTCGGTAAAGGTGCTTTATATAATATGATTATATATGACAAGGACCGATGTGAATTAAAGTCTTTATCCAAAAACCATTTAACAATAAAGACTTGTAATTCATATCATAACTGATGATCATTTATAGATCAACCTGAATCCTGAGTGTACATGAACTCCTGTTCATGTTTATTAAATCTTTTGATTCATTCGTTAAGGTCTCTTCAAAGAATGAGGCTAATGACTTTTGTTTTGGAGATTTAATATCATGGATGGCTGGGAACATGTATCAACAATACGGAATCTAATCTTTCCTAAAGGATCGTATATTAGTTCCCTTAAGGGTTAATTCTGGAACTGAATGATTTTGAGCTCAAATCTATAATTAGATTATAGATTAATTATTCACTAGTGAATTAATGGTACTTAAGGAATAAGAAGTAAATTAGAAAGGTTAAATGGCAATTCTTCCATTCTAATTTATGAACTAATTAATTAGAGGGTTGAACTATTGCAAGATGGTTATATCAATGGACGACTTAAGAAAAATATTTCTGTAAAAGTATATCTATAACATAAAGAGTGCAATTCTGAATTTATAGTGGAGTAATATCAGAATTAATAAATTAACTATTATAATTAAAGAGTTTAATTATTTAGTTTCAATTTATTGGAACTTAATGTTATAGGTCCATGGTCCCCGAAATGGCTCAAACAATCACTGTCAAAGGCAAATACAAAAATGGGCAAAAAAGGACTTATGTGATAAGTAAAATATTTTTCTATGTATCAAACATAATTATTGATTAATTATGTGTAATTAATTAATTAAGAATTAATTAATTATTTGATTTATCAGAAATATAATTAATTTTGAATTAACTTATTTTTGGGATTTTTTGGTATTTAAATAATAATAAGAATTGGGAAAAATCACATGCCTGCACATGCATGTGGTACACGTGTGGCACAGTGCACAGGCACTGTGCTACACGCATAAGAGATGGACTGAGTCTCTTGATTCCACAATTTTAGTTATTTAAATATTAAATAAATAATGAGATATTTTAATATGATTAAAATATTATTATTTAAACAAAAATCTGATAACTGATCAGTTATTTTGAATTTGTTTAAAATAACAAATATTTTAATATATTGGATATTATTAAATATTGGATATCAATTTTCACAGAACGTAAGTTTTCAGGGATAGAAAAATATCTAGGATTCTCTCAGAGAAAAAGATCAGTGACAAAAACAAAAGTCATTGTTCTTCATAAAACCTAGGTCCAAACTTTATCAGATCTCATGTGTTGAGAATATCTGATAAATAGTTATTGCCTATTATTTGTATAGCGAGCCCACACTCGTTCTTTGGGTGACTGAGAACATTTTGGAAGATCTTGGTTTGAGATCTCAAGGATTCAGCCATACGAAAAGATAGCAGCAAGGAAGGACCTGAGGTAATGTTTCTATTCTTGTCCTTGATTCAATATATATATGAGTGTGAAGAAGTAGATCTAGAAATCTTATGGGATTAATCTGACAATTTGATTGTTGTTCCGCTGCGCATAATCTCTGATTTGATCAATAAAAACCAACAGTACAAAACCTTATTGGTTGGGCTTAGAGTGGCGAAGGAATTGAAGGCTAGGGTTGTCCAATGCTACAGCGATTCCCAGCTCATGGTAAACCAAGTGTCTGGGGAATATCAAGCACGGGGGACCAAGATGGCGGCTTACCTGGCCAAAATAAAAAATGAGCTATCCGAGTTTGAATATGGCCTAGTCGAGCATATCCCTCGCGAGCAGAACGCCACTGCCGATGCTTTGGCTAGACTCGCTAAGACTCTGAGCATAGTACCAGTGGAATTCTTGGAAAGTCCGAGCGTGGCAGAAAGCGCGATGGAGGTCGAGATGATCGATATCAGTCCGACCTGGATGACTCCCATAATAGAGTATCTTATGACAGGGAAATTGCTTGATGAGCAGAAAGACGCGAGGAGAATACTCTATCACACTCCAAGGTATACAATCATAGACGGGGCGCTATACCGACGTGGACATTCCTTGCCTCTTCTACGGTATGTTCTACCAGAGGAAGCCAAAACTATTTTGCAGGAGGTCCATGAAGGCTTCTATGGGGATCACGCTGGGGGGCAAAATCTGGCATTGAAAATATTAAGGCAGGGGTACTTTTGGCCCACGTTATCAAAGGACTCCATATCCTATGTCCAAAAGTGTGATAAGTGCTAGCGATTTGCCACAGTCGCCCGAGCTCCGCCAGTCGAGCTAAAAATGATATCATCCCCATGGCCATTCGCGGTGTGGGGAATCGATTTAATTGGAGCCTTGCCCACGAGAAAGGGAGGAGTTCGCTATTTAGTAGTGAAAATCAATTATTTTACAAAGTGGGCGGAAGCGGAGCCCCTGGCAACAATCACCTCAAAAAGAGTCCTTGACTTCGTGGTCAAGAATATTGTTTGCCGGTTCGGACTGCCAAGAAAGATTGTATCAGACAATGGAACCCAGTTCGATAACGATTTCTTCACAGAATTTTGTGAAAGACACGGCATAATTAAAAGCTTCTCCTCAGTGGCCTACCCGCAGGCCAACGGGCAGGTCGAGGCCATGAATAAAACTCTCAAAGCAAGCCTTAAGAAGAGGTTAGACGAGGCTAAGGGAGTCTGGTCTGAGCAGCTCCCGTAGGTACTGTGGGTGTACCGGACCTCCCACCGAACTTTCACCTTAACTTTCGGAAGTGAGGTCGTCCTCCCCGTCGAAACAAAGATAACCACGCACATTCTCCATGTTGGGGTTTTATGCCCTAATTAAACCCCAAATTCTTTGTAATCTCATTTTATTATCAATAAAAGAATAGAAATCACTTTTTGACATTAATCACTTTGCTCACATGTTTTATTTTCATGATTATTTGTTTAATATAAACTTCTATTAAATCCCGAGCATATAGCTAATCTTATTTATAGTGACGTAATCACAGTGGAATATAAATATGATTATATGTTCAAAATAAGTTAGTCCTAAGATTAGTCAGTAAACCAGATTTACACTGACTTGCCAATCTACGATATGATCTACTTACACATTACAGTGTTATGTTCTTTCCAGAACATTAGCAAAGTAGATAAGATCATATGTATTTGTTACATCGGACAGGACCGATATTGACAGTTGATAAGATAAGTATACATATCGTTATTATCTATTCTAGTCATATCATATAGTTGACCATAGGTCAATTCAATCTCAATTCTGAGTGGTTAGTATTCTAACTGATTGTATTATTTGAGTTCTTTGACTTGTTCGTTACTAGCTTACCCTACGGACTAGCCCATACTTACATCTTGGGAACTTGGTAGTATAATTGAGTGGGAGTGTTAATCATAGATATGAACATCTATAGCTTCTGATGAAGAAGTGAAACGATGGTTTCCTTTTAGTTTGGTTCAAGGTGTTAAATGATAGAGATCTCATTTCAGTAATTAAATTAGTTTACTGAAATATCATTTACAAGGAACTAAGTGTTTTAAGGATAAAATACAATGAGGGGTAAAACTATATTTTAGTCCTATCTCATTGTAGACCGTCTATAGAGGATTGAGTGACAATTATGGTTGTAACAATGGATAATTAATAGCGTATCTATATTTTTTATAGAGTGCTCTATGAATTCAAGAGTGCAATTCTGAGTCTATAGTGGAGTCACGAGGAATTAATAAGTTAGTAAATTTATTTGTTAGATTTATGATAACTTATTGGAGCTTGATTTCATAGGCCCATGGTCCCCATTGTACCTTGGATAAAATCATCTAGATAGTCTCAATTAATTGATTTAACTATCAATTAGAATTATCAAAGTTGACTAGGTCAATTTTTGATAGTTTCACAGAGTTATGTAATTTTGAGAAGAAAAGAGAAATTAGGGCAGATTTATTAATTAAGATAAATTGGTATCTAAATTAATAAATAAGTTTAAATCAAGTTTCAAATTATAAATAATTAATTTGATAAAGGATTTAAATAATTATTTAATTAATTAAATCAATAGAAAATAATGCAGACCTTGATTTTAAGTCCAATGGGCTTATAATCAAATGGGAAATTTCACGAGCCTAAAGCCCATGATAATTTTGACCTAGGGCTTCAAATTGGCTATTATTTTATTGATTTTTTAATTAAATTAAATAGTCTAATTGAGTCTATAAAATGAGTGCTTAGAGAGAAGTCAAAACTCAAGTTTGATAAGTCACAAGTCAGATTTTCTGATAGTTTTAGATTCTCTCTAAACATAAGTCATTTTCTAAGCCTCTTTGTTATTTTCTCTTCTTCTCTCTATGTCTATCTCATGTGTTGAGAATTGCCCGCACTAGTCTAGGTGATTCTAAGGATACATTGGAAGACTATGAAGAAAATAGAAGATCGGTTCAGTTTCTTGATAATACTCTGCGACAGATAGGATACAAGAGTTAGAGAAACTGAAGGACTCTTTAATTCCGCTGCGTATACTGTAAGTATTCTATTCTATGTTTATCTTTGAATTCAATTTTAGAAACATGTTTTAGGCTATCTCGTATTAATTTGTTTAATATTAGATATACATGAAAATAAATAAATATCCTATATATAAGCTAATCCAACACTCCAGGCCTTCAGCCAAGAAAGGAATGATGAGTTGCTCAGCGCGTCCCTCGACCTAATTGATGAAAAACGAGAATATTCGCAGCTACAACTCGCGCATTACCAGCAAAAAATCACTCATTATTTTAATTCGAAGGTCAAGAAGCGTAACTTTGGTTTAGGCGACCTGGTACCCCGAAGGATCTTTTTGGCAGGCAAGGACCCCAAAGATGGTGCTTTGGGTCAGAGTTGGGAAGGGCCTTATCAGATAGTGGAAGTCATATAGGAGGGAACTTTCAAATTGGCTCAACTCAATGGAGAAAAAATTCCACGGACCTAGAATGCTATGCACTTAAAAAAGCATTATCAATGATCGAACCGCCTGACTATGTAAGGCTTAGTTATAAAAGCCATGTAATTTAAGAAATAAGACAATCTTTGTGTATTTATTGTGTTTTTATATGGTTCCATCTACGTGTTAGTTAGTTCGGGTGATAGCGTTGGTCCAAAGCAATCAGGAAATTTCCCTTTCTGATCGCTTGGGGGGCATGTACCCCGTGAAGGGGATTCAAACTTAGAAGTTGGCCAAATTGATTAACCAGTGTTTTTTTCTAAAAAATGCGAGGTGTCAATAAAACTAACACGAACTAAGTTTTAATTAAATATCCTGGATACGACCAAGTTCCGAAACTTAGAAGTTGGTAAAATTGATTAACCAGTGTTTTTTCTAAAAAAACACGAGGTGTCAATAAAACTAACACAAGCTAAGTTTTAATTAAATATCATGGATACGACCAGGTTCTGAAACATAGAAGTTGGTCAAATTGATTAACCAGTGTTTTTTTCTAAAAAACGCAAGGTGTCAATAAAACTAACACGAACTAAGTTTTATTTAAATACCCTGGATACGTCCAGGTTCCGAAACTTAGAAGTTGGTAAAATGGATTAACCAGTTTTTTCTAAAAAATGTGAGGTGTCGATAAAACTAACGCGAACTAAGTTTTTAATTAAAAACCCCGGATACAACCGAGTCCAAGGCCTGATACTTAACAGGTAGGATATAAATCCATTTTTGGTTACGACCAAAATTAAATTATCTATCTCGACCTAAGGGTCATTTCCTAAGGCTTTAAACGTATAAGTCATGAAGCATAAGAGAAATTAGGGAATAGGTAAAAGGTAGATGCTGGAATTATAAATAAATTGTTTCGAGGAAAATAACCTCGTACCAAGCCAAAAGTGGCAAATGTTTACCAAAAAAAAGTGTAAAAGTAAACAAAGGAAAAATAAAATTAAACCCCTCCTGGGCGCTCAGAGGATGTCACCTCCTCGGTCTCCTACCCGCCAGGGGTGGAGGCTTCCCCAGTCTCAAACTGCTCTTGTTGTGTCTGGGCCTTGAACTTCTCAAGATAGAGATCCCACACGTCAGAGGGGAAAAATGAGAAGTTGCCTTCTTGGTTGTAGGCCCAACAATGGTAGAGCATGCTCTCCATGGAGGATATTGAGGCCGCTTTCTCCTTAGTAGCTACCTCCGCCTCCAACTGCTTGGCCTTGGCCTCTGTGAGCTCAGCCTATAGGGCAGCCAGGGAAGCCTTTGCTGCCTGCTCGCCCTCTTGGGCCGCCACTAAGGCAACCTTTGCAGCTTGCTCACCTTCTTGTGCCGCCGTCAGGGCGGTTTTGGCGCTTAGTTTGCCTTGTTGAGCAGCTGCGAGGGCAGCTTGGATAGTAGATAGGGTGGCCTGAGCAGTCTAAAGCTCGGCATTGAGCTCTTCATTCCTAGCCCTGGCCCGAGCTATGCTATGGTGCTGAGCCAATACCGCCTGCAAGGAGCGAGAAAACAATTTAGACACATACTAGAATATAATCGAAAGAGCGCATTCAAATAAGAAAAATGGGCTTACTCTGAGGTTCATTCCCAGAGCTGACTCCATGACGTTCTCCGGGCTCCTCTCCTCAATCGCCCTCAGGTCCGTCGATTTGGCCTTGTAAAAGTGCTCCACCGTGTGGTTCGCCGTCTCGTAAATGGTCCCCTGAAATGTGTCTGGAATTTGCTCAAGGTCTTAAGCATTGACCGGGATGCGTATGGTGGTGGCAGGGATGACCAGAGCTGGAGGATCAACTGATGCTGTCTGGTCCCGAGCAGGACCGGAAGGAAACCGGGGAGGAGGTGGAGGCAGACCCCTTTTATGTTGAGCAGTAGCAGCTGGAGCTGTCGAGCTCTGGTCTTTCCCCTTGGCTGGGGATTTGGAGGTCGTTCCCGCCGTAGGTGGCACCTTCTTGGATGGAAACTGGGGTTTCTTTACAATCGGCCCCGAGCTGGATTTCCCTTCTTGGAACATCGCGCGGATGTTGGAAATCCCTTGCTGTGCCATCTCCTCACCTGAAAAAGAATGGTAAATACGTAAGTATGCATATAAATTCATCAGTTTACAAAGAAAATATATACGATGTAACAAAAATTCCTACCCTCAGAGCTGGAGGAGGAGTCTATTTCCACGACCTCTGGCCTCAGAACTGCTATAGGGGAAGGAGAGCCTAAGTCAATAACTTCTTGGATTAAGGGAGGTTCCGGATCAGGTTCTACCTCAGGACTGGACTCCTCTACATATTACCTAAGTCCAGGGGTAACGACACCTTGGAGAAGAGAAGGCCACAACCTAAGGTTGGTTCCATACTCTTTGAAGAAGACCAACCTAAAGGATAGGGTATTGTCTACTACTACGGTGCCCCTAGGATGGCCCATGTCATGACGCAACACTAAATGGTCCACGAACTGGAGCAAGGTTATGTTACGGTCGGGGTCATTAGGGTGACGGTGTACGAGATGGTTTGGGTTAAACCTAACTAGGCTAAGGTTGGCAACAACCCTATCTAAATCCCTAAAGGGATATGGGTTACCTTGGCCAGAGGGGTCGGCTACTGCCCCTGACGCAGCTCGCTCAACAATGGGGTCGTGGATGGCGTTAGGAGCTCGCCTCTTTCACACAAGGGGTACCTCGTCCTATTCTGGCTCCTCGCTTTCGATGGCCTCAGCGTTCCTTTCGGGGACAAGCGAGAGCTCACTAATTATAGGAACATTGGCCCACGTTCTTCTCAAGGCTAAGGTTTGACCTTCAGCAAGTAACTTATACACCAGCATCGTGACGTCAGACACGAGCTGGCGGTAGTCCTTCTCGCTGGGCGTGAGCCCCACCAAAGTATCATATTGACCCCCAAGGGTCACTGATTTGGCCGTCCTCGCGAAAATGGTTGCACGAAGATGCTCCAGTCAATATATACGCAAGAAAACTAAGTATGAAAAGAACTTTCTTTTTTACGAGCTAAGAAAAGAAAGAAGACTTATGAGGGTGGTTCAAGTATTGGTGTTTGCAGTTGCGAAACCCATTCGACATAAAGAACTGATATTTAAATTCGTTGGGATGACTGGGCAGCTCGATGACTGCGGATGAGTTTGGGAATCGGGTCAAGTAGTAGAACCCATCGCCTCGTCCCCGTTGATCCGGGCTGGCTTTGAGGTAGAAGAAGTAGAGAATGTCCGCCGAAGTGGGGACCTCCCACTCATGCTTCAGAAAAAGGTACTTCAACCCCGCCAATAGCCGATACGAGTTGGGGGGAGCTGGAACGGTGCTAACTTCACATAGTTGAGGAAGTCGGCTAAGTATTGATCAAGGGGAAGGAAGGCCCCTGCCCTTAGGTGCTCGTCACTACAGGCTGCGAAGTCATCCTGGAGTGGTGCGCAAGTTTGTTCTCCTTCAAAGGGAGGTCGGGCAATCAAGGCGCTGGACCCGACCTCGATGTTGTGGGACAACATAATTTTGTTGACCCTTCCTTGGGTCGTGATCTTGGAGACGATCCTCTCCACCTCGAAAAATGCATCAGGCCCGACCACGTCCTCCTCCTCCACCACAGGGCCGAACTAAGGGATGGGAGATTCGGAGGCAACCTCCTCTCCCTTGTTGGCTTGCTGGGATGATGAGCCAGCTACATTCTTCTTGGATGCGCCTTTCTTGGGTGCCATTAGCTCGCCTATCGAACAAGAACAATGGAACTCTTAGTGGGCGACCTAGAATTTTTATATAGGCAAGAAATAACAAAGGCTGAGGATTCTAACACACGAGCTGATGCAATCTCAGCCCACGATGTGATGTCACGCGCTACCTATGCTACGCGCCTAGACTTCCCAGCAAACCCCTGATGTTTAGGGATCCCCCTCCTTGGGAAGCGGTTTAGGGCAACACTGCCGAAGAAGCGTAGCCCCTAAGCAACCTAGTATCGAACTCTCAAGAACCTTTCATCTTCCACAAGCCGACCCAGAAATCCCAGAAACTACCTAGTTTACGAACATCGCAATCCTAAACACATTTTAGGGTCTACTCAATAAACCTAAATCAAAACCTATGTACCAGAAATGTTTAGAAGCAACCTAATGGTAATGAGGATGAAGTACAGATTGGCATGATATAAAAAAAAAATAGGGGGAAAAACATGTGAAAACCAGTAAAACAGAAAACTTACAGTGAATTCTTTGGCGGAAGGAATGAGCAATGTAGAAGGAGAGTTCCTGGAAAGATCCTTGGAGACTAGGTTTCCGAAGGTTTTGGTGACAGATTTCTGGGATTTTATGAGAAAAGGGAGAAGGGTTTTGAAGTGCAGAAGAGAGAAAATGAAGAAAAGTTTCGAGTGAAAGGTGGTGAGACTGAAATTAATTTGCCCCTTTTTATACGAAGAAGGCATAAAGCAACGTGGATTGTCCGATCAGTACAGTCCAAGATCCAAGGATAGCACTTCGAAAGACGAAACGGCGGCAAAAAGTTGAGCAGGCCATTAAATGCAATCCTCGAAACCCGAACAGACGCCAATCACAGTATTCCACGTGTCCAGTACTCAAGTAATGGGCAAGGCCTGGATAATTGCGACAGAAGTTTAAAAGTCACTACTGTGTAAGTCAGAAATGACATCATGATACACGAGCAGAGACTTGGGGGGCAAGTGTACGTCCTGATATTTCAGCTCGGGTCTTTTGAGGCAGCTCGAGTACAGCTGGCTGGTCAAGGACAATGCTAGATGATCCACGGGTGATATATCCTCTGCAAGGGTAGTGAGACTCCCTGGGAAAAATAGCACGAGCTGAAGAATACGGAGCGGTAGGACACGAGCTGGACACGCATATAAAGCGCACCATCCTAGACGCGAGCTGGCGTTACACCCAGGTCGAGGCACGCTAAAGATCTGCCGTTTCCAGGAACCTTTGTAAACCTGGATACGCAATATAAACATGTGTGATCCGACATCCCGCACGTTTATCCCTGAATTCTCGGACACGTAACATAAACGTGCCTAATCAGACATCACACGCCTGATTATGCCAGACGATCCCTAATCAGTTTTACCTAATGATTAGACCTTACCTTAATATATATTGTAGTATTCATCATTTGTATAAGATAGGTCACAAAAAGGATGTATATTCACGTGATGACCCCAACACCTATCCTGGGATGGTTCTTTTATAAATACCAAGACCTTAGATAGAAAAGGGGGTTGGGTTCTTTCTCTGTAATGCAAATACTCTGCCAAAATACAGAGAGATATACAGTAATAATATCGACTCGTGGACTAGGGGGATTTTGGCCCCCGAACCACGAAAAATGAACGAGTGTTCTTAATATTTTATTCTGAGCATCCCTAAGTGTTATTATCCTTATTACAGTTTATCCTTAAGCACTAGTTTATTCCAACTAATTATGCAATTCATTGTTGGCGAAAAACCGCGTCAACACATGGACTATACACGATGCTAAATCGATGTTTTTGTGATGTATACGCGATGCTTATTATGTTAAGTATGGTAAACGTATATAATACACAATGCAGCAATGATGGAAACACGATGCCATTGCGATGCTTTTTGATATATAGATGTAAGAGTTTATAACTACACATAAATATGCAATGGTAATTTGATGCTAAATCGATGATAATTCGATGCTAAATTGATGGTAACTCGATGCTAAATTGATGATAATTCGATGCTAACAGGCATGTATAATAAACTCGAAGCTAAATCGATGTCAATTCGATTCTAAATCGATGATAATTCGACGCTAACAAACATGTATAATAAACTAGAAGCTAAAGCGATGCCAATTCGATGCTAAATTGATGATAGTTTGACACTAACAAACATGTATAATAAAATCGAAGTTAAACAATGCCAATTCGATGCTAATGCAATGTTAAGACAATGCTAACAGACATGTATAATAAACAAAAGTTAGTGATTCTATTTTGATGCAAAATCAATGCAGATACAATGCCAAATGATGGTTCGAGTTAGGTGTATCAATGCTACATCAATGTTATTCGATGCCGATGCGATGCCCAATGAGTGTTTATGTTGTCTAAAAACTCAAGGCCATTTCTAGCGATGCATAACAATCATAAGACTTGGGGTAATTGTTTTGATGCTAAATTGATGCATTTGCAATGCATGCGTGATGCCAAAATGTGGTTTGATGTAATTGATGTGATTCTGATGTTGATGCTAATTCGATGATGATGTGATGCAGAATCGATGATGTTTCGATACGAATACAATGTAGATCCAATGTGATAAAAATTCTAAGTCTTGAATTCATTTTAATCTAAATTTAAAGTTTAACAAAAGCATTTATTATATAAATTCAAAGTCTAACAAAATCCTTTAATATACAAATTAAAAGTCTAACGAAATCCTTTATTACAAAAATTAAAAGTCTAACTAATTTCAAACTCGAACTCTACAAGTTGCCCTATTATGGCCCCGACCTCCACATATGCTGCATTTACGTTCTAAAATCAATTTTTCTCCATTGGAAGGATGGTGTTTCTTCTTCAGCCTACCTTGTGTTGAGATTGGTTAAATATAATGGTTAAGATGTTTACACGTTGAGGTGCAAAAACACTTAACGGTTTTCACTTAAAGAGAAGTGAAAACATGAGATTGTGTAGAAGGCATATAAAAGTGACTTTTATGGGTCTAAAGTGATACAATGAGGTATCCAAACATTCCAAAGAAGTTGATAGCATTTGGAGCAATTTTAGGACCATTAGAGTGGTCCAAAGTCAGAGAGGGTGGCGATATGCCACCCCCTAAGTGAAGTAGCATCGCCTAAATGTGAAGGGCTTCAAAAACCCATCACCTGTCAGGCGATACATTGCCTGCATGCATGTGCAGGCAATACATCGCCTGGGCAATCTTTTAGGGTCGTACAGTTTACGTAAAATGCTCCAAATTATATGTTTTAAATGCTCTAATCCTATTGATTAGACTAATGATGATGCCTACACTATATATATGGGCTATTAGAGTTGAAAAGCCTTGATCACACTTTCCAACTCTCTCTCTAAAGCTCATTCTCTCTCTAACTCTCTAAGACCAAAGTTTTCTCCAAGAAACTCATCAAGCTTGCTTGACTTGCATGAGTTTCAAGGCTTGTTCAATCCTAAATCTCATTCTACTTAGTTGAAGCTTCAAGCAATTGGGAAGGCTTGGAATAGAGATTTTGGACAACAATATTCATATTGTGTACAAGCCTTAGAAGTTCCCCAAGTTGAAGATTCAAGTTGCTTAATACAAAAGTTGTATCTCTCTAACCCTAATCTTGTATTTTGTGATTCTATTATGTTATTGATTGTTTGTATTGATGATTAAATGTATCTAAATTCATCTTATCATCATTTAATCATTTAGTTCATTATATTCAAGATTAACATTCATATCATGAACATGTTTATTTGATTATCAAGAATTGCCTTCATACTTTGAATTGAATCTTGATCAATATCTAGGGTTTGGAATATTGGATTATTATCATAATTCATTGTTGATTTGCAAAGAGTAAAGCTATATATTCCCAACACCTTGTTTCTTCTTTAGACGACCAACAAGATTTTTTTGTGCGGGTGTTCTCACTTTCATTATCTTGATGCATGTGGAACAATCCATTCTTCCTCGTTATCACAAGGGTATATAATTTCTATATAAGATGACCTCTATGTCTCAATCTTATAAAAATCTGAACACAAAGAATAAAAATTGATCCCTCTTTTAAGGGACCCAGATAGTGCATTAACACATGGAATACCAATGATCTGAAACACACCACATGTGCATGTCTTATTTAGGAGGTTGACTTCACCATTTAAGCCACCATCTAACACATGAAACTCATGCTTCCCTATTGCATAAGGGATCAAGAATCGAGCTTTTTCAGCCATGTCATCCAAATCTTTCTCATAAGTTGGTGCAAGAGTTGTAGTACTCTTATCGCTACTTTCTCTCCTATCACAGAACGAGGACTGAAGTGTGACATGAATATATTCGACGGATGTAGTTATCGGATAGCTCCTTGCATCTCGTGTCTTGTTGTTGAAACTTTTTGGATAATTGCTTGTCATTATATTGTACCTAGTTTTCAGATTAAACTAACAATTAAAAATGAAATTATTTAATGTGGTGGAATAAAATAAATTAGAATTCATAATGATATACATGTTTCTAGGAAAGTAAGCTCGGGATCACTTATCAAAACCAATGCCTTCTAAGTACTGAGCTATAGTTGGGTCTTTGGATTTGATTTTGTCGAAGTAAACTTTGAACTTGGATTTCCTAAAATCATGTGTCACAGACCACATCTATTTATGACAATGATCAGTCTTGAATTTAGCAACCACATTCATACTAATGTGATGGTAGCAAGCACCGTGATAGGCATCTGGGAAAATAGTTTCTAAGGCATGTGTAATACTAGCATGCCAGTCAAATACAAATGCCAAGTCCTCAACTTTCCTAATCGCTTCCTTTAGCTTTGACATGAGATACGTCCAAGATTCGTGATTTTCACTATCCACAATCCCAAATACAATTGGATACAGATGATTATTTGCATCCAAAGCAACTGCACATAACATTTTCCCACCGTATTTTGTCTTTAAAAAAGTTATGTCCACACATAACACAGGAAGACATGTACGAAACCCTTTTCTACTTACTTCGATTGAGAAAAAGAAATATTTGAACCGATCATCCTCAGTGACAAAATCTGTCAATGTATCGAGATTTTTTTGTTGGAACATTAACATGTATGACGCTAACTTCTAGTAGTATGCTTTAAGTGTCCCCCTGACATACGTAAGAACCTTCTCTCGACATCTCCAAGATTTTCCATATGACAATTGGATGTTGTAATCATTCTTTATGTCTTTTCTTATGTTGTTTGTCATGTATGCATTCAATCCAGTCTGATATTTTGTCTTTATGCAATTCACAATAATCCAAGGTGAAGCTTGGTAGTGGCCTTTATATCGAAGTTCAAGTGAGCAAGTGTGTTTGTTGGTGAAATGAGTTATCTCGAACATATCAAATTTAGGCATTCACATCCCCCTCAATCTCCACCCACAATCAGGATCCTTGCAAGTGATAGACCAAACTTCAGTACCTAACTTCTTCACCACAAACTCGAAGTTTTGCTTCATTGCATACAAGTGGGCCTTCGTCTTCAACTCCAACTTGTTCTAAAAAAACCTCTCAACTTTTATTACTCCACAACTCATTCCAGATGACGTGGGGATAACATAAGAAGGGCATGTAATATCTTCAATAGTATATGCCAAAGAATTCCATCTTTTTCCATCATGTTGTGTATGTGGGCGACTACTCTCTGAGCCAGGAGTCCTGCATCCTTTGGCTTTCTTGAAGTCTTGGCTCGGGTCGTACATGACCATTTTCCACTTGCTCCACATGTACCATGGGTAACCAACCCTCAAAATTATCATCATAAGTACTACACCCCTCAACTCTGTCATCCTTAGCACCCAAATGGGCAACTGGATCATCATTGACATAGGACTCGTACTCATACCCATCATCATATAGGAGATTTGTTTGTGGGAAAAAAATTTCATTCTGACTAGGACCTTCGATGCATACAATTGGGTCAGGAGCTGTCTGTGGAACAACTGTGCAAGATTGATTATGATAATCCTTATTAACACTCACTCTAGGAGATGAATTAAGAAAAGCAATGTTCTTTGCAATTGAAGTGGCACATAAAGAAACCCAATGTTTTAAGGACTTGGAATTGTCTAAAATAAGAGCACTCACTCCTTCTCATTTGTGATTTCAATGGGATCTAAGTAAAAATCATTGCATGTAAACGACACCTCCAACTTTAAGTCAAACAATGACCTATCCACTTTTAGCTTTGAAGACAACTTCCCCAATAATTATGTGTAACCAACATCAATGGGTACTTGTATTATAGTGTTCAAACCACCTTTGAATTCCATTTCTCTCATTTCCGTTCCCAAACACCGTTGTAAGAAATAATTATATTAACTCTGGGTCCTGTGAATTTACACAAAATAAAAGCTTAAGAAAATAAAAAAAAAACTACAGTAAATTCGATGCTTAATGATGGCTTTCGATGCGATTGCGATGGTAACAACTATTGCGATGCAAAAACGATGTCTATGCGATGTTATTCGCAATGGCATCAAAATTGATAGAAGACTAGTGTTTACCGAGTTTTTCGGAAAATAGAATTATCAAAGATAAGAGAGCAAAAAGAAAGGATTTAAAGAGAAAAACACAAGGGTTTTTACGTGGTTGGGGCGTTAAAGAGCCTTAGTCTACGAATCTATTGTATTAGAGCTTAGAGAGCTTTAATAATGGAGTTTTTCTATAAGTTTGAGCAGAGTATGTGCTTACAAAAGAAAACTCGGATCCTCACCACAGTGCACAATTGGCCCCATTTATAGGCAGTTGGATGCACTGGACTTGGGCCGGACTAATCCGGGCCCAATACGGATGTAATTAGGATTTGCGCACTAACGGAGGCGTAATACAAAGGGTTCTATTAAATAAAATACACTAATCAGGGCCCATTGGGTCAGCTCGAGCATAGCCATGTTGTATGACTGACAATAGTATGCAGCTTCAGTCTGGTCCACGTGGGCTTCTAAGGAGATCCTGGGGACAGGATTCGCCAGAGTAGTGGCAGTATTGTTCTGCATAACGACGGACATTCCGTATGTAACCTCTTCTGTAGGTTAGTTGAGGAGACAAAAGTCCGTGTTTCTCGGGGTGATGTCAGTGTTGAGGACAGTCTATCATACCGAGTTCATTTACCAACGTCCCGGTCCATTTACCAGGACCCTAGTTCATTTACCAGGGCTCAGGTTCATCTGCTATCGTCCTGATCCATTCTTAGACTTGGAAACACCTTCCTTAATCGCACCTTGGACGACGACGCCTTATAATGGGTTTGGGAAGACAAATCGTGCCCAAGTCATGGTCCCAGCTTCCTCGGCTCAGGGATGTCTAGTGGATAATGTTGGGCTTGTTGATATTTGGGGCCACCAAGATTCATTCCTTCCCTGTCCCCTGGGCTCAATCTGGGCCCCCGATCCCTTCAGGATAGCCCATGGACCTAGAGTATTGTGCCACGTGTGTGGGGAGGAAACGGGGATAACAACTAGCAATGCCAAATCGATGCTCATGCGATGCAATGACGATGCTAAGGCAAGAATAGAATGGTGACATGTATTGCGATGCATTATCGATGGTATTGCGATGCCGTTACGTTGTTCATACCAACTCAAAGCGCATCATCACAAAATCACAATACCATCGATAATGCATTGCATATAATTGTCACCATTCTATTCTCATCTTAGCATCATCATTGCATTGCATGAGCATCGATTTAGCATCACTAGCCTTCTATATTGCTTCTCAGAAGCTATCTAGCACCTTAACGCTATCACATCAATTTAGCATCGAATTGGCATCGCATTGCTATCGTTAGACATAAATATTTTCAGATCCGAAAAATAAATAAAAAAAATGCAGAAAAAATACCACAATCAACACTAGAATAGTTCGAAACTAATATCTAACTATGACATTTCATATTCATAAGTAGATTGAATGAGATAATACTTACCCATGAATTTTCTCTTAAATAACAGCAAGGATAACAATTTCTTCAGAGTAAATGTAACTTTCAGATCCGACCAAAACACAATGATGCGTTGGGTTGAGTATGTTTCGACAATTCGACGATGGGATGCTGCAATATTTTGCAGATGGGGTGCATTAGTGGATGGAGAAGGGAGAAGGATGTTAACACATGAAATTTTTTAAGGAAAGAGGCATTTTTGTCCAAAATAAAGTCGGTAGCACACTTATGGGAAGTGTATTTATGTTGGCATATTAAAAAATTTCAACATGTTAGGATGCATATACCATGAAATTTCCCTCATTTGATAGTAATTTTAGTACCACCAATAATAAATAGGACTTATTGGGTTCTCGTAGCTTACCTGAGCTCCTTAAGAGTATACTTGAGCGACCTAAATGGATTAATAGTCCAAAACTGAAATGGAGACTCTTAAACTCCTTGGAACAAAGAATAATTGTTAGAATTTTTTTAAGTGAATTGTTTAAAAATGAAAAGGATCATTGAGTCTCTTTATTCATGAAAGTCCTACACAATTTTGGAACACTTTTTTTTTAAGTGTATGTAGAGTGGTGGCTTTAGTTTTTGAACACTCATTTTTGTTATTTTATTGACTTTTGCGAAGGAAGGAAGAAATAGACCTATGCTCAATTGACTATACGCATGTGCTACAGTTGTCTGACACACCTAAGTAAGATCATCTCCGATGGGAGATGTAAATAATGTGCTATATTTGGCATAAAAAGTTAATATATTATATATCTAACACAATTTTTAGCATTATGTTCTAATGCATAATTATAAAAACTGTTGTAAAATTTAATATTTCATTAATGTTAATTTACTATTTATTGAAAATATACAAAAAGTAATTATTTTTATTTATATTATATTGTTAATAATATAAGATAATAATAAAATAATAAAGTAAAAAGTATAACATTTAATGCAAATAGATAAAAATAATACTAAAACAATATAAATGGCATAAAAGTAAATAAAAAATTGTAGTATTTATAGTGATGCAAAATATACACCATGCTATATTGTGTACCAAATTTGACCCAACTTTTAATATGTAACAAATTTGGCATAACTTTTGGCACACCATTGGAGCAAGTTTTTTGTAAAATGTTCTATATAATAGCAATGCATCACTAATTTGATATCCATTGGAGATGCTCTAAGTGTGTGGTGGTTGTTTGGCAAAGGTCTAAAACAAAAACCAAGTAAATCCTGCATTTTTTTTTTTGTTAGAATAAACCTACTCTTTAGTTGTTAGCCACCCTAGAATATGTTATTAATTTTAGTAATAAATGACATAAATTTATCTGGAAATTTTGTTCTTATTTTCTACCAAACCGTTTCCAAGACTTGAACTCTGGAACAATGGATATACTACATAGTGAACTAAACAAGCATTTCAATCACTACACCAACACCTCAATGGTTAACTTTAATTGGTAATTAAAATTAAAGGTCTTTATAAATCACAACACTTCTAACTTTTTAATTCACAACCAACTATTGAATAAACTAACCATACTAAACTAAATAGTCTATTATAATTTTATATACTTGGACAACTTTTGGATCTAATATCAGCTTGTTTTGGCCTAGTCTCATTGTTAGAGTTACAAAAAGGATTTTCTTAAATTTTAAATATGCCCACTTGTTATCACAACGTAATTTTTATTTAATTATTTGAGACTTTGAGTAATTGATTAATCTGAAAATGGAACTTTCCATAATGTCATTATTTCCATAATTTTTTGTAAAATAATCTTTCCGACATGTAAAAAATGCACAGTAGAACAATGAACATATTCAATATAGTACCAAGTACCTGGTATATTTAGTAAAATAGTTTAAATAAACTCTTAAACCAGATGATTTTGATGAAAAATAAAATAAAAATAAACAGCACTTTTATATATATAAAAGTAACATTTAAAAAATTTTATTTTTGCCAAATGCCCCAAATAAATAATGCTGACATGACATTAGAAGCAAAATGTCGAAATTTATTTATTCATTTCATTCTCTTGCAATGCTGAGAGATCTTGTTTCTGTGCCAAACTTTTCATACCCTTTGATAATAGATCAACACAGAACAAGTAGATGCTGATATCTATCATTTTAATACATTGTAACCTAGTATTTTCCCAGAAGAAACTATATTTCTCTTCAGAAAAGAGGAGAAGGGAACCAATTTTGAGTTCCGTTTCTAAGCTATCAAAATCTGGTTAACCGGATGTTAGGGTGAGTCAAGGCTTTGGGGATCCAACGAAGATCAAAAAACACAAATCTTTCTCCCCCAAAAAACAGAATCCCTCTAGACCAAACTAAAGTACAACAGGATTGAAATGGTTGGGGAAAACATTCTAGCAAAATGCCTTAGCCTACTTACTATCTTGATAAGGTGTTAAAAATATTGTAAGATTTAGTTTGGATTAGATCTCCATTATGCAGAAATGCTTGGTAGGTCTTCAGAGTTTTCTTTGGGTTCAACAGGTGGGGGAACCGGCTTTGGAGCAGGCAGCGGCTTAGGCGGCCTATTCGGACGTGCTTTATCAACTTCTTCTGATGGAACCTCAAACTACAACCAAGAAAAATATCTTTTTATGTGTTTGCAAATTGGATATTTGATCAACAAGGGCAATGTAAATGTAATTGAACAATAGTGATCTCAAGGCAAATTTTACAAGATAATGGAGAAGCAGCAGTGTCTTCAAATGAGCTTCCCAGGGATGGACCTAGCTCATTGGCAGGGGGTTTCAGCAAGCCCTACTCTATTTTTTTTTATTTATTCTAAATTTTTTATAATACAGTCAAATTTTCTTAATATTTAAAAAAAAAAACAATTTGAAAAAACAAAAACTACTAAATTCAGAAGCTGGCTCCGTCTCTGATTGTGTCCATATAAGATAAGGATCATACTACAGTCAGAATCTTATGACCCAATGCAATGGAAACAAAGGCAGCTACTTTCCTAACTAAACTAAAGAATTTGATTCAAAATATCATTGTGAGCACACATTTCCAACAATATCTTAATGCAGAAGAAGCTAAATAGAGTTAATAACATGAATCTATACACAAAGATTTATGAGAATGATCTAACCTTGTAACCACATCCGGATACACAAGCGGAGAAACATAGCTGTACAAAGAGATGGTCAACAATCATTAGGTTGTTCAAACATTTATGATCAAAGCTAGAAAATGGGAGCAAGCACATCACACTGTAACCTTAATTGTTGCTTCTTATTATTGTATTGCACAAACAATATCTTATTATTCAATGTTAAAATGGTAAAGCATAATTATAACATCAAAAAATTCAAAACTAGGCATGTTTTGTGATGGATGATATTATTAAAACTAGCCCTATACCCTAAAAATCAACTTTTGCACTAGCTTTTACTTTGAAAATCTAGACCTTCATTGATTTTGATAGGAAAAAAGAAAAGGGGTCTTTTGAGAATGTTCTATTAGAAAATGTACACAGCTTGTCTAGAATGACAAACTCCTACACAAAATGCTTGCCATTTAGAAGTGGACTTAAGTTCAAGGGACCCAAGAAAGGATATGGCCATGGAAATATTTAAGAAAGTTTAATTGTGCCTACAATGAATAAATATAAAGCAAGCTCTAAGAAACATTCTGCATGATGCCTCCCTGAACCCTAGAACTCCTAAGGAAATAGATAAGACACCTCGGAGTAGCTATCAGCTCCAGGAGAGCGGTCAATGTAAGCGCTCCATTGCTGGTCCTTTAAGACAGGATCCTTATAGCATATCTCAGTGCATTCATCCAAACCTGCATATCAAAGACTTAAAAATCAAGGAAATCTAATCATCCACTAAATAGTTAAGTACATAATTCCTAGTCCCAAGCCCTTTTGTATTGATAGGTATTTACTCTAGCATTGGTGCAATAACTCTTTGAAAATGATGATTTGCCTCCATATCAATTCATGACAAGGGCGAATTCAAGCTTTGTAGTAAAAGATTCTCTCTTTTCTCCAGGGGAAAGAACTGGGGTTCAACCCCACATCAAATCCAGAATATGTTTGTATAAGAACCATAACCTTGCAATAAAACAAAATGAGCTAGAGCTTTATAAAACTAAGAGAGGCTTCATTCCCATAATATTTCCACTGAATTGCTCACAATAAACCCGCCTCATAGTTAACCAATCATAGAAAATGAGAATTACCCAAATTCCAATTGAAAAAAACATTCACAAAAAAGAAAAAAATCAATAAAGCTGAGCATTGTTAAGAAAGCTATAAAAGGAAAACATAAGTCCTCAAATCGATATCGGCAATGGGGCTTTGTAAAACTATGACAGATGGCATTCCCATAACATTTCTACAAAGTTATATTGTTCTAAACCAAAATTTTACCATAGAAATTGCTCATGTATCTAACATCTTATACCAAATGATGGGGAAAAAGAACTCGTCCATAAACTACAAAAGAAAATATAAGATAGCTACAATGAAAAATCTACTTACATTCTTGGAAACAATCTCCGTCAGCATCACACCCTTTTTTGCAAAAGACTCGCCCTATCATAAGCCATTCAGTCTTACAAAATCATAATTACCAAAAAAAATTATTAATAATAATAATCATAAAAGAAGGAAAATTGCTTAAAATTAACTATCATGTATCCAAATTGCCAAAATCTAATCACAATCCAATTATGCATCATATCCAAGAGAGATAGCTCAAACTGTCAGCATATGATTTGTTCCCACAAGAACTGAGGTTCGAGCCCCTCTTAGTACCAACATATTAATTGTTATACTTTTCTGGTCCCCAGTATCATAAAGTATTTATGTATCATATTTAACAAACATTAACCCAAAAAAATAAAAATTGGGCAAACTATATGAACCAAAATATTAATCTTTTAGCTCATATATCATAAAATCTTTCAGTTATTTTCTACTAACTCAAAAATCATAAGTTAACAATAGTTAAATTAAGCATTTTTATAACGTTCTAGCTGAATTTCCTGAACACCCATAAGAATTTATTAGCTTATATTACCATTTTGAATAAAACTGAAACTAGTTGCAAAGCTCAAAATTATGCTCATTTCATACTCCAGTAGCAGCACCAAGTAAAAAAGAAACAAACCCAGTTCTAATATAATGAAAATTGAAAAAAGACAATACATAAATATACTTGAAGAGACAAAATTTAAAGAATAGTGGAAGAGAAAATCAGTATAAACTTTGAAAATGGAGAGTTTGAAGAAGATTGTTACGTACATGGAATCTTAGTTAGGGCTGCGTATTTCTGAGTGCATTGGTTACCGCACGGAGACGACCATTGCTGCGGTAACATTCCTCTCTCTCGGCTCTCTCTCTCCTCTTTCTCTCTCTTGATTGTTTGTATGAAGCAGCGAACACTGAACAGGAAAGCCGAGAAGAAGATGGACCAGATGGCCCAATGACCTTTCAGTCATTTGGTTGGTAAATCTACAAAAATGCAATAAAAGTTTAAAAAAATATAAAAAATATGGTATATTACAAAAAATACGGAATTTTTAGATAAAAACATGAAATGAAAAAAGTGTAAATACAGAGTGGTAAAATCGTAAATAAAAGCTGTAAAATATAATTTTTTGTGATCAACATTTACAAACTAGTAAATATCTGTTACAAACTTGTAAATATCTGTTACATATTTGTATATAATATTTACAAAATCAATTATAGAATTGTAGATTTTTTTTAGATAAAACTTACAAACAAATTCGTAACTAAATTTTTTATTTTTGTAACAATAGTTTACAAATCTAGTTTTACAACTAAGAAATATATTTTTGTAACTAACATTTACGAAAATATTTTATAGTTAAGAAATCATAAATTAAATATACATAAAAATATTATACTTTTTCATATTGTTACAATATTATACCAAAAAATTACATGAACCATCATATTTATGTTGTACAACTTAAAAATATAAATTTAAGATATTCATTATTTATAAAACACTTTATTGAATATATATATACATATATTTATATGAAAAATGCAGTTACAGAGTGGTGAAATGCAATAATTTTTTAAAACAAGTTTTACTTTTTTGTAACAACAATTTACCAAACTAATTTCACAACCAAAAAATTTATTTTTGTAACTCACATTTATATAAATATTTATAAATTTATTTTAACATGATTATTACAAAAATTTACAAAACTAATTTTTTAACTTTAAATATATTTTTGTAACAAAACTTGAAACTTTAACTGTATATTGTAACATATAGTTATTAATATTAATTTTAATTAACTGCATATTGTAACTTGTATAAATATTTTTTTTTTGAGTAATTGTATAAATATTAAATTTAATATTAATAAATATATTTATTTTAAATAAAAATAAATTAATCTACTTTATTAATTTCCAAGGACAATATTAGAAAGGATTTATCTGGAGTCTGTCTTTCTGTTTATTTTAATGAACCTCTCTCTTCATTACAGAAGTGTTTTGAAGATCTGGAGTACTAAAAACTGTCCATGGTACTCCATGAAGCCTAGAAGAAGTACGGTCAATAAGTTACACTACCGTATTTTTGTAATTTGTTGAACATACTGTATAAAACGATTTTTTTTTTAAATTACAATGGGAGATGTAATTAATCCCATTTGGTTTGGGTCGTTCGTGGCATGGGCCCAATATTTCATGGGCTTTGGACTTGGTTTTGCAAGAATCCTCATTTAGAGTCTCTAATTTTTTTGAAATTGCAAGCAAATATTTAACCTAAGTTTGATTCTAAGCTAACCACTTATATGATGAAACACAAGAAAGTCGTCCATTGAAGTTATTTTGGTGTCTAAGATTTATTATATTTAGCAAAATCAAAGACATAAGAAAAATGAAGTTTACAAAAATACTTAAGATTTTAAAAAAAATATATACTAAAAATACGGAATTTGGAAAAACAAATTACAAAAATATGGAGGGGCATAATCGTAAATATAATTTTTTTTTTGTAAATAAAATTTACAAATTTGAAATAATATAATTTTTTTGTAACCAAAATTTACAAGTTTGTAACCACATGTTACAATTTTGTAAATAACATTTACAGACTAAATAGAAAATTGTAACAAGTAGTAATATAACTGTTACAAACTATTATCCGTATTTTTGTAATTTTTATAATTTTTTTTTTTAAATTTATATTGTTATGTGTAATTTTTCCTATCAATATACGAATCACCCTTGTCTAAGATGGGTCTAGCCCAAACTTAGGGTCACCAAATTTGCAAAAGAAATTTAAAAGAAAAAAAAAACTAAAATAATCATTAAAGATATATTTTCATAAAATTTATAAAATTACGGGGACAAGAATGATGGATTTTTTAAAGTTAGTTTTTAAAATTTGAGCTTTTAAAATATTAAAATATAATTTGCCACAAATATATTTATATATATATGTAAATTATTTTTCAACTTTTAGTTAAGTCCAAATTTTTTAATTGATAAATGTTAAAAAAAAATTTTCCAATTTTAAATTTTAATACTTAATAAAATTTAAGAATCCTTATTTATATTTGTAAATATATTATCATTTTTAATGAGGTGGTGTATTTGCTGGTCTCCTGAGTCGGTGGTGGTTGCGCTCCTGTTCTCCCAACTTAGTGGTAGTATTTTGGTCCTTCCCTTTGTAAAGAGGATTCAACACTCCTTTTCCTTGGGGTTGTACCCCGATCTGATCTAACTTTTTTACTCCTAACTAATCAAATCCAATTAAAGGTTGGATGTCAGAAATCATCATCCAATCCAATTCAATTGTAATTGGATTTGCAATTGGATTGGATCGGTTATTTTATCTTTGAACCTAAATTTTAATATTAAAAAAATATACAAAAAATAGACACTATGTAGTAATAATACTAAATTAAGTCTTTACAATTGCCTCATTAAGTCCTTGAAATATTAAGTTTTGAAGAAATCGTGAATAGCTTGTTTTTCATTGATATGTTTTTGTCATGTATATATACAAAAGAATAGAAAATAGGAAACTAATGCTGCAATTATAATCTAATTATTAAACTCACGCTTAACCATATATAAATTCACAAACCCACTGCAGTGGTAAACACATGCCCATAGCATTCATACATCAATCATAATTCATGATCTTCCAACATTCATACCATGCCTCTGTTACACCCAGATTTCGAGACCTGAGATTGTGACCTCGAAAGCTGGACTCGTCAAGTGTGAGCTCGAGATATATAAAACGCATGTTCGTGGACCAGATGTCAAACCCTCGAAGCAAGACGACAACCTCGAAGACATGTAACCTCGAAATTCTTTCTAAGCTCGAAAGAACATAGCATCGAGATATCAAGTAGCCCAAGCTTAAAGAGTACAAGCTCGAAATGTAACAGCCTCGATGGTGTCTATCTGCTCCGAGCTGGTCTTGGAATAAGGCGGCTAGTTCGTAACTTATCCGTAAACCTTGACCGACATGATGCTGGTTGCTGACCTTGAAGATTTGATGAGTCATCTGATGTAACGCGTTCCGTACATTTAAAGATATTTATTGTTGTAACATCCCAACATTAAAGGGATATTAACAAGTCTGTTACCCGTTTCCTGGTCTTCAGGGGACGTTTCCTTATATATAGAAGTTACAGTATTTAATATCATTATTTTAATTAATAAGCAGAAGTATTTTCCCAAAATATGTGGGAATAAACTCTGAGAACTCTCTATTTATAGAGACCGATCTTCTGATATCTGGAGAGAAACTCTATTGAATTCATCTCTGAAGGATTTCCAGAAAACTCCAAGTCTTAATAAAATAGACTCGTGGACTAGGCAGAGTTAACTGCTGAACCACGTAAAATTCTTGTTGTTCTACCATATTATTCATCTGCGCCATAGTTCCTATTGCTTAATTGCTCTACATTTTAAGTTGACGAAAAACGGCATCAACAGTTTAGTGCTTTCATTGAGAGCCTTAAGCAGTACAATCCCTGATTAGCTATGGCCGCAAATGATCATAATAGTCCTGAAGAAAACTATCCACGTTGCCCTGGGAAGCAGCCAATGACGAATCCAGAACCAGAAGAGAGAAGTGAGTCCTCCGATTCTTGAGGACCGCCGGCACCTCCGGCTCCCAGGGACGACTCATTATTTTAATTAATAAGCAGAAGTATTTTCCCGAAATATGTGGGAATGAACTCTGAGAACTCTCTATTTATAGAGACCGATCTTGTAAAGGACCGATCTTCTGATATCTGGAGAGAAACTCTATTGAATTCTTCTCTGAAGGATTTCCAGAAAACTCCAAGTCTTAATAAAATAGACTCGTGGACTAGGCAGAGTTAACTGCTGAACCACGTAAAATTCTTGTTGTTCTACCATATTATTCATCTGCGCCATAGTTCCTATTGCTTAATTGCTCTACATTTTAAGTTGACGAAAAACGGCATCAACAGTTTAGTGCTTTCATTGAGAGCCTTAAGCAGTACAATCCCTGATTAGCTATGGCCGCAAATGATCATAATAGTCCTGAAGAAAACTATCCACGCCGCCCTGGGAAGCAGCCAATGACGAATCCAGAACCAGAAGAGAGAAGTGAGTCCTCCGATTCTCGAGGACCGCCGGCACCTCTGGCTCCCAGGGACGACAAGGACATGTATTATAATCCCGAGCGGTATGTCCCCATTGTGGAACTCGAAAATCGACAGTTAAGAAAACAGTTGGCTGAGGCCAAGAAGCGTAACGAGGAGCTAGCTAGATTGGCTGCGGAGGCGCAGGCGACACAGCCTCAACCTCCGCCTGAGGTCCAAGGCCCACCTCCGCGGGACGTTCATGTTCCTCCCCGCAGGCCGCGTGGGCGACCTCACAAAAATGCTGCCACAAGAAGAACGGAGCAACCTCCGCCACCGGCACAGCAACCTGCTCCCTCGAGGCCCCGAAGAAACACCCGGGCTAGAGCTCCGGTTAACTCAACTGCTGAGTTACCAGCTGAAACTGGGAGTAACTGAGCCCCTGCAGAGGCTCGGATTCAAAATCCTGGTAACACGCAGAATGTTACCAAGCCGGCACAGGCGAACTTGGGACCATCCAGACCCCGAAATGGGTGGCAGCCACCATCACCCATACGGTTCCCTCCATCGCCAATAAGATATCCCTCATCGCCTCGGAGGAACACACAACCGATTCAAGGTGATAGGGAAAGGTGGGTTGGACGGAAGCAAGGGAACGGAGAGGCTGCTAGAGAACGGAGAGGCGCCCAGCCTACGAGAAGCCAAATGTCTCAGTCTCGCACTGTAGAGACGAGGCAGCCTGAAAGGAATCCATCTCGAAACAATCATGCGACGAGCCTCGCCACCGATGACTCAGGGGACACCAGATCAGTCAGTATGTATGATCAGGGACGTAGAAATACTGGGAACCAAAGGAACCACCCTGACTTGCGGGAACACCTGAATCAAAATCGGGGTGGTGGTAATCCCTCGAACCCAGACCTGAGAGATCGCCTAAATGGGCGCAAGGATCCCCTGCGAAGGCGCGAGCCTGGAATTGTGATCAATGATAACCAATTTCAGGTGAGGCCCCCTGTGGACTCAGTTCAGGAAAGAATTGATCAACTGGAAAGAGCATTTAGGCTCTTACAGAATGAGCGAGATTGGAATCGGGACGAAGATTCTGATGAGGAGCTCGAACCATTTGCTCCCCACATTTCCAACACCCCCTTTCCTCAAGGGTTTCAGATTCCTCATGTCCCACCTTTTGAAGGGAAATCCAACCCGTACAGTCATTTAAGTACATTTAACACTATAATGAGAGAAAGTAATGTGGGTTACGAGCTCAGATGCATGTTATTCCCAGCATCGCTTACAGGACCAGCGAAAAACTGGTTCGAAAAATATAAGAGACATTCAATCACTTCTTAGGATCAGTTGTCAAAAGATTTCAAGAAGCAGTTTGGAGCCATGATCGGGATAAGGCCCGAAGCATCGGCCCTGACCAACGTCCGGCAACAACCAAATGAAACGTTGAAGAGCTACCTTACAAGATTCAATCTGGAAGTCGCCCGAGCTCGGGATGTAGACGACAGCGGTCATTTAATGGCCGTCCGAGCTGGGGTAATGCCGGGAAGTCCCCTCTGGGAAGATATGCAGAGGAAGCTGTAAGGTCAATAACCGAGTTTAATAGACGAGCTTAAAGGTTTGTCAATGTAGAAGAGGCGAGGTCAACACTGAACATGACCTCTCAGCCCATAACTACAACGACAAACACCTCGGCAGACCCATCAGCCTTGAAACCCCTTGCAGAAAACCCTTCCAAAAGAAAGAAGAATGAAAGAAGTAACCCCGAGGCAGAAGGGGGAAAGAAGAAGAAAGGGGAAAGGTATTTCTCCGTGTACAAGGTGTACACCGAGCTCAATGAGTCTCGGGAGAATATTTACCTGGCTAATGAAAACTAGGTCCCTTTCAGGCGACCAGACCCCATGAGAAATCAAAAGTCCAAGAGAGACTCCAGTAAGTACTGTCGATTTCACAGAGATACTGGGCACACTACTGATGAATGCAGGCAACTGAAGGACGAGATCGAAGGACTGATCTCGAGAGGATACTTCAGGCAGTATGTTAGGAACCAGAACAATAATCAGTCTTCTACCAGCCAGAGGACAGCTGCGCTGCCGCCGCCCAAAACAACAATTCCTGGGCTAGGGAAGAAGAGAGACCCCCTCCGATTGATGGAGAAGATGTGGTAACCATCTCGAGCGGGCCTCACCTCGCAGGATCGGGCAAGAACGCCCAAAAGCGATACGTGAACGAGCTGAAAACTGGAGACAGGTCCCCTTATGAACCCGAACCCACAGCTCCAAAGTACCAAAAGGTTGAATCTCAGCCTATAACCTTTACTGAGGACGATGCGTCCTATGTTCAGTTTCCTCACAACAACCCGCTGGTCATCACTCTCCAGCTCGCGAATAAGAGGGTTCACCAAGTTCTCATTGATAATGGGAGCTCAGTGAACATTCTCTATAAGGCCACCTTAGAAAAGATGGGACTCACGCTTCGTGACCTAAAAGCTTGTGCAACGACGCTGTATGGTTTTTCAGGAGAAGGGATTGCCTGTATGGGGTCCATTGAACTCCCTGTGGCCCAGTCTCAACAACCAAGATGATGGAGTTTGTAGTAGTGGACTTTCCATCGGCCTACAACATGCTTCTCAGGAGACCTGCCCTAGTAGGGCTGGGGGCAGTCTCGTCTGTAAGGCATTTGGCCATCAAGTTCCCGACTTCTAGTGGCATCGGGACACTGAAGGGAGACTAGTTAGCCGGAAGGGAATGCTATAGCATTTCCATAAGAGGAAAGAAGCAGACAAGCGCACAAGTGCTCATCGTTATTCAGACGAAGGACGGGATAGTCTTCGAGATAAATGAAGAAATTGATCCAAGAGTAGAGGAAAGTGTTGATCTCGAACCATTGGAAGAGCTCGAAGAATTAGACCCCCCGAAAATGGTAAAGGTCGGGAAAAACCTCCATGAAGAAACCAAATAGCAATTAATTTGCTTTTAGAAGAAGAACCAGGATGTCTTTGCATGGTCACATTCGGACATGATAGGGATAAGTCCGAATGTAGTGAGCCACGCGTTAAATATCGACAAAAGCTTCCCGCTGAAGCAGCAAAAGCGAAGACTACTGGATGACGATAAGAAGAAGGCCCTTAAAGAGGAAGCCGACAGGTTAAAAGAAAACCGATTCATCAGGGATGCTTTTTACCCCGATTTGGTAGCCAACCCGGTACTAATCCTGAAGCCTAACGGGACATGGCAGACCTGTATTGACTACTCGGACCTCAATAAGGCCTATCCTAAGGACTGATTCCCTTTACCACGGATCGACCAACTCGTGGATGCCACGGTAGGGCATGGACTCATGTTGTTCATGGATGCCTATTCTGGATATAACCAGATTGCCATGCATGCCCCTGACCAAGAGCACACGAGTTTCATAACAGACAAAGGGTTGTATTGTTATAATGTTATGCCATTCGGGCTCAAAAATGCTGGAGCCACTTACCAGCGACTCGTGAACATGATGTTCTCCGAACAAATAGGTAATAACATGGAATTTTATGTTGACGATATGTTAGTTAAATCTCAACTTAACAATAACCATGTGGATGACCTCTAAGAATGCTTCGCCGTGTTACGGAGATATAACATGAAACTTAACCCTCAGAAGTGCTCTTTCAGAGTATCTTTAGGAAAATTCCTGGGCTTCATTATAAATTCTCGGGGGATAGAAGCTAATCCAGACAAAATCCAGGCTCTTATTGATATGCCCTCACCTCGGAAACATAAGGATGTCCAAAGTTTGACTGGCAAGATGACGGCGCTAAGTAGGTTTATCTCAAAATCTACGGACCGTTGTCTTCCATTTTTCAACCTTTTGAGGGGAGGCAAGAAATTTGAATGGACGGAGGAATGCGAGTTGGCTTTTCAAGAGCTCAAGAAACACCTTGCATAACCCCCCATCTTGTCAAAACCCATTACGGGAGAAGTTCTGTACCTGTACCTTGCTACGACCGAGCACGCCATAAGCGCGGTACTTGTGCGAGAAGAAGAAAAAGTGCAAAGGCCCGTGTATTACGTCAGTAAAAGATTACTGGGGGCAGAATCAAGATATCCCTTGATGGAGAAGTTAGCTCTCAGCCTAATTCACTCATCTCAAAAGCTCCAACCCTATTTTCAGGCGCACCCCATCCATGTACTTACTGATCAACCACTAAGACAAGTCTTGTCCAAGCCAGAAGCCTCAGGTCGACTGCTCAAATGGGTCGTTGAACTCGGATAATTCGAGATCACTTATCATCCAAGGACGACCATAAGGGGACATGCCTTGGCAGACTTCATAGTGGAGTGCACTGGCATGGCCAACGATGAAGTTATAACCCCGGCCCGCGAGCTGTGGAAACTTTATGTTGACGAGTCTTCTAATGAAAATGGATTGGGAGCAGGAGTAATTTTGATCACCCCTGCAGGAAGCTGATTTCACTCTGCCTTAAGATTTGACTTCGACGCGTCGAATAACGAGGCCGAGTACGAGGCTTTATTGACAGGACTTCGCATAGCCAAGGAGTTCAAAGCCAAAGCGATACATTGCTACAGCGACTCCCAGCTGGTGGTTAATCAAATTTTGGGAGAGTACCAGGCTCGCGGTACGAAAATGGCGGCATATTTAGAAAAGGCAAAATCGGCACTAGAGTATTTCGAGTTCTATGCGATAGAACAGGTCCCCCCAAAACATAACTCGAACGTAGACGCCTTAGCCAGGCTTGCTACCTCTACCGAGAATGACGAACTGAATGTCGTGCCAATCGAACATCTCGTGATGCCCAGTATTGACGAGCCAGAACAGGAGGATGTGTGTATGATCAATTCCGAGCCAACCTGGATGACTCCGATAGTTGAATACCTTGAGATCGGCGTTCTCCCGGAAGAACGGACCAAGGCTCAAAAATTGATGTATCAAATCCCTAGGTATACCATTATAGATGGAAAGCTGTATAGAAGAGGATATTCCATGCCACTACTCTGGTGTGTGACCCCACCCGAAGCTAAGAAAATCATAGAAGAAATTCATGAAGGGTTCTGTGGAGACCATACTAGGGGGCATAGCCTGTCCAAGAAGATCATACGTCAGGGATACTTCTGGCCAACCATCAAATCAGACTCATTCGACTACGTCAAGAGGTGTGATAAGTGCCAACGGTTCGCCACTATTCCTCGAGCTCCACCATCCGAGCTAACTATGATGACCTCTCCGTGGCCATTTGCAGTCTGGGGAATCGACCTCATAGGCTCACTTCTGACTGGCAAGGGCGGAGTAAAATACGCAGTAGTCGCCGTAGATTACTTCACGAAGTGGGCTGAAGCCGAACCTTTGGCGACAATAACCTCGAAGAAAGTCCTTGACTTCGTGGTGAAGAACATCATATGCCGATATGGGATGCCAAGGAAGATTGTGTCTGATAATGGTACACAATTCGACAGCGATCTGTTTACCAACTTTTGCGAAAAAAATGGGATAATAAAGAGCTTTTCATCAGTGGCCCATCCCCAGGCGAATGGCCAGGTCAAAGTTGTAAATAAGACCCTAAAGAGTTCACTAAAGAAAAAGTTGGAAGAAGCTAAAGGCAGATGGCCAGAAGAATTGCCCCAAGTTCTATGGGCGTATAGGACCACGACCCGTACATTAACAGGACATACCCCATTTTCTCTGGCGTATGGTTGCGAGGCTATGTTGCCAATCGAGGTAGAAATTCCCACAATTCGAGCCCTCGCTTATGATCAAACCTGGAACCACTCTCAGCTCGAAGAAACTCTGGACCTGATCGAAGAAAGAAGAAACGAAGCTCAATTAAAAAATGCTGCATACCAACAGCAAGCTACCCGGTACTTCAACAAAAGAGTTCGAGATAGAAAATTCTGTGTAGGAGATTTGGTGCTGAGGTGTGTATTCTTGGCAACACGGGATTTAGCAGCTGGCGTGCTCGGGCCAAATTGGGAAGGACCTTATCAGATAGAATCAGTCATCCGACCCGGCGTGTACAAGTTGGCAAGATTGGATGGAAGTCTGGTACCACGAGCATGGAATGGTGAACACCTACGACCTTACTATCAATAATGTAGGGAGGGTGTCGCCTATAACCATGCTTGTTTATCTGTACTGTTTTTCTATTTTTGGATTTTTCAAATAAAGTTTGATTTCGTTTTAATATGCCGTATTTTTTGCAATCTCTCTTAATTTTATAACCTATGGTCACATTCATAGGATATTAAGGGGGCATTAGTGGTACCTATACCATCAGCTTGAAAAAATAAAAAAGCATATAAAAAAAACATACAAGTGTTTGGATATAACCAAATGTGCGAGCTAAGATAGTTTGGATATAACCAAGCTATCAAAAACATACAAGTGTTTGGACGTAACCAAATGTGCGAGATAAGAAAGTCTGAACATAATCAAATTATCAAGAGATAAAAATATAAGTGTATGGATTACAAACCTAACATGACCTTAATAGGTTTGGAACAAACCAGCTAAAACTATTCGACATTAAGTTAGAGCATAACCCACTTCGCGTTAAGTCGAGATCGAGGCTAGAGTATCTTGCAAAACAATAGTTTCGACCTCATAACCTCGGGGAGGTACCCGAGGACGCAAAAAAGTAACTAAAAAACTAAGATATAACTAAACCATTTGCATTACACACCATATAAGTACTTTCAGGTGCATGGTAAAAGTAATATCCGACCTTGATAAATAACAAGATCGGAAGCGGATAATTCGAGCAAACTGTGCATGAATGCATTGAACCTCGAGCTTAAAATCCAAACTATGTTTGTATGAATAAGCAGGCATATATGACACTTTAATATAAATTGCGCAAAATATTTCTGCTCATACAACGGCTCCCATCGGTTTCCAACTTCCTGTGTCTGTACAACTGGTGCCACAGGAGGTGGCATAATAAATGCAACACTCCCTGACAGAGCTTATTGTCTCAGAAGATAGATCTGCTCTTCCTGGCTCTAAAGTCAGGCTTGCATGTCTGCCATAATCTGTTGCCAGTTCTCAGGGACTGGCAGAGGGTTCTGGACCTGGTCATCATCCCTAGCCTCAGACCTAGTGCCGGCTAGTCGTATAGATCGCCTTGGACGCATAGCTATCCAAGTTAATCTGCAATCAACGGCTCGACTGTAACGCCCTGGATAGCCAAGACCGCTACACTGTGTGTTTATAAAGATGGAGGACTTGCTAATCAAGTCATTTAGTTAAAATGTGATACTGAAACCACTAATGAACTAGGGTTAAAAGGTTTTGGTCTCAAAAGTGTACATTCTATATAACAAAACATTTTATACATGGGATCCCAAAAAGGAACAACGTTCGAAAGTTAGTTTACAAAATTTCCAAAGTTTAAATAACCATTAGCCATTCTAAGGAAAATAAGACATTTTTGGTTCCCCTGTTCCTGTTTTCTCCTCAACCGTGGCGGCTGAGCAGTTGGTCATGTACATTCAGCTCATAGAGCTCTCCAAGTCAGGGCTGATCGAGTTTGCCCTTGCCTTTACCTGCACCACGTAGCACCCGTGAGCCAAGGCCCAGCAAGAAAACATAATATGCATCACAAACAACAATAACCGATGAATAATCCTTTAAGCATGATCAAACACTTAATACTCATATTAACACATAGCACGTATTCAGAATCGAAGATGCAACTAAGCATTAATAACAATCAAGTCACATGATAATCAGGGCCGACAACTTAGGCCGCACCCTCTGTTAACCCCACTGACTCCGGCCCGCTTAAACCGAGCTCAGTGCATAATAAGCTTTCCTCGGCTACCAGTGGCCGAGTCGCGCCCTCCTCAAAACTCCAGCCCAAATCACTGAATTCCCAGCTGAATTCCCTTCGATTTCAGTAGTTTCCTTAAGAGAGAGAAGAGAAGGAAGAGAGAGGAAAACTGGGTCGATTTGTGTTTTATTCTACCGGTTTCTATTTTGTTTAGTCTAACCTTAGTTAATTAAGTCAATCCCGAGGGCTCGGGGTACCGGAAACGTCCCCGAGGGAAAAACGGTAAAATTCCCCAATATTCCCGCCTAAGCCTCCTAACCTCAAATATATCTCCATATATTTATTTCTATGACCCGATAACCCAAATAATCATCTAATACCCAAATTACTCCTTGACTTACCCCAAGTCAAATATTAAGCCCCGTTGTGACTTTCCCGCTAACTGGCTCCCTGGGATCGCCTCAAATCTCACGCTGCAGATCTACCCACATAATAATGTGGTTCTCACAGATATAACATTTAACCACATTTACATTCATATAATCATACAAGCATGCATTAAATCAATAAAATTCACACATAAACCAATTATGCCCTCTTGGCACACTAATAAAGGCCCTTAAGCCATATTAGTGATTTTGGGTCGTTACAACTATCCCATCCTACTGAGAATTTCGTCCTCGAAATTTACCTAAATAGCTCGGGATACTAATCCCGCATCGCTGCCTCTAACTCCCAGGTCTCTTCCTCAACCTTGATATTTCTCCACAACATTTTAACTAACGGAATCGTCTTATTCCGTAGAACTTTGTCCTTTCGATCCAAAATCTGAACTAGTCACTCTTCATAGGACAAATCTGTCTGTAACTCTAAGTCCTCATACTTCAGCACATGCGTCGTATCTGAGACATACTTCCGCAACATGGAGACATGGAATACATCATGAACTCCTGATAGCGACGGTGGCAAGGCCAACCTGTAAGCCACATGTCCAATCCTTTCTAGGATCTCAAAAGGTCCAACAAACCGAGGGCTCAGCTTGCCCTTTACTCCAAACCTCCTCACCCCTCTCAGTGGTGAAACTCGCAGAAACACGTGGTCCCCAACCTGGAACTCCACGTCCCTACGCTTAGGATCAGCGTAGCTTTTCTGTCTACTCTGCGAAGCAAGCATTC
Source organism: Humulus lupulus (assembly GCF_963169125.1). NCBI lineage: Eukaryota > Viridiplantae > Streptophyta > Magnoliopsida > Rosales > Cannabaceae > Humulus > Humulus lupulus. The sequence continues at coordinate 128,112,307 of NC_084801.1, forward strand.
TGGCTCGAATCTTCTCAATAGCTTCATTAGTCTTCTGAACCATATCTGGCCCCAAATATTTCCTCTCACCCATCTAATTCCAATGAATGGGTGATCTACACTTTCTTCCATATAACATTTCATAAGGAGCCACTCCAATTATGGATTGATAACTGTTGTTATACAAGAACTCAATCAACAGAAGATACTTACTCCAAGATCCCTCGAAATCAATCACACACGCCCTAAGCATGTCCTCAAACACTTGAATTGTCCTCTCAGACTGTCCATCTGTCTGAGGATGAAAAGCTTTGCTAAACTTTAACTGAGTCCCCATGGCTCTCTGCAGAGCTCCCCAAAACTTGGAGGTAAAGACAGGGCCTCGATCAGATACAATAGACTTTGGAACCCCATGGAGACAAACTATCTCCCTTACATACAACTCTGCATACTGTTCCACTGTATAGATCGACTTCACTGGCAGAAAATGAGCTGACTTGGTGTATCTGTCTACTATTACCCACACCGAGTCACAAAGTCCCACTGTCCTGGGTAGTCCTCCCACAAAATCCATCGTGATGTCCTCCCACTTCCACTTTGGGATACCCAAAGGCTGAAGCAATCCTACTGGTCGCTGAAGCTCAGCCTTTACCTGCTGACATGTCAAACACCTAGCCACATACTCTACCACATCCTTCTTCATCCCAGGCCACCAATATAATATCCGTAGATCCTGATACATCTTCGTGGTACCCGGATGAAGCGAGTATGGCGTAGTGTGAGACTCATCCAGTATCTCTTGTCTGATCCCCTCATCTGCCGGAACATAAATCCGTCCCTGATATCAAAGCATACCAGTCTCAGAAACAGAATAATCCTTAGCTGTCCCAGCTAAGACATGCTGCCTAACATCTTGCAACCGCGCATCCATTAATTGTCCCTCCTTAATCCTCTCTAGCAGGGTCGACTGCAAGGTAATATTAGCTAACTGGCCCACCACCAATTCTATCTTTTCCCTGGCCATCTCATTAGCTAACTCTCTCGAGATCTGGGTGGAACTAAACAACTGTCTTGGGCCTCTCCTACTCAACGCATCTGCCACCACATTGGCCTTCCCTGGGTGGTAAAGGATATCACAGTCATAATCCTTAACCAGCTCCAACCAGCGCCTTTGTCTCATGTTCAGATCCTTCTGAGTGAAGAAATATTTCAAACTCTTATGGTCAGTGTATATCTCGCACTTCTCCCCATACAGGTAATGACGCCACACCTTCAGTGCGAATACCACTGCTGCTAGTTCCAAATCATGAGTAGGATACCGTTGTTCATACTCCTTCAGCTGCCGCGATGCATAAGCTATAACTTTCTCATTCTGCATCAGCACGCAGCCTAAACCCATCCTCGATGCATCACAGTAAACTACAAACTTTCCTTCCTCCGAAGGAAGACTCAGCACAGGTGCATAAATAAGCCGTCGCTTCAACTCTTGGAAACTATTCTCACACTTCTCTGACCAAACAAACTTCTGATTCTTTCTTGTCAATTCTGTCATCGGTGAAGAAATCTTTGAAAATCCCTCCACAAACCGCCTGTAATAACCTGCCAACCCAAGGAAACTCTGCACCTCCGAGGCGTTCCTTGGCCTCGGCCAATCTCTCACCACTTCCACCTTGGACGGATCCACCTTAATCCCTTCTTTGCCAACTATATGTCCAAGAAAAGTCACCTCTGGCAACCAAAACTCACACTTCTTAAACTTGGCGTATAACTGATGCTCCCTTAACCTCTGTAAAACCTGTCAAAGATGCCGCTCATGCTCTGCCTCTGAACTAGAGTATACTAGAATGTCGTCGATGAAGACAATGACGAACTAATCCAAGAAGTCCTTAAACACCCTGCTCATCAAATCCATAAAAGCTGCCGGGGCATTGGTCAAACCAAAAGACATGACCAAGAACTCATAGTGCACATATCGCGTCCAGAAGGCCGTCTTCGGTATATCTTCATCTTTGATCCTCAGCTGGTGATAAACAAATCGTAGATCAATCTTTGAGAACACCGTCTTTCCTTGCAGCTGATCGAACAAGTCATCAATCCTTGGTAGAGGGTACTTGTTCTTGATAGTCAAATTGTTCAATTCTCTATAGTCTTAACACATTCTCAGAGTCCCGTCCTTCTTCTTAACAAGCAACACTGGAGCGCCCCATGGTGAGTAACTTGGTTTGATGAATCCCAAATCCAGAAGCTCCTACAACTGTATCTTTAGTTCCTTCAAGTCAGCTGGTGCCATTCTAAATGGTGTCCTTGATACTGGCTCCGTCCCCGGTGCTAACTCAATAACAAACTGAATCTCCCTGCGTGGCGACAATCCCGGTAGCTCCTCAGGGAATACATCCAAAAACTCACAAACCACCCTGGTCTCTCCCGGCCTTGCTGGCAACACCTTGGTAGTGTCCACCACACTAGCCAGAAAACCTATACATCCACCCTGTAACAAGTCTCTGGCCCTCAATGCAGAAATCATGGGTACGCGGGGTCCACACACCGCACCCACAAAGACGAAAGGATCCTCACCCTCAGGCTCAAAAGTCACCATCTTCTTCCTGCAGTCAATAGTAGCCCCATATCTGACCAACCAATCCATCCCTAAGATCATATCAAAATCCTCCATGTCTAACTCAATCAGATCTACCGAAAGTTCCCTACTATCAACCATCACTGGCAGTGCCCTGACCCATCTCCTAGAAATTACCAGTTCCCCTGTAGGCATTAAAGTCCCAAACCCTGCAGTACGAAATTCACTAGGTCTACACAATCTATCAATCACTTTACTAGAAACAAAGGAATGTGTAACACCAGAATCAATCAATACAGTAAAAGGAGAGCCAGCGCTAGAAAGCTGACCTATCACTACCGAGGGACTAGCCTCGGCCTCTGCCTGTGTCAAAGTGAATACTCGAGCTAGAGTCAAGCTATCCACCTTTCCTGCTTCACCTTTCTTCACTGTTGGGCAGTCTTTCCTAAGATGCCCCACTGTTCCGCACACAAAACAAGCTTTGGCCTGACATTCGCCCAGGTGACGCCTTCTACACCTTGGGCACTCTGGATAGGTCTGCCACGCCTCGCCGCCACCCTGACGGCCACCCTGACCACCCCGACCCCTTCTATCAGGACTAGCAGCGGTCGAAGTGTCAGGAGTCTTTCTCTTGAAGTCACTAGGGCCTCCGCCCCTACCTGTCCCTGAATAAGGAGGCACCACTCTGCGGCCCTTGCGCCTTACCGCACTTTCCCTCCAAATCTTGTTTTCCGCTTCCTCAGCGGTAAGAGCCTTCTCAATGGCCTGGGCATAAGTTGTTCCTCCAGGTATCGTTGTAATCCTAACATCCAGGGCTATCATAGCATTAAGCCCCCTGATAAATCTATCTTGCCTAGCAGCATCGGTAGACACAAGATCTAGTGCAAACTTCGCAAGCCTGTCAAATTTTAGGGCATACTTTGTAACAGTCATATTGCCTGCACCAAACCCACAAACTCATTAACTTTTGCTACCCTGACGGCAACATTATAGTACTTCTGACTGAACAAATCTTTAAATCCTTCCCAACTCAATGCAGTAACATCCCTGGTCTGTGATGCCACTTCCCACCAGATGCGGGCATCCTCCCTCAACATATAGGTGGCACAGGCCACTCTGTCATGCCCCTCCACTCTCATGAAATCCAAAATAGACGTGATCATAGTCAGCCATTGCTCAGCCTTCAACGGATCAGGTTCCCCCCTCAAAGATTGGGGGTTGTTGCTTCCTGAACCGCTCATATAATGGCTCCCACCTGTTCCCAACCTCCCCAGACTGTGCAACTGGTACCACTGCAGGTGGTACAATAGGGGCAGCACTCCCTGATGGAGCCTACTGTCGCAACAAGAGAATATGCTCATCTTGACTCTGCAATCGCGCTTGCATATCTACCATAAGTTGCTGCCAGTTATCAGGGACTGGCGGAGGAATCTGGCCCTGGTCATCACCCCCGGTCCCAGACCTAGTGCCGGCTAGCCGTGTAGATTTTCTTGGACGCATAGCTATCCAAGTCAATCTGCAATCAACGACTCGGCAATCAGACCATGATGACAGGGCAAAAGCTTCTCCAAAATCCATCAAAAGAACATAACCAATCACAAACATTCAGAATATAGGCATTCATCCACATGCACCGGCTGCTGATAAGCATACCCCAACATTACCACACAACAACTAAGATAAAAGCATTCATCCATGCACAATATACAGCTAATCATCCAAATATTCATTTACATGCACAACGATGCTAATAAGCATGCCTTAATGTTTTCATACAGCAGTCAAGGGCCAGGCCCTATCAGCATCTCATTCTTCCTATTAATCCAATAAATAACCACATTCATAATTCATTCCAGACATACAAGCATATAAGCATACATACACATTACCAAACCCTGAATCGAGCTTGTCTCTAGCAGCGAATGTACATGTCCAGCTGGTCTTCAAAAACCCTTAAACCTAGGACGCTCTGATACTAACTTGGAATGCTCTGGATAGCCAAGACCGCTACACTGTGTGTTTATAAAGATGCAGGACTTGCTAATCAAGTCATTTAGTTAAAATGTGATACTGAAACCACTAATGAACTAGGGTTAAAAGGTTTTGGTCTCAAAAGTGTACATTCTATATAACAAAACATTTTATACATGGGATCCCAAAAAGGAACAGCGTTCAAAAGTCAGTTTACAAAATTTCCAAAGTTTAAACAACCATTAGCCATTCTAAGGCAAAACAGACATTTCTGGTTCCCCTGTTCCTGTCTTCCCCTCAATCATGGTGGCTGAGCAGCTGGTCATGTACATTCAGCTCATAGAGCTCTCCAAGTCAGGGCTGATCGAGTTTGCCCTTGCCTTTACCTGCACCACGTAGCACCCGTGAGCTAAGGCCCAGCAAGAAAACATAATATGCATCACAAACAACAATAATCGATGAATAATCCTTTAAGCATGATCAAACACTTAACACTCATATTAATCACATAGCACGTATTCAGAATCGAAGATGCAACTAAGCATTAATAACAATCAAGTCACATGATAATCAGGGCCAAAAACTTAGGTTGCATCCTCTGTTAACCCCACTGACTCCGGCCCGCTTAAACCGAGCTCAGTGCATAATAAGCTATCCTCGGCTACCAGTGGCCGAGCCACGCCCTATGCGCTAGTGTAACCTTGGGGACTCTTAGGCCGTGGTTTACTGCTTACATGGCATAATACCATCCTTTCAAAGCATACATATTAGGGAACCCTTAGTCCCATTACAAATACACAACCGGGTGCAGTTTTCTTACATTTAATTTCCACGTTCACTGACTATGAGCGACGACTCTCGAGCATGATCCGCTTCTCGAGCCCTAGCTTAACACCTAGTCACAACCAAGATAATGGATTCCATTAATATTCAAATAAAGGTTTCCAGGTACAATACTAGCTTTCGAGACATCGAATTCCACCAAACACGGTGGTGGAATCGATCCCGAGCACCCTAGGTTAGGTTCCCGCGCTTAAAATCCCCAAAAGATAAAAAATGCACCTAAGGGCTGCGACCCCTTAAACCTAGCCGCGGCCCACCCCTGATACAGAGGCTAAGCTTCTCTGTAGACAGACACGCGCCGCGGCCCTGCCCTGTGGCGCTGCGACGCTCCCCTTCGGCAGAGCCTCCCTGGCTCCTTTGCTTCGTAGGGCCACAGCGCTCTAGAACAGAGCCGCGGCCCAACCCTTCGTGCCTAGAAAACCCACCATTTCTAACACCCCAACCTTATTCAAAACCACCCCAAAGCACCCTACTTCCAAAACCCATTAATCACAAGACTTTTAGCATGATCCTAACAGCATTATCTAACAGAAATCAAGCTTAAAAACCCCTCAAAACCCCATTTTGATTTCTGAAACCCAGTAACTCAAGAACACAAAAACCAACAATGGAACACCAGAATTCAGTCATCAATTTATGGATTCAAGCTTACCTCCACAGCAGAATCACTTCTTTAAGCAAAATCCAAGCCAACTCCCAAGCTTTTCACCTTAATTCAACCTTGAGATTGAGAACCTAGGTACCCTTAGGTTTCAACCCATAAACCTTATAATCAACTAGTCAAAAAAGAAATTCAATGCTTACCTTAGTTTATGGTTGAATTCCCTGGCTGAAACTGAGCTATTTCCTCAAAACTCCAGCCCAAATCACTGAATTCCCAGCTGAATTCCCTTAGATTTCAGTAGTTTCCTTAAGAGAGAGAAGAGAAGGAAGAGAGAGGCAAAATGGGTCGGTTTGTGTTTTATTCTACCGGTTTCTATTTTATTTAGTCTAACCTTATTTAATTAAGTCAATCCCAAGGGCTCGGGGTACCGGAAACGTCCCCGAGGGCAAAACGGTAAAATTCCCCAATATTCATGCCTAAGCCTCCTAACCTCAAATATATCTCCATATATTTATTTCCCTGACCTGATAACCCAAATAATCATCTAATACCCAAATTACCCCTTGACTTACCCCAAGTCAAATATTAAGCCCCGTTGTGACTTTCCCGCTAACTAGCTCCCTAGGATCGCCTCAAATCGCACGCTGCAGATCTACCCACATAATAATGTGATTCTCACAGATATAACATTTAACCACATTTATATTCATATAATCATACACGCATGCTTATCATATAATCATGCATTAAATCAATAAATTCACACATAAACCAATTATGCCCTCCTGGCACACTAATCAAGGCCCTTAAGCCATATTAGTGATTTTGGGTCGTTACATCGGCGATCAAACTATGATGATAAGGTAAAAATCTTTCCATGAATCACCATTGAAACACAATCAATCACAAGCAATCAAGATATAACAATTTATCCAAATATTCATCCACATGCAACAACAATGCTAATAAGCATGCCTTAATATCATCACACAACAGTCAAGGGCCAGGCCCTATCAGTATCTCATGCTCCCTATTAATCAAACAGATAACATCATTCGTATTTCTTTCCAAACACTTAAGCATATAAACACGAATGTACAATTACCAAACCCTGAGTCGAGCTTGTCTTTAGCGGCGAATGTACATGTTCAGCCAGTCTTCAGGATCCCTTAAACCTAGACCGCTCTGATACCAAATTATAACGCCCTGGATAATCAAGACCGTTACACTGTGTGTTTATAAAAGGTGCAAGACTTGCTAATCAAGTCATTTAAGTAAAAATGTGACACTAAAACCATAATCGAACTAGGGATAAAAGATTTTGGTCATAAAAGATAAATTTCATTTAAATAAACATTTGATACACGGGATCCCAAAAATAGGGTTAAAGAACAGTTTAAAAATTTTCAAAAGTTATATACAACCACAAGCCACTCTAATGGCAAAATAAGCATTTTAGGTTCTCTTGTCCCTGTACCGTTCCTCGGCCGTGGCGGCCTAGCAGCCGACTATGTACATTCCGCCCCCAGAGCTCTCCAATTCAGGGTTGGTCTAGCCTACCATTGCCTTTACCTGCACCACGTAGCACCCGTGAGCCAAGGCCCAGCAAGAAAACCATAATACAGAGCATAATCAATAACAGTAATCAAATAATTCACAAAACATTAACTAAATACCCAGCAGACCACAACGTTCACATAATCAGTGATATCAACCAACAAATCAACATTCTATCATCGAGATATTCATCATTATATAATCATCAGAAATTAACAACAGTAAACATGTCATGCAATATCTAGGGTCGATGCCCTTAGGGCGCACCCTCTGTTTATCCCACTGACTTCGGCCCACTTAGGTCAAGCTCAGTGATTATATAGTTAACCTCAGCTACCAATGGCCGAGCTGCGTCCTATGCACAAATATCAATTCCGGCACTCTTAGGCCATTTATTTCATGCTCACATGGCATAACACAATCAAACAACATTGTATACAAGTATAGGGAACCTTTAGTCCCAACATAGCCACACAAACGGGGGCGGTTTTCTTACCTTTGGTCCAAGCACAAGAAAATAAGCAAGCAAACACGACCCCCGAGAACGATCCTCTCCCGAGCCCTAGCGGAAACCTAGTCACAACCCACAATAACATTCTCATTATCATTTGATTCCATGATAGAGCCCCGAGACCAATTCCATGCTCTCAAGACCTCAAATTTCCCCAAATGGAATAAATAAAACATCCCCCCGAGCCCCTGGGCTCATGTCCTAAAAATACAAAAATTCAAGGGCCTAGCGCCGCAGCACAGGCGCCACGACGCACAGCCAGGGCCCCCCTTGCCTTGGTTCATCCCAACGTCGCGGCACGGAAAAACAGGGCCGCGGCGCTCCTTCGCGAACCCAGAAAAACTAGGTTTTTCCACCATTTTTCCCTGAGCCAAAGCTCTCAAATCCTGCCCCAAACTTGTCTAAAAGTCCCAAATGAGCTTAAAATCACAAATAACACATAATAGACAGTACCAACACCTCAAAAGCTGAACCCAAACTCTCACTCAGATCAAAACCCAATCATAGGTTTAAAATTCTGCATAAACTTAAACCACCACTAAAATTTACCAAGAAAGCAGAGCAGAGCCTTACCTCAAAGAAGAATCACGACCTCCAAGTTATTCCACCTCAATCCTAGCTCCAATTCCTCAAGCTCCTTTCCTTTCCTTCCCAAGATTCAGCAAAACTTCCAGGTCTCCAAGAGATAGAGGGAAAACCAAAGAGAGAAAGTTAAGGGTGCTGAAAATGTTCTATTCCTTACACTAGCTTCTGAACTAAGTATAACCCCTCCTTAGGCTAGGAATGACCAATTTACCCTCAGCCCATTACCCATTCTCTAAAGCTCATAAGGGTAAATGAGTTTTTACCCTTCTTTTCCCTGCTAACCATAACTAGCACCTTGCAAATTCCCGTGATCTCTTCCCTCAAATGATTACCAAATAATTTCTCATTACCCGATAACCCCCGATAAAGTGCTAAATGACCAGAATACCCCTAGGTTCACTCCGAGCCGGGTATTTGACCCCGTTGTGACTTTTCCGCTAACTAGCTCGCTAGGATCGCCTCGTGCCGATTAACCCAAATATATCCACATAATAATGTGGTCTCAATCATAACACATACATATATTCAAATATGCCCTCAATGGGCCAAAATTATGAAAATGCCCTTCTAAGCTAAACAAGGCCCACATGTATATTAATACTCATAAACATGCATTTCACATATCCATATAATCATATAATCATGCATTTAATCATTTAAATCACACATAAACCAAATATATCCTCCCGACACGCTAATCAAGGCCCTTAAGTCTTATTAGTGATTTTGGGTCGTTACAGAGCACGTTTACCAGGTGGTAATTTTTCCATAGTCAAAGTACCATTATCCTCTAAAGCACAAATGTCTATTTGCATAGCATGATGCCATCCTACATCTGTCATAACTTCTTTAAATGATTTCAATTCACAACCTGCAGTAACAACGGCAAGAAATTCCCGATGGCTAACATAAAATTTTGCACAATTAATATAATGTGTTATAGGAAAGGGCGTACCTGAGGAAGCAGATGGCGCGGTGAACTTGGAGAGAGAGTAGATGGAATTTTTGTGAGAACAGTGTTAGTAACATAGTCACGAAGTCGAATGGATGGAAATTTTTCATGGAATCTACGTCCCATGTGAGGTTCATCGATAGCATTCGGAGCAACCCCTTCTGCCCCCTGTAGATGGACGGTATTGTGGAGATGTGGGTGTAACTGGACTTTGTTTATCATTCAGGCTAGACTGTGATTCATTGGCTGCAGGAGGAATAATGGGAGCAGGCTCTAAAGTGGTAGTTGTTGGGCTTTGGGTGGTGATATGCAGTGGGGAGGATTTGTTTGTAGGCTCAAGTTCATCGGCAATGATTCAGGATCCCCAAAAATATTAAAGTCAAAATCATCATCACCCAAGTTCATGCTTCTAAAATTATATTTAGAACGAATAGTAGCAGGAGCATTTTCAGCAAATGGAAATTTATTTTCAAAGAACTTAACATCTTTAGAACACAAAAAACTTTTATTTTATAGATCAAAAAGTCTCCACCCTTTCTTACCAAAAGAATACCAAACAAAGACACATTTTCAACTTCGACTTGCAAATTTATCATTCTTAGCTCGTTGATTATGGGCATAACATAAAGATCCAAATACTCGCAATTCATAAAAAGCTGGCAAAGTATTAAATAAAATTTCATAAGGTGTTTTATTGTGAAGAACACTCGAAGGTGTTCGATTGATCAAATGAGAAGCTGCCAAGACACTTTCACCCCAAAAATAAAAAGGAAGGTGACTTTGAAAACGTAAGGCCTTTGCCACTGTTAAAATATGACGGTGCTTACGTTCAACTCTGCCATTCTATTGTGGAGTCCCCACACAAGAGGTTTGAAATAAAATCCCATTTGAAAGAAAACAATCTGTCAAACAATTAAACTCCATCCCATTAACACTCCGAACAATCTTAACCTTTTGTCCAAATTGTCGATCAACCATAGAAAAAAATGACATAAACATTTTAAATACCTCTAATTTATCAATCAACAAATAAACCCATGCAGCTCGGGAAAAATCATCCACAATAGTAAAGAAATAATGAGCCCCATAAGAAGAAACTATATTGTAAGGTCCCCATAAATCACAATGAACCAATTCAAAAATTTGGGAGGCCTTATGATCACTAAGAGAAAAAGAATCACGAGATTGTTTGGCACGAGGGCACACATCATATGCCTTATTCAATTTATCACTAGAATTACGTAAGAAAGGTAATGACTTTACTACTTTCTCTGAAGAATGTCCAAGACGTTGATGCCAAGGTTCCAACAAAGATGAAGAACCATCCACTGAGATAGCTTGCACTGTAGACGGTTGCCAGAAGTAGTAAAGTCCATCTCTCCGTTCACCCGCTCCAATCAGCTTCCTCGTATGACAGTCCTGTATAACACACATATTAGAAGCAAATTGTACAAAACAATGCATGTCATCAATGAGTTGTGTAACCGAAATTAAGTTGCAGTGCAATTTAGGAACATAAAGAACATTTTTAAGATACAATCCGTCCAAGAGCCTCACACTTCCCTATTTAGTAGCAATTATTTTTTGGCCATCAGGGAGTCCAACGGGACATGCGGCAATATCATGAACATCAAACAAATATGATTCATCCCCCATCACATGATTAGAAGCACCGCTATCAATAAGTCAAGAAATCTTAGAAAACTTACCATGTAAACGATCAATAGAGGAATGAGTATTACCAAACATAGTAGCTATAGTCTGCCATTGTTTTGCAGTCAAAGTAGGAAGAGAGGTAGGAGTGTTTGACATGCTGGCTATAGTGTTGGAAGAATTTCTCTGCCCATTGATCGAAGCTCCAACCATAGTATTGCAGTCGTCTACCGCCACCGCTCGCACAGCGGCTCCTCTTCCATGACCAGTTGCAGGTGAGTATGTACCACAACTACCACCTTATTTGCCGTGAGCATGAGTGCGAGGTCTATCGCTCTACCATTCTAGATACCCAAGAAGCTAAAAATAGGTAACAATGTCATGTCCAGATTGGTGATAGTGAGAACATAGTAGCCCATATTTGTCAATCTTATCTGGTTTCGCTCGGCCACACCCTTTTAGACGAACAGCAAATCCCACCACTTTTGGTAGAGATTCTCGAGCATGAGTAATTCCACGAACACGTTCTTCTTGAGTAATTTGTTGATAGGAACGATCAAGAGAAGGTAAAGGTTCTTGAGATAACAAAGTAATACGTAATTGTGCATAATAATAAGAATTTAAACCCATCAAAAATTGATGAAAACGCTCGTTACTTCGTCGTTTTTCATGTTCCTTACCCAAATTACATTCACATTTTCCACACTTACATGTAATAATAGGTTCATGATTAGCCAATTCATCCCACAAAACCTTTAGCTTGCCAAAATATGTAGAAATAGGCATGATCTTGGATTGCTCACACTTAGCTAAATTAGTTTTTAACTGTTGAGTTCGGGGTCCGTTAACAATAGAGAAGCAAGCCTGCAATTCATCCCACAAAATTTTAGCATCATCATAAAAAGAAATAGTAGACTTAACCTCTTGATCAATAGTGTTCATTAGCCAAGAAACAAGCATCGAGTGAATGGTAAGTCAATCCTCCGTTGTGAAAGGTGCTTTAGGTTCCATAATCGTGCCATCGATGAAGCCGTATTTCTGGCGGGATAGTAGAGCAAGACGCACAGACCTTGCCCATTCATCATAATTTTCGTGTTGAAGACGAACATGAGTGATTAGATCTCCAAGCCTGTCTTGTGAGCCAAGGAAAAAATGAGACGTATGGTCATTTCGAGAAGATATAGGTGGAGGTGGAGTCTTAGTCGTATCGTGACCATCAGCCATTACCGTACGTGTATCTTAGCCGTGTGGCTCTGGTACCAAGAAGAAATTGTGAATAGCTTGTTTTTCATTGATATGTTTTTGTCATATATATAAATATATATATATATACAAAAGAATAGAAAATAGGAAACTAATGATGTAATAGAAAATAGGAAACTAATGTTGTAATTCTAATCTAATTCATAAACTCACGCTTAACCATATATACATTCGGTACAATAAAAGAATATCTCAATATATCTCAATAAGTTTACAATATTAAGTTAATTAAATTTTTATTAATAATGTGTCAAAACTAATAACTAAAGTGTTATAATAAACATAACATGAAAACAATAACAATAACATCTCCAAAGTGCTAAAACTAAGAAAAAAGATGAGAAAATTAAATATATTTATAATTAATATAATATATATATGAAAATAATATAATTTTTTAATTATAATCGGATTGGATCGGTTCTTAATTAGATTTCCTTAGTCTCAACTGTCATCCGATCCAATCCAATTAATGTCCAACTTTACAAATCCAACCCAATTGTAATTGGATATCCAATATTTTGTAATTAGATTGATTTGGATTAGTTCGAGCTAATTGGATTGGATTGGATCCTGAGCACCCCTAGTACCAAGAAAGTGCTGCCAATAATAGAGAACAAAATAAAGAACTTAAAGAAGTTGTATAGTCGCCAAAGTATTTTGTTTGGTGGGTTGTGTGGAGTTCACGATTGATGGTGCAAATAAAAAAGATGATCATTGATTGATATATAATCCATTATAATGTATATTTCATTGTAACATATAATAAATTAAAAAAAGAAATTGTTAAATTATAAAGGATTTATTTTCAAATTTTCATTCAATGATTTTGAATTCTTTAATAATGAATGATAAAATTTACAAATTAAGCTTAAAATTATATTGCTTCCCTTTGGCCAAAATATAATTTCCAATTCACTATTTTTCTCATTCTAAACTCTATTCATTTAAAAAAAAAAAGTAGTAATAATAATAATAAATAAATAAATTTACAAGATTCGATTCCAATAATAAGTCAAAATTTACCATTTTCAGTGTCACTACATCCGGGGTCAATGAATCTGAATCTAACGAATCTTCTACACCATCGAAGAATAAACTACAATCTCACACACAGGTGACACAACAAAACAATAAATCTGTCAATCTCAATTTTTCTTATTGGTTCGTCACCAGACAGAGGCGTGAGTTTTGCAAAGACCCCACCACCCAACGCAACCACTTACAAATAAGACCCCTCACGTCACGTGCAACTCAATTAATTACAGTGGAACACGTGTCAAGATCTGATTGGATACTATTTAAAAAATGAAAGATATTGAATTTATTTAAACTCTTATCTTTTCCAATGCACGCATTACGTGCTTTTATTATTATTATTATTATTATTATTATTATTATTATCTCTCTATTTTGTCGAAAAGAAAAAGTG